>NC_060060.1:9711700-10057678 GCF_020283565.1 Trifolium pratense | reverse complement strand
CAATTGTATATATAGTGGAAAAACTATATATTATTGACTATTGATATACTCTTCGGTCAATTATAATAAAACAACACATTAAATATGTTCCAAAAAAATAACATCAGATTAAATGTATTTGTGGGGTAAAAAGTATCAAATTAAAATGGAATTCCTTTGATAAATCTTTCTAAGAAACAATGATAATAAACATTGATAAAATATTAATTTGTTAAAGAAATTTAATTTTTAACAAGTATGATATTCATTGTATGAATGACCATATAAATATCCCATATGTTTGACCATATTAAAATAAAGACAAATGTTATGGTTATTCAATAAAAGAATGTATTAATATTATTCACAAAATTTCGATCAAACATATGCGGGATTTATATTGTTACTCAATAAAAAAATATCACATTTGTTAAAAATTACATTTATTTAACTAATTATTTTTTATCAAAAGAATATCAAAGGTTCTTGGGACATTATTGGAGTAGAGTGGTTCAGGTCGAACTCTGAATTCTCCAATTCGTTATATTTATAATGTGAGTATAATCATTAGGCTGCTAGACAAGTCTGGCCATTAGGTCTAACCACACTTATCAAGAAAATAAATTCACATTAGTTTTGTACAAAAAATATCACACTTGTTAAAATCTTAAATTCACATTGCGTAAATTTTTATTTTTTTTCCCAAAAGAGGAGTAGCAAAGTGTTACTGCCTCAAAATATATATATCAAAAAAAGAGAGAATAACAAAAAAAGGAGGGGGACTAGACCAAAACCTCCTTAAACACGAGAGATTCTAAAACTAGGATTACCCGATCTATTGTTGGCAAAAAAAAACTACTAATCTGCCGAGGGAGCTCATTCCATATAGTAAGCATATCAATAGAGAGGCCAATGTGTTAGATAAACCATCTACACATTGGTTACCTTCCCTATACACATGGAAAACCACGAAGTTCATGCTTTTAGTGATCCTGAGACAATTCATCCATATATTACTTAGCTCCCAAAGAACTTAAACGGGAGATTTAAAAGCCATGACAACAAGGGTAGAATCTAACTCAAGCCAAAGGTTTTTCCAATTCCTGCAATTAGCTATCTCGATAGCTCTCATAGCACAACAAAGCTCCGCCATGAAAGCTGACTTTCATACCAGTATTTTCAGCAAAACAAAATAAAAAATCTGCACTGTGGTTTCTAAAAATGCCACCCACAAGATGAGGTAATAGAGTTAGAGGCCCCATCTGTATTACACTTCACCCCAATGCTCCAATGGTGGCTGCCATAAGACCTCTTTAATATCAGTAGGCTTAGGAGGATGTAAATTAACATTTAAACTTTTGAGAATCCTGAATTCTGTCATAGATGAAGAGGCGACACAAGGAGAAGTGTTACCTGTGAGAGAAGTGTTAGACAGAATCCATGAAATTGCATTTTTCCAATTAGTGGTTTTGCTATTGAATCTAACATTGTTTCTAGCAAGCCAAATAGCATTCAAAAGATTTACAATAGCAGCTTTAATTGTTATCTTTCACTGAGGAGACCAAGAACCATCACACAAATGCCAAATATCTTCAATAGATTGAAAATGCAATGTAGTATTCAGAATTGAAGCCATCCAGCACCAAAGAGAAAATAAATATTAGGAGAACAAAATTATGGATTTATTAAAATATGAGAATTAAAAAAAATTGACAATAAAATAAATTATTTATTTGTATGCTAAAATAGCAACAATACAAGAGACGAAGAAAGATAAAAACTCAATAAAGATACATATAAAACTTCCAGTCGACAATATAGCGTTAACAAACCAAAATCTAAATTTCTGCAACCAGGCTAGATTCTTCGACATATAACTAAGGTCAAAAATATTTTGAGATCCACAATCTTTGATAGCATCCAACTCCGAAAAAAAGATATTTGCATGTATTCGCTCAAAAAATCTGACTATATGTGGTCTATGAAATGAACGATTCTTCCACATACTGATAAGACAGTTACAAAGTAGAGAGAAATTGAACATAGTGATAACCGCCATAAACCCCCTTACTCAAACTATAGTATCTATGCCTCTGAATTTTTATATCATTGTTAACTTGTAATGAATCAAAGTTGATCTGCCACTCCGATCAAACAAAAAATCACAATAAGATGGAAGAACAAAAAAATGTCGTACGTACAAGACGATCAACAAAACAAAAAAACGCCGCACTTAGGCTACAAAAAACAGAAAAATAATAACTAAAATATATGTGGTAACTTATTTTATGGATGACGAGATGAAACGATAAAGAGGGATTATTCCAAATAAAAGATGATCCAAAACCACTCCTCTTATGGATGAACGACTAAGAAAGGTTTGAGAGAAAAAAATTCATTAGTTAGCTTTAGTTAAAGATGAATAATTGAAAAAGTATGCATATTTTTGAGTTTTATGAAGAGATTAATAATAATGGTATAACTATAATAAAATTATCACTTATTCTTGTAAATTTTTTATTTGTTAGGAAAAAGTTAGGGAACTAAACAGACCTTCTGCTATATATTTGATAATAATATTTTACCATTTCAGAAGAAATATATATAAAAAAATAAACCATAGAAAATCAAATTAATATTAATTAAAATGACTATAATAACCATTTATGACCGTTTCATGAGAATTAGAATTCCGTTATTTGGGTTACGTAATGTTGAAATCTTAACGCAACGTATAAATGTCTAGAAGTAAAATGACAACTTCTCTTTTCTTTCTGATAATACATAAAGGCATAAAGCCATAAAATATTATTCGACTTACCATTTTATTTGAAATTATAAATTATTAGGCTAACGATTTCCTATGTAAGATGATTTAAAGCAAAAAATGAAATTCCACTAAATAAAAATATCTCATTGTTTAGATCATGGAGTCCAGAATCATATTTCCCCTTTAGAATAGCTTTGTCACAATTTGCAACCCCGTCACCTGCAGCTATTACATCAGTTTTTGCACGTAGAAGATCCTTATCAAACTCAGCAAATGCACTAATGAATTTAAATTTAGACGTATTGTAAAAGTCAGTTGCACATTGTACAACAGCTGCATTAGTGGGATTTTGCTTTGCTAATGTTGTAACATATTGTTGAGCCAAAATTGTCTTAAATATTGCCAGATTCAAGATACCGTTGCAGAGGTCGTGATAATTTGTGGCGTTAACTATTCTTTGGTCAGCTTGCAAATAACGCAAGCAAACATTTTCATTTTGCTTAGTATCCTTACATACAATTTCATACAATTTGAGGGATAATGCTGAAACAACATTAAAAAGGCACAAGTAAATGATGAACAATGATGATGGTGATAACATAATAGATTTCATTTTTGGTATGTGTCAATATATCAACCAACTATTTGGCGTGTAATTATATATATATATATATATATATATATATAGAGAGAGAGAGAGAGAGAGAGAGAGAGAGAGAGATTTTTTCAAATAATTGAGTAAATTGGTTTTTCCAATTGTATATATAGTGGAAAAACTATATATTATTGACTATTGATATACTCTTCGGTCAATTATAATAAAACAACCCATTAAATATGTTCCAAAAAAATAACATCAGATTAAATGTATTTGTGGGGTAAAAAGTATCAAATTAAAATGGAATTCCTTTGATAAATCTTTCTAAGAAACAATGATAATAAACATTGATAAAATATTAATTTGTTAAAGAAATTTAATTTTTAACAAGTATGATATTCATTGTGTGAATGACCATATAAATCTTCCATATGTTTGACCATATTAAAATAAAGACAAATGTTATGGTTATTCAATAAAAGAATGTATTAATATTATTCACAAAATTTCGATCAAACATATGCAGGATTTATATTGTTACTCAATAAAAAAATATCACATTTGTTAAAAATTATATTTATTTAACTAATTATTTTTTATCAAAAGAATATCAAAGGTTCTTGGGACATTATTGGAGAAGAGTGGTTCAGGTCGAACTCTGAATTCTCCAATTCGTTACATTTATAGTGTGAGTATAATCATTAGGATGCTAGACAAGTCTGGCCATTAGGTCTAACCACACTTATCAAGAAAAAAATTCACATTAGTTTTGTAGAAAAAATATCACACTTGTTATAATCTTAAATGCAATTTTGGACTAAAATTGCGTAAATTTTTTTTTTTTCCCAAAAGAGGAGTAGCAAAGGGCTACTGCCTCAAAATATATATATATATCAAAAAAAAGAGAGAATAACAAAAAAAAGGAGGGGGACTAGACCAAAACCTCCTTAAACACGAGAGATTCTAAAACTAGGATTACCCGATCTATTGTTAGCAAAAAAACTACTAATCTGCCGAGGGAGCTCATTCCATATAGTAAGCATATCAATAGAGAGGCCAATGTATTAGCTAAACCATCTACACATTGGTTACCTTCCCTATACACATGGAAAACCACGAAGTTCATGCTTTTAGTGATCCTGAGACAATTCATCCATATATTACTTAGCTCCCAAGGAACTTAAACGGGAGATTTAAAAGCCATGACAACAAGGGTAGAATCTAACTCAAGCCAAAGGTTTTTCCAATTCCTGCAATTAGCTATCTCGATAGCTCTCATAGCACAACAAAGCTCTGCCATGAAAGCTGACTTCATACCAGTATTTTCAGCAAAACAAAATAAAAAATCTGCACTGTGGTTTCTAAAAATGCCACCACAAGATGAGGTAATAGAGTTAGAGGCCCCATCTGTATTACACTTCACCCAATGCTCCAATGGTGGCTGCCATAAGACCTCTTTAATATCAGTAGGCTTAGGAGGATGTAAATTAACATTTAAACTTTTGAGAATCCTGAATTCTGTCATAGATGAAGAGGCGACACAAGGAGAAGTGTTACCTGTGAGAGAAGTGTTAGACAGAATCCATGAAATTGCATTTTTCCAATTAGTGGTTTTGCTATTGAATCTAACATTGTTTCTAGCAAGCGAAATAGCATTCAAAAGATTTACAATAGCAACTTTAATTGTTATCTTGCACTGAGGAGACCAAGAACCATCACACAAATGCCAAATATCTTCAATAGATTGAAAATGCAATGTAGTATTCAGAATTGAAGCCATCCAGCACCAAAGAGAAAAAAATATTAGGAGAACAAAATTATGGATTTATTAAAATATGAGAATTAAAAAAAATTAACAATAAAATAAATTATTTATTTGTATGCTAAAATAGCAACAACTAGACCCTTACCCGTGCGATGCACGGGTGTGATGCAATTATTTTTATTTTACAATTGCATAAAACTGAAACATTACATATTATCAAAATAATAATAATAATAAAATAGAGAATCCGAAATTCAAAAGATTTATTTTCTAAGGAGAAGTGGTGTGGCATTGTAAGTGAGTGGTTAAATGAAGAAATATTATTGGTTTAAGGATTATGGTTTACTTTATATGAGTAACAGAATGACTATCTAAAATTTATATATACAGGAGTAATATGATATATCTCGGCACAACATATAAATCTATTTCAAAACACACAAAGGATTGGATGAAAATATATGTGACAAAATCTAAGTCACACAATTGGCATATAAATAGTGACAGAATTAGAAAAACTCAAATAAAACAAATAAAATTAAAGGGTACATACCTTTTAAAAATATTCCAAAGGGACATATGTGAAGAGCATCAACCTCACAGTTCAGTTCGTTTGAGTAAGAGATGATGACCCAAAGCCTAAAATCAAAAATTATAAAAATAAGTATATCAATAAAAAAATGAATAAATAAAAAAGTAAAGAAAAGGAAAGTAAAACAACTATTACATAATTCAATTAAAAATAAAGTATATATTATTTAATTTGTATCATAATAGAATATAAATACACATATACAGTAACAATTAACTAAACCTATAAATGATGTGCAACACAAAAGTTGAATGTATGATCTGCAAGAAACAAAAAATGTCAAATTCTCTTAATTTTATTTGTTATGCAAAAAGTTAATTTTTGCAAAAAATAAAATAACTACAACAAATCATGGTTTTAGAAAATAACATAAGTATTTATACCTGATGCACAAAAGATGAAGATGTAAGATAATGGAAAGAGAAATTGTACATTATAAGATATGAAAAAATCTATTCTCACATTCAACCGGAAAAACAAATGGTAATCTTATTAAGCACATGATTGAGCACCGGGGGATGAAAATATTTGTCTCTAACATTCGTAATGGTTAGTTAGGAAAATATGAATAGGATACAAATTAAAACAATTGTAAGCTATATATTAAAATATTGGTAGAAGAGTCCAAGGGATGAAAATTGAATTGTGACTTAAGAGATGAAAAATATATTACCGAGAGTTACAAAGTTAATTAGTGTGTATTTTTGTATTCTCCTTATTATAATATAGTAAGAAAAAATTATTATATTCACCAAAAAAAGTAAAGGCTAAGTAAAAGCTTGAGTGAGTGTATATTAAAAAGGCATAAGTATTTAAATGTAGAATATGAAAAGTATAGAGATGACAATAATAATTATAATAATAACTAATAATAATAATAATAATATAGATGATGTGGCTAAATGAAACAATTTGATTGGTCTAAGTGGATTAGGGTTAGGAGAACTATTTAGGAATTATATATATAGATACAAGAGACGAAGAAAGATAAAAACTCAATAAAGATACATATAAAACTTCCAGTCGACAATATAGCGTTAACAAACCAAAATCTAAATTTCTGCAACCAGGCTAGATTCTTCGACATATAACTAAGGTCAAAAATATTTTGAGATCCACAATCTTTGATAGCATCCAACTCCGAAAAAAAGATATTTGCATGTATTCGCTCAAAAAATCTGACTATATGTGGTCTATGAAATGAACGATTCTTCCACATACTGATAAGACAGTTACAAAGTAGAGAGAAATTGAACATAGTGATAACCGCCATAAACCCCTTACTCAAACTATAGTATCTATGCCTCTGAATTTTTATATCATTGTTAACTTGTAATGAATCAAAGTTGATCTGCCACTCCGATCAAACAAAAAATCACAATAAGATGGAAGAACAAAAAAATGTCGTACGTACAAGACGATCAACAAAACAAAAAAACGCCGCACTTAGGCTACAAAAACAGAAAAATAATAACTAAAATATATGTGGTAACTTATTTTATGGATGACGAGATGAAACGATAAAGAGGGATTATTCCAAATAAAAGATGATCCAAAACCACTCCTCTTATGGATGAACGACTAAGAAAGGTTTGAGAGAAAAAATTCATTAATTAGCTTTAGTTAAAGATGAATAATTGAAAAAGTATGCATATTTTTGAGTTTTATGAAGAGATTAATAATAATGGTATAACTATAATAAAATTATCACTTATTCTTGTAAATTTTTTATTTGTTAGGAAAAAGTTAGGGAACTAAACAGACCTTCTGCTATATATTTGATAATAATATTTTACCATTTCAGAAGAAATATATATAAAAAAATAAACCATAGAAAATCAAATTAATATTAATTAAAATGACTATAATAACCATTTATGACTGTTTCATGAGAATTAGAATTCCGTTATTTGGGTTACGTAATGTTGAAATCTTAACGCAACGTATAAATGTCTAGAAGTAAAATGACAACTTCTCTTTTCTTTCTGATAATACATAAAGGCATAAAGCCATAAAATATTATTCGACTTACCATTTTATTTGAAATTATAAATTATTAGGCTAACGATTTCCTATGTAAGATGATTTAAAGCAAAAAATGAAATTCCACTAAATAAAAATATCTCATTGTTTAGATCATGGAGTCTAGAATCATATTTCCCCTTTAGAATAGCTTTGTCACAATTTGCAACCCCGTCACCTGCAGCTATTACATCAGTTTTTGCACGTAGAAGATCCTTATCAAACTCAGCAAATGCACTAATGAATTAAATTTAGACGTATTGTAAAAGTCAGTTGCACATTGTACAACAGCTGCATTAGTGGGATTTTGCTTTGCTAATGTTGTAACATATTGTTGAGCCAAAATTGTCTTAAATATTGCCAGATTCAAGATACCGTTGCAGAGGTCGTGATAATTTGTGGCGTTAACTATTCTTTGGTCAGCTTGCAAATAACGCAAGCAAACATTTTCATTTTGCTTAGTATCCTTACATACAATTTCATACAATTTGAGGGATAATGCTGGAACAACAACATTAAAAAGGCACAAGTAAATGATGAACAATGATGATGGTGATAACATAATAGATTTCATTTTTGGTATGTGTCAATATATCAACCAACTATTTGGCGTGTAATTATATATATATATATATATATATATATATATATATATATATATATAGAGAGAGAGAGAGAGAGAGAGAGAGAGAGAGAGAGAGAGTTTTTTTCAAATAATTGAGTAAATTGGTTTTTCCAATTGTATATATAGTGGAAAAACTATATATTATTGACTATTGATATACTCTTCGGTCAATTATAATAAAACAACCCATTAAATATGTTCCAAAAAAATAACATCAGATTAAATGTATTTGTGGGGTAAAAAGTATCAAATTAAAATGGAATTCCTTTGATAAATCTTTCTAAGAAACAATGATAATAAACATTGATAAAATATTAATTTGTTAAAGAAATTTAATTTTTAACAAGTATGATATTCATTGTGTGAATGACCATATAAATCTCCCATATGTTTGACCATATTAAAATAAAGACAAATGTTATGGTTATTCAATAAAAGAATGTATTAATATTATTCACAAAATTTCGATCAAACATATGCGGGATTTATATTGTTACTCAATAAAAAAATATCACATTTGTTAAAAATTATATTTATTTAACTAATTATTTTTTATCAAAAGAATATCAAAGGTTCTTGGGACATTATTGGAGTAGAGTGGTTCAGGTCGAACTCTGAATTCTCCAATTCGTTACATTTATAGTGTGAGTATAATCATTAGGATGCTAGACAAGTCTGGCCATTAGGTCTAACCACACTTATCAAGAAAAAAATTCACATTAGTTTTGTAGAAAAAATATCACACTTGTTATAATCTTAAATGCAATTTTGGACTAAAATTGCGTAATTTTTTTTTTTCCCAAAAGAGGAGTAGCAAAGGGCTACTGCCTCAAAATATATATATATATCAAAAAAAAGAGAGAATAACAAAAAAAAGGAGGGGGACTAGACCAAAACCTCCTTAAACACGAGAGATTCTAAAACTAGGATTACCCGATCTATTGTTAGCAAAAAAACTACTAATCTGCCGAGGGAGCTCATTCCATATAGTAAGCATATCAATAGAGAGGCCAATGTATTAGCTAAACCATCTACACATTGGTTACCTTCCCTATACACATGGAAAACCACGAAGTTCATGCTTTTAGTGATCCTGAGACAATTCATCCATATATTACTTAGCTCCCAAGGAACTTAAACGGGAGATTTAAAAGCCATGACAACAAGGGTAGAATCTAACTCAAGCCAAAGGTTTTTCCAATTCCTGCAATTAGCTATCTCGATAGCTCTCATAGCACAACAAAGCTCTGCCATGAAAGCTGACTTCATACCAGTATTTTCAGCAAAACAAAATAAAAAATCTGCACTGTGGTTTCTAAAAATGCCACCACAAGATGAGGTAATAGAGTTAGAGGCCCCATCTGTATTACACTTCACCCAATGCTCCAATGGTGGCTGCCATAAGACCTCTTTAATATCAGTAGGCTTAGGAGGATGTAAATTAACATTTAAACTTTTGAGAATCCTGAATTCTGTCATAGATGAAGAGGCGACACAAGGAGAAGTGTTACCTGTGAGAGAAGTGTTAGACAGAATCCATGAAATTGCATTTTTCCAATTAGTGGTTTTGCTATTGAATCTAACATTGTTTCTAGCAAGCGAAATAGCATTCAAAAGATTTACAATAGCAACTTTAATTGTTATCTTGCACTGAGGAGACCAAGAACCATCACACAAATGCCAAATATCTTCAATAGATTGAAAATGCAATGTAGTATTCAGAATTGAAGCCATCCAGCACCAAAGAGAAAAAAATATTAGGAGAACAAAATTATGGATTTATTAAAATATGAGAATTAAAAAAAATTGACAATAAAATAAATTATTTATTTGTATGCTAAAATAGCAACAATACAAGAGACGAAGAAAGATAAAAACTCAATAAAGATACATATAAAACTTCCAGTCGACAATATAGCGTTAACAAACCAAAATCTAAATTTCTGCAACCAGGCTAGATTCTTCGACATATAACTAAGGTCAAAAATATTTTGAGATCCACAATCTTTGATAGCATCCAACTCCGAAAAAAAGATATTTGCATGTATTCGCTCAAAAAATCTGACTATATGTGGTCTATGAAATGAACGATTCTTCCACATACTGATAAGACAGTTACAAAGTAGAGAGAAATTGAACATAGTGATAACCGCCATAAACCCCTTACTCAAACTATAGTATCTATGCCTCTGAATTTTTATATCATTGTTAACTTGTAATGAATCAAAGTTGATCTGCCACTCCGATCAAACAAAAAATCACAATAAGATGGAAGAACAAAAAAATGTCGTACGTACAAGACGATCAACAAAACAAAAAAACGCCGCACTTAGGCTACAAAAACAGAAAAATAATAACTAAAATATATGTGGTAACTTATTTTATGGATGACGAGATGAAACGATAAAGAGGGATTATTCCAAATAAAAGATGATCCAAAACCACTCCTCTTATGGATGAACGACTAAGAAAGGTTTGAGAGAAAAAATTCATTAATTAGCTTTAGTTAAAGATGAATAATTGAAAAAGTATGCATATTTTTGAGTTTTATGAAGAGATTAATAATAATGGTATAACTATAATAAAATTATCACTTATTCTTGTAAATTTTTTATTTGTTAGGAAAAAGTTAGGGAACTAAACAGACCTTCTGCTATATATTTGATAATAATATTTTACCATTTCAGAAGAAATATATATAAAAAAATAAACCATAGAAAATCAAATTAATATTAATTAAAATGACTATAATAACCATTTATGACCGTTTCATGAGAATTAGAATTCCGTTATTTGGGTTACGTAATGTTGAAATCTTAACGCAACGTATAAATGTCTAGAAGTAAAATGACAACTTCTCTTTTCTTTCTGATAATACATAAAGGCATAAAGCCATACAATATTATTCGACTTACCATTTTATTTGAAATTATAAATTATTAGGCTAACGATTTCCTATGTAAGATGATTTAAAGCAAAAAATGAAATTCCACTAAATAAAAATATCTCATTGTTTAGATCATGGAGTCTAGAATCATATTTCCCCTTTAGAATAGCTTTGTCACAATTTGCAACCCCGTCACCTGCAGCTATTACATCAGTTTTTGCACGTAGAAGATCCTTATCAAACTCAGCAAATGCACTAATGAATTTAAATTTAGACGTATTGTAAAAGTCAGTTGCACATTGTACAACAGCTGCATTAGTGGGATTTTGCTTTGCTAATGTTGTAACATATTGTTGAGCCAAAATTGTCTTAAATATTGCCAGATTCAAGATACCGTTGCAGAGGTCGTGATAATTTGTGGCGTTAACTATTCTTTGGTCAGCTTGCAAATAACGCAAGCAAACATTTTCATTTTGCTTAGTATCCTTACATACAATTTCATACAATTTGAGGGATAATGCTGGAACAACAACATTAAAAAGGCACAAGTAAATGATGAACAATGATGATGGTGATAACATAATAGATTTCATTTTTGGTATGTGTCAATATATCAACCAACTATTTGGCGTGTAATTATATATATATATATATATATATATATATATATATATATATATATATATATATATAGAGAGAGAGAGAGAGAGAGAGAGAGAGAGAGAGAGAGTTTTTTTCAAATAATTGAGTAAATTGGTTTTTCCAATTGTATATATAGTGGAAAAACTATATATTATTGACTATTGATATACTCTTCGGTCAATTATAATAAAACAACCCATTAAATATGTTCCAAAAAAATAACATCAGATTAAATGTATTTGTGGGGTAAAAAGTATCAAATTAAAATGGAATTCCTTTGATAAATCTTTCTAAGAAACAATGATAATAAACATTGATAAAATATTAATTTGTTAAAGAAATTTAATTTTTAACAAGTATGATATTCATTGTGTGAATGACCATATAAATCTCCCATATGTTTGACCATATTAAAATAAAGACAAATGTTATGGTTATTCAATAAAAGAATGTATTAATATTATTCACAAAATTTTGATCAAACATATGCGGGATTTATATTGTTACTCAATAAAAAAATATCACATTTGTTAAAAATTATATTTATTTAACTAATTATTTTTTATCAAAAGAATATCAAAGGTTCTTGGGACATTATTGGAGTAGAGTGGTTCAGGTCGAACTCTGAATTCTCCAATTCGTTACATTTATAGTGTGAGTATAATCATTAGGATGCTAGACAAGTCTGGCCATTAGGTCTAACCACACTTATCAAGAAAATAAATTCACATTAGTTTTGTAGAAAAAATATCACACTTGTTATAATCTTAAATGCAATTTTGGACTAAAATTGCGTAATTTTTTTTTTTTCCCAAAAGAGGAGTAGCAAAGGGCTACTGCCTCAAAATATATATATATATCAAAAAAAAGAGAGAATAACAAAAAAAAGGAGGGGGACTAGACCAAAACCTCCTTAAACACGAGAGATTCTAAAACTAGGATTACCCGATCTATTGTTAGCAAAAAAACTACTAATCTGCCGAAGGAGCTCATTCCATATAGTAAGCATATCAATAGAGAGGCCAATGTGTTAGCTAAACCATCTACACATTGGTTACCTTCCCTATACACATGGAAAACCACGAAGTTCATGCTTTTAGTGATCCTGAGACAATTCATCCATATATTACTTAGCTCCCAACGAACTTAAACGGGAGATTTAAAAGCCATGACAACAAGGGTAGAATCTAACTCAAGCCAAAGGTTTTTCCAATTCCTGCAATTAGCTATCTCGATAGCTCTCATAGCACAACAAAGCTCTGCCATGAAAGCTGACTTCATACCAGTATTTTCAGCAAAACAAAATAAAAAATCTGCACTGTGGTTTCTAAAAATGCCACCACAAGATGAGGTAATAGAGTTAGAGGCCCCATCTGTATTACACTTCACCCAATGCTCCAATGGTGGCTGCCATAAGACCTCTTTAATATCAGTAGGCTTAGGAGGATGTAAAGTAACATTTAAACTTTTGAGAATCCTGAATTCTGTCATAGATGAAGAGGCGACACAAGGAGAAGTGTTACCTGTGAGAGAAGTGTTAGACAGAATCCATGAAATTGCATTTTTCCAATTAGTGGTTTTGCTATTGAATCTAACATTGTTTCTAGCAAGCCAAATAGCATTCAAAAGATTTACAATAGCAGCTTTAATTGTTATCTTGCACTGAGGAGACCAAGAACCATCACACAAATGCCAAATATCTTCAATAGATTGAAAATGCAATGTAGTATTCAGAATTGAAGCCATCCAGCACCAAAGAGAAAATAAATATTAGGAGAACAAAATTATGGATTTATTAAAATATGAGAATTAAAAAAAATTGACAATAAAATAAATTATTTATTTGTATGCTAAAATAGCAACAATACAAGAGACGAAGAAAGATAAAAACTCAATAAAGATACATATAAAACTTTCAGTCGACAATATAGCGTTAACAAACCAAAATCTAAATTTCTGCAACCAGGCTAGATTCTTCGACATATAACTAAGGTCAAAAATATTTTGAGATCCACAATCTTTGATAGCATCCAACTCCGAAAAAAAGATATTTGCATGTATTCGCTCAAAAAATCTGACTATATGTGGTCTATGAAATGAACAATTCTTCCACATACTGATAAGACAGTTACAAAGTAGAGAGAAATTGAACATAGTGATAACCGCCATAAACCCCTTACTCAAACTATAGTATCTATGCCTCTGAATTTTTATATCATTGTTAACTTGTAATGAATCAAAGTTGATCTGCCACTCCGATCAAACAAAAAATCACAATAAGATGCAAGAACAAAAAAATGTCGTACGTACAAGACGATCAACAAAACAAAAAAACGCCGCACTTAGGCTACAAAAACAGAAAAATAATAACTAAAATATATGTGGTAACTTATTTTATGGATGACGAGATGAAACGATAAAGAGGGATTATTCCAAATAAAAGATGATCCAAAACCACTCCTCTTATGGATGAACGACTAAGAAAGGTTTGAGAGAAAAAATTCATTAATTAGCTTTAGTTAAAGATGAATAATTGAAAAAGTATGCATATTTTTGAGTTTTATGAAGAGATTAATAATAATGGTATAACTATAATAAAATTATCACTTATTCTTGTAAATTTTTTATTTGTTAGGAAAAAGTTAGGGAACTAAACAGACCTTCTGCTATATATTTGATAATAATATTTTACCATTTCAGAAGAAATATATATATAAAAATAAACCATAGAAAATCAAATTAATATTAATTAAAATGACTATAATAACCATTTATGACCGTTTCATGAGAATTAGAATTCCGTTATTTGGGTTACGTAATGTTGAAATCTTAACGCAACGTATAAATGTCTAGAAGTAAAATGACAACTTCTCTTTTCTTTCTGATAATACATAAAGGCATAAAGCCATAAAATATTATTCGACTTACCATTTTATTTGAAATTATAAATTATTAGGCTAACGATTTCCTATGTAAGATGATTTAAAGCAAAAAATGAAATTCCACTAAATAAAAATATCTCATTGTTTAGATCATGGAGTCTAGAATCATATTTCCCCTTTAGAATAGCTTTGTCACAATTTGCAACCCCGTCACCTGCAGCTATTACATCCGTTTTTGCACGTAGAAGATCCTTATCAAACTCAGTAAATGCACTAATGAATTTAAATTTAGACGTATTGTAAAAGTCAGTTGCACATTGTACAACAGCTGCATTAGTGGGATTTTGCTTTGCTAATGTTGTAACATATTGTTGAGCCAAAATTGTCTTAAATATTGCCAGATTCAAGATACCGTTGCAGAGGTCGTGATAATTTGTGGCGTTAACTATTCTTTGGTCAGCTTGCAAATAACGCAAGCAAACATTTTCATTTTGCTTAGTATCCTTACATACAATTTCATACAATTTGAGGGATAATGCTGGAACAACAACATTAAAAAGGCACAAGTAAATGATGAACAATGATGATGGTGATAACATAATAGATTTCATTTTTGGTATGTGTCAATATATCAACCAACTATTTGGCGTGTAATTATATATATATATATATATATATATATATATATATATATATATATATATATATATATATATATATATATAGAGAGAGAGAGAGAGAGAGAGAGAGAGAGAGAGAGAGAGAGATTTTTTCAAATAATTGAGTAAATTGGTTTTTCCAATTGTATATATAGTGGAAAAACTATATATTATTGACTATTGATATACTCTTCGGTCAATTATAATAAAACAACACATTAAATATGTTCCAAAAAAATAACATCAGATTAAATGTAATTGTGGGGTAAAAAGTATCAAATTAAAATGGAATTCCTTTGATAAATCTTTCTAAGAAACAATGATAATAAACATTGATAAAATATTAATTTGTTAAAGAAATTTAATTTTTAACAAGTATGATATTCATTGTGTGAATGACCATATAAATCTCCCATATGTTTGACCATATTAAAATAAAGACAAATGTTATGGTTATTCAATAAAAGAATGTATTAATATTATTCACAAAATTTCGATCAAACATATGCGGGATTTATATTGTTACTCAATAAAAAAAATCACATTTGTTAAACATTATATTTATTTAACTAATTATTTTTTATCAAAAGAATATCAAAGGTTCTTGGGACATTATTGGAGTAGAGTGGTTCAGGTCGAACTCTGAATTCTCCAATTCGTTACATTTATAGTGTGAGTATAATCATTAGGATGCTAGACAAGTCTGGCCATTAGGTTTAACCACACTTATCAAGAAAATAAATTCACATTAGTTTTGTACAAAAAATATCACACTTGTTAAAATCTTAAATGCAATTTTGGACTAAAATTGCGTAAATTTTTATTTTTTTTCCCAAAAGAGGAGTAGCAAAGGGCTACTGCCTCAAAATATATATATATAAAAAAAAAGAGA
This sequence comes from Trifolium pratense, assembly GCF_020283565.1. Taxonomy (NCBI): domain Eukaryota; kingdom Viridiplantae; phylum Streptophyta; class Magnoliopsida; order Fabales; family Fabaceae; genus Trifolium; species Trifolium pratense. The sequence continues at coordinate 10,041,365 of NC_060060.1, read as the reverse complement.
GAATAACAAAAAAAAGGAGGGGGACTAGACCAAAACCTCCTTAAACACGAGAGATTCTAAAACTAGGATTACCCGATCTATTGTTAGCAAAAAAACTACTAATCTGCCGAGGGAGCTCATTCCATATAGTAAGCATATCAATAGAGAGGCCAATGTGTTAGCTAAACCATCTACACATTGGTTACCTTCCCTATACACATGGAAAACCACGAAGTTCATGCTTTTAGTGATCCTGAGACAATTCATCCATATATTACTTAGCTCCCAAGGAACTTAAACGGGAGATTTAAAAGCCATGACAACAAGGGTAGAATCTAACTCAAGCCAAAGGTTTTTCCAATTCCTGCAATTAGCTATCTCGATAGCTCTCATAGCACAACAAAGCTCTGCCATGAAAGCTGACTTCATACCAGTATTTTCAGCAAAACAAAATAAAAAATCTGCACTGTGGTTTCCAAAAAGGCCACCACAAGATGAGGTAATAGAGTTAGAGGCCCCATCTGTATTACACTTCACCCAATGCTCCAATGGTGGCTGCCATAAGACCTCTTTAATATCAGAAGGCTTAGGAGGATGTAAATTAACATTTAAACTTTTGAGAATCCTGAATTCTGTCATAGATGAAGAGGCGACACAAGGAGAAGTGTTATCTGTGAGAGAAGTGTTAGACAGAATCCATGAAATTGCATTTTTCCAATTAGTGGTTTTGCTATTGAATCTAACATTGTTTCTAGCAAGCGAAATAGCATTCAAAAGATTTACAATAGCAACTTTAATTGTTATCTTGCACTGAGGAGACCAAGAACCATCACACAAATGCCAAATATCTTCAATAGATTGAAAATGCAATGTAGTATTCAGAATTGAAGCCATCCAGCACCAAAGAGAAAATAAATATTAGGAGAACAAAATTATGGATTTATTAAAATATGAGAATTAAAAAAAATTGACAATAAAATAAATTATTTATTTGTATGCTAAAATAGCAACAATACAAGAGACGAAGAAAGATAAAAACTCAATAAAGATACATATAAAACTTCCAGTCGACAATATAGCGTTAACAAACCAAAATCTAAATTTCTGCAACCAGGCTAGATTCTTCGACATATAACTAAGGTCAAAAATATTTTGAGATCCACAATCTTTGATAGCATCCAACTCCGAAAAAAAGATATTTGCATGTATTCGCTCAAAAAATCTGACTATATGTGGTCTATGAAATGAACGATTCTTCCACATACTGATAAGACAGTTACAAAGTAGAGAGAAATTGAACATAGTGATAACCGCCATAAACCCCTTACTCAAACTATAGTATCTATGCCTCTGAATTTTTATATCATTGTTAACTTGTAATGAATCAAAGTTGATCTGCCACTCCGATCAAACAAAAAATCACAATAAGATGGAAGAACAAAAAAATGTCGTACGTACAAGACGATCAACAAAACAAAAAAACGCCGCACTTAGGCTACAAAAACAGAAAAATAATAACTAAAATATATGTGGTAACTTATTTTATGGATGACGAGATGAAACGATAAAGAGGGATTATTCCAAATAAAAGATGATCCAAAACCACTCCTCTTATGGATGAACGACTAAGAAAGGTTTGAGAGAAAAAATTCATTAGTTAGCTTTAGTTAAAGATGAATAATTGAAAAAGTATGCATATTTTTGAGTTTTATGAAGAGATTAATAATAAAGGTATAACTATAATAAAATTATCACTTATTCTTGTAAATTTTTTATTTGTTAGGAAAAAGTTAGGGAACTAAACAGACCTTCTGCTATATATTTGATAATAATATTTTACCATTTCAGAAGAAATATATATAAAAAAATAAACCATAGAAAATCAAATTAATATTAATTAAAATGACTATAATAACCATTTATGACCGTTTCATGAGAATTAGAATTCCGTTATTTGGGTTACGTAATGTTGAAATCTTAACGCAACGTATAAATGTCTAGAAGTAAAATGACAACTTCTCTTTTCTTTCTGATAATACATAAAGGCATAAAGCCATAAAATATTATTCGACTTACCATTTTATTTGAAATTATAAATTATTAGGCTAACGATTTCCTATGTAAGATGATTTAAAGCAAAAAATGAAATTCCACTAAATAAAAATATCTCATTGTTTAGATCATGGAGTCTAGAATCATATTTCCCCTTTAGAATAGCTTTGTCACAATTTGCAACCCCGTCACCTGCAGCTATTACATCAGTTTTTGCACGTAGAAGATCCTTATCAAACTCAGCAAATGCACTAATGAATTTAAATTTAGACGTATTGTAAAAGTCAGTTGCACATTGTACAACAGCTGCATTAGTGGGATTTTGCTTTGCTAATGTTGTAACATATTGTTGAGCCAAAATTGTCTTAAATATTGCCAGATTCAAGATACCGTTGCAGAGGTCGTGATAATTTGTGGCGTTAACTATTCTTTGGTCAGCTTGCAAATAACGCAAGCAAACATTTTCATTTTGCTTAGTATCCTTACATACAATTTCATACAATTTGAGGGATAATGCTGGAACAACAACATTAAAAAGGCACAAGTAAATGATGAACAATGATGATGGTGATAACATAATAGATTTCATTTTTGGTATGTGTCAATATATCAACCAACTATTTGGCGTGTAATTATATATATATATATATATATATATATATATATATAGAGAGAGAGAGAGAGAGAGAGAGTTTTTTTCAAATAATTGAGTAAATTGGTTTTTCCAATTGTATATATAGTGGAAAAACTATATATTATTGACTATTGATATACTCTTCGGTCAATTATAATAAAACAACCCATTAAATATGTTCCAAAAAAATAACATCAGATTAAATGTATTTGTGGGGTAAAAAGTATCAAATTAAAATGAATTCCTTTGATAAATCTTTCTAAGAAACAATGATAATAAACATTGATAAAATATTAATTTGTTAAAGAAATTTAATTTTTAACAAGTATGATATTCATTGTGTGAATGACCATATAAATCTCCCATATGTTTGACCATATTAAAATAAAGACAAATGTTATGGTTATTCAATAAAAGAATGTATTAATATTATTCACAAAATTTAGATCAAACATATGCGGGATTTATATTGTTACTCAATAAAAAAATATCACATTTGTTAAAAATTATATTTATTTAACTAATTATTTTTTATCAAAAGAATATCAAAGGTTCTTGGGACATTATTGGAGTAGAGTGGTTCAGGTCGAACTCTGAATTCTCCAATTCGTTACATTTATAGTGTGAGTATAATCATTAGGATGCTAGACAAGTCTGGCCATTAGGTCTAACCACACTTATCAAGAAAATAAATTCACATTAGTTTTGTAGAAAAAATATCACACTTGTTATAATCTTAAATGCAATTTTGGACTAAAATTGCGTAATTTTTTTTTTTCCCAAAAGAGGAGTAGCAAAGGGCTACTGCCTCAAAATATATATATATATATATCAAAAAAAAGAGAGAATAACAAAAAAAAAAGGAGGGGGACTAGACCAAAACCTCCTTAAACACGAGAGATTCTAAAACTAGGATTACCCGATCTATTGTTAGCAAAAAAACTACTAATCTGCCGAGGGAGCTCATTCCATATAGTAAGCATATCAATAGAGAGGCCAATGTGTTAGCTAAACCATCTACACATTGGTTACCTTCCCTATACACATGGAAAACCACGAAGTTCATGCTTTTAGTGATCCTGAGACAATTCATCCATATATTACTTAGCTCCCAAGGAACTTAAACGGGAGATTTAAAAGCCATGACAACAAGGGTAGAATCTAACTCAAGCCAAAGGTTTTTCCAATTCCTGCAATTAGCTATCTCGATAGCTCTCATAGCACAACAAAGCTCTGCCATGAAAGCTGACTTCATACCAGTATTTTCAGCAAAACAAAATAAAAAATCTGCACTGTGGTTTCTAAAAATGCCACCACAAGATGAGGTAATAGAGTTAGAGGCCCCATCTGTATTACACTTCACCCAATGCTCCAATGGTGGCTGCCATAAGACCTCTTTAATATCAGTAGGCTTAGGAGGATGTAAAGTAACATTTAAACTTTTGAGAATCCTGAATTCTGTCATAGATGAAGAGGCGACACAAGGAGAAGTGTTACCTGTGAGAGAAGTGTTAGACAGAATCCATGAAATAGCATTTTTCCAATTAGTGGTTTTGCTATTGAATCTAACATTGTTTCTAGCAAGCCAAATAGCATTCAAAAGATTTACAATAGCAGCTTTAATTGTTATCTTGCACTGAGGAGACCAAGAACCATCACACAAATGCCAAATATCTTCAATAGATTGAAAATGCAATGTAGTATTCAGAATTGAAGCCATCCAGCACCAAAGAGAAAATAAATATTAGGAGAACAAAATTATGGATTTATTAAAATATGAGAATTAAAAAAAATTGACAATAAAATAAATTATTTATTTGTATGCTAAAATAGCAACAATACAAGAGACGAAGAAAGATAAAAACTCAATAAAGATACATATAAAACTTCCAGTCGACAATATAGCGTTAACAAACCAAAATCTAAATTTCTGCAACCAGGCTAGATTCTTCGACATATAACTAAGGTCAAAAATATTTTGAGATCCACAATCTTTGATAGCATCCAACTCCGAAAAAAAGATATTTGCATGTATTCGCTCAAAATATCTGACTATATGTGGTCTATGAAATGAACGATTCTTCCACATACTGATAAGACAGTTACAAAGTAGAGAGATATTGAACATAGTGATAACCGCCATAAACCCCTTACTCAAACTATAGTATCTATGCCTCTGAATTTTTATATCATTGTTAACTTGTAATGAATCAAAGTTGATCTGCCACTCCGATCAAACAAAAAATCACAATAAGATGCAAGAACAAAAAAATGTCGTACGTACAAGACGATCAACAAAACAAAAAAACGCCGCACTTAGGCTACAAAAACAGAAAAATAATAACTAAAATATATGTGGTAACTTATTTTATGGATGACGAGATGAAACGATAAAGAGGGATTATTCCAAATAAAAGATGATCCAAAACCACTCCTCTTATGGATGAACGACTAAGAAAGGTTTGAGAGAAAAAATTCATTAATTAGCTTTAGTTAAAGATGAATAATTGAAAAAGTATGCATATTTTTGAGTTTTGTGAAGAGATTAATAATAAAGGTATAACTATAATAAAATTATCACTTATTCTTGTAAATTTTTTATTTGTTAGGAAAAAGTTAGGGAACTAAACAGACCTTCTGCTATATATTTGATAATAATATTTTACCATTTCAGAAGAAATATATATAAAAAAATAAACCATAGAAAATCAAATTAATATTAATTAAAATGACTATAATAACCATTTATGACCGTTTCATGAGAATTAGAATTCCGTTATTTGGGTTACGTAATGTTGAAATCTTAACGCAACGTATAAATGTCTAGAAGTAAAATGACAACTTCTCTTTTCTTTCTGATAATACATAAAGGCATAAAGCCATAAAATATTATTCGACTTACCATTTTATTTGAAATTATAAATTATTAGGCTAACGATTTCCTATGTAAGATGATTTAAAGCAAAAAATGAAATTCCACTAAATAAAAATATCTCATTGTTTAGATCATGGAGTCTAGAATCATATTTCCCCTTTAGAATAGCTTTGTCACAATTTGCAACCCCGTCACCTGCAGCTATTACATCCGTTTTTGCACGTAGAAGATCCTTATCAAACTCAGTAAATGCACTAATGAATTTAAATTTAGACGTATTGTAAAAGTCAGTTGCACATTGTACAACAGCTGCATTAGTGGGATTTTGCTTTGCTAATGTTGTAACATATTGTTGAGCCAAAATTGTCTTAAATATTGCCAGATTCAAGATACCGTTGCAGAGGTCGTGATAATTTGTGGCGTTAACTATTCTTTGGTCAGCTTGCAAATAACGCAAGCAAACATTTTCATTTTGCTTAGTATCCTTACATACAATTTCATACAATTTGAGGGATAATGCTGGAACAACAACATTAAAAAGGCACAAGTAAATGATGAACAATGATGATGGTGATAACATAATAGATTTCATTTTTGGTATGTGTCAATATATCAACCAACTATTTGGCGTGTAATTATATATATATATATATATATATATATATATATATATATATATATATATATACGGGTTTTCTAACTTAGACCCTAGTTAGGTCTAAGTTAGCAAGGTGCACCTTTTCAATTGGACCAAAATACCCATTCTTTTAATTTTTGAAAGAATAGAGCAACAGGGGCATTTCTGTAATTTTACCCAACAATACACGCGCCCCCACCTTCTTTTCCCAAAATACCCATTAATAGACGCGGATCCAGTGTCGCGCGCGTACCGCAGGACCATGGTTACAGGCCGTTGATTTCCATCAGACAGCCAAGATCTGATCTCATCAAGACTGTCTGATCAATCAGACAGCCCAGATCATCCTGATCCATCAGATTCCAGAGCCTGCGCCACACTGGATTACAACCTAGAGAGAGAAAAATTTGCTTTTTAAAAGTAGGACACATGTCACACAATGGTTGGCTGGGCGTGATTTTTGTTCATTTAATACTTTGAACTCAATTATTTCGTTGTAAATTAATTTTTTATTTTTTTATTTTTATACCAAAATTCATAATTTTTTTTTGTCTACAAATAGAGACTTGGTTCGTTTGATTTGGACACCGAAAAAAAAACGCAATTTTTCACTACCTTAATCTCATTTTTTGTCTACTAAATACGTTACTTGTGTGTTGTAATTTAACACGCACCACTCAACCAACTCACTGAAACCATTATACCAGGAAAATAGTAGATAATATTCTGGAACTTTTGGTATATTTTATGAAATTTTTGGAGACCTGAAACTATTTTTAGTTAATTAAATGAGATAAAACGGTAATTAAAAACTAATGTTTGCTTCTGAAACCATTTTACTTGTAGAATGGTTGCACATAGTTGTATTCTGAAACCATTTTACTGGTAGAATGGTTTCAATGAGTAATTTATTAATTGTGTTTGCTTCTGAAACCATTTATCTGGTACAATGGTTTCAGAGAGTTGTAATCTGAAACCATTTTGTTGGTAGAATGGTTTCAGTAAGTTGATTATTAGTTATTTGCTTCTGAAACCATTTAGCTTGTAGAATGGTTGCACATAGTTGTATTCTGAAACCATTTTACTGGTAGAATGGTTTCAGTGAGTAATTTATTAATTGTGTTTGCTTCTGAAACCATTTATCTGGTACAATGGTTTCAGAGAGTTGTAATCTGAAACCATTTTGCTGGTAGAATGGTTTCAGTAAGTTGATTATTAGTTATTTGCTTCTGAAACCATTTAGCTTGTAGAATGGTTTCAGAGATTTGTACTCTGAAACCATTTTCCTGGTAGAATGGTTTCAGTGAGTTGATGTAAGGTAGTGAAAAATTGGGTTTTTTTTCTGTGTCCAAATCAAACGAACCAAGTCTCTATTTGTAGAGAAAAAAAAATTATGAATTTTGGTATAAAAAATAAAAAATTAATTTACGACGAAATAATCGAGTTTAAAGTATTAAATGGAAAAAAATTAACGCAGCCAATAATAGCGTGACACATGGCCTGCCTTTTCAAAAAGTTTTCTCTCTCCGCGTCATCTTCCACCCACGCGCGGCTGTCGGCGCGTGTGATGCACGCGCGTGGATTTTGTGCAATCACACGCTGCCACGCGTCCTGGGGGGGGAAAAGAAGTTGGGGGCGCGTGTATTGTTAGGTAAAATTACAGAAATGCCCCTGTTGCTCTATTCTTTCAAAAATTAAAAAAATGGGTATTTTTGTCCAACTGAAAAGGTGCACCTTGATAACTTAGACCCAACTAGGTCTAAGTTAGCAGCCCCCGTATATATATATATATATAGAGAGAGAGAGAGAGAGAGAGAGATTTTTTCAAATAATTGAGTAAATTGGTTTTTCCAATTGTATATATAGTGGAAAAACTATATATTATTGACTATTGATATACTCTTCGGTCAATTATAATAAAACAACACATTAAATATGTTCCAAAAAAATAACATCAGATTAAATGTAATTGTGGGGTAAAAAGTATCAAATTAAAATGGAATTCCTTTGATAAATCTTTCTAAGAAACAATGATAATAAACATTGATAAAATATTAATTTGTTAAAGAAATTTAATTTTTAACAAGTATGATATTCATTGTGTGAATGACCAAATAAATCTCCCATATGTTTGACCATATTAAAATAAAGACAAATGTTATGGTTATTCAATAAAAGAATGTATTAATATTATTCACAAAATTTCGATCAAACATATGCGGGATTTATATTGTTACTCAATAAAAAAATATCACATTTGTTAAAAATTATATTTATTTAACTAATTATTTTTTATCAAAAGAATATCAAAGGTTCTTGGGACATTATTGGAGTAGAGTGGTTCAGGTCGTACTCTGAATTCTCCAATTCGTTACATTTATAGTGTGAGTATAATCATTAGGCTGCTAGACAAGTCTGGCCATTAGGTCTAACCACACTTAAATGCAATTTTGGACTAAAATTGCGTAAATTTTTTTTTTCCCAAAAGAGGAGTAGCAAAGTGTTACTGCCTCAAAATATATATATCAAATAAAGAGAGAATAACAAAAAAAGGAGGGGGACTACACCAAAACCTCCTTAAACACGAGAGATTCTAAAACTAGGAATACCCGATCTATTGTTAGCAAAAAAAACTACTAATCTGCCGAGGGAGCTCATTCCATATAGTAAGCATATCAATAGAGAGGCCAATGTGTTAGCTAAACCATCTACACATTGGTTACCTTCCCTATACACATGGAAAACCACGAAGTTCATGCTTTTAGTGATCCTGAGACAATTCATCCATATATTACTTAGCTCCCAAGGAACTTAAACGGGAGATTTAAAAGCCATGACAACAAGGGTAGAATCTAACTCAAGCCAAAGGTTTTTCCAATTCCTGCAATTAGTTATCTCGATAGCTCTCATAGCACAACAAAGCTCTGCCATGAAAGCTGACTTCATACCAGTATTTTCAGCAAAACACAATAAAAAATCTGCACTGTGGTTTCTAAAAATGCCACCACAAGATGAGGTAATAGAGTTAGAGGCCCCATCTGTATTACACTTCACCCAATGCTCCAATGGTGGCTGCCATAAGACCTCTTTAATATCAGTAGGCTTAGGAGGATGTAAATTAACATTTAAACTTTTGAGAATCCTGAATTCTGTCATAGATGAAGAGGCGACACAAGGAGAAGTGTTACCTATGAGAGAAGTGTTAGACAGAATCCATGAAATTGCATTTTTCCAATTAGTGGTTTTGCTATTGAATCTAACATTGTTTCTAGCAAGCCAAATAGCATTCAAAAGATTTACAATAGCAGCTTTAATTGTTATCTTGCACTGAGGAGACCAAGAACCATCACACAAATGCCAAATATCTTCAATAGATTGAAAATGCAATGTAGTATTCAGAATTGAAGCCATCCAACACCAAAGAGAAAATAAATATTAGGAGAACAAAATTATGGATTTATTAAAATATGAGAATTAAAAAAAATTGACAATAAAATAAATTATTTATTTGTATGCTAAAATAGCAACAATACAAGAGACGAAGAAAGATAAAAACTCAATAAAGATACATATAAAACTTCCAGTCGACAATATAGCGTTAACAAACCAAAATCTAAATTTCTGCAACCAGGCTAGATTCTTCGACATATAACTAATTAAGGTCAAAAATATTTTGAGATCCACAATCTTTGATAGCATCCAACTCCGAAAAAAAGATATTTGCAAGTATTCGCTCAAAAAATCTGACTATATGTGGTCTATGAAATGAACGATTCTTCCACATACTGATAAGACAGTTACAAAGTAGAGAGAAATTGAACATAGTGATAACCGCCATAAACCCCTTACTCAAACTATAGTATCTATGCCTCTGAATTTTTATATCATTGTTAACTTGTAATGAATCAAAGTTGATCTGCCACTCCGATCAAACAAAAAATCACAATAAGATGGAAGAACAAAAAAATGTCGTACGTACAAGACGATTAACAAAACAAAAAAACGCCGCACTTAGGCTACAAAAACAGAAAAATAATAAATAAAATATATGTGGTAACTTATTTTATGGATGACGAGATGAAACGATAAAGAGGGATTATTCCAAATAAAAGATGATCCAAAACCACTCCTCTTATGGATGAACGACTAAGAAAGGTTTGAGAGAAAAAATTCATTAGTTAGCTTTAGAAAAAGTATGCATATTTTTGAGTTTTATGAAGAGATTAATAATAATGGTATAACTATAATAAAATTATCACTTATTCTTGTAAATTTTTTATTTGTTAGGAAAAAGTTAGGGAACTAAACAGACCTTCTGCTATATATTTGATAATAATATTTTACCATTTCAGAAGAAATATATATAAAAAAATAAACCATAGAAAATCAAATTAATATTAATTAAAATGACTATAATAACCATTTATGACCGTTTCATGAGAATTAGAATTCCGTTATTTGGGTTACGTAATGTTGAAATCTTAACGAAACGTATAAATGTCTAGAAGTAAAATGACAACTTCTCTTTTCTTTCTTATAATACATAAAGGCATAAAGCCATAAAATATTATTCGACTTACCATTTTATTTGAAATTATAAATTATTAGGCTAACGATTTCCTATGTAAGATGATTTAAAGCAAAAAATGAAATTCCACTAAATAAAAATATCTCATTGTTTAGATCATGGAGTCTAGAATCATATTTCCCCTTTAGAATAGCTTTGTCACAATTTGCAACCCCGTCACCTGCAGCTATTACATCAGTTTTTGCACGTAGAAGATCCTTATCAAACTCAGCAAATGCACTAATGAATTTAAATTTAGACGTATTGTAAAAGTCAGTTGCACATTGTACAACAGCTGCATTAGTGGGATTTTGCTTTGCTAATGTTGTAACATATTGTTGAGCCAAAATTGTCTTAAATATTGCCAGATTCAAGATACCGTTGCAGAGGTCGTGATAATTTGTGGCGTTAACTATTCTTTGGTCAGCTTGCAAATAACGCAAGCAAACATTTTCATTTTGCTTAGTATCCTTACATACAATTTCATACAATTTGAGGGATAATGCTGGAACAACAACATTAAAAAGGCACAAAAAAATGATGAACAATGATGATGGTGATAACATAGTAGATTTCATTTTTGGTATGTGTCAATATATCAACCAACAATTTGGCGTGTAAATATATATATATATATATATATATATATATATATATATATATATATATATATATATATATATATATATATATATATATATAGGTCTAGGGTAATAATTTCTAGTTTTAGGCCGGGGGGCCTTATCCAAACGAGAGAGAATATTCTCTTCGTTATCTTCAAATGATAATGTGTTAATTTCTGATGTGGATCCTATGTTTAAGATTTTTAATCTATCAACTAATTCATCTAACTTTTGTTCTGGATTAAATCCTAAGGTTAAATTTTTAATTTCTTTATCTGAGGGTATATTGTAATGATAGATTGGTCTAGTTGGGTCAGATGTTTTAACATCTAATGTTTCTGGTAATAATTGTTCAACTCGGTCTAATTGTTGAGCCATGGTGTGTAATATTTGGTTTGTGTAGTTTAATTGACTATGAATATTATTTATTTCTTTCTTTGATTCAGTATGATTAGTTATAATTTTAAAAGGCGAGGCTTCTATTTCAATATTTTCTTTAGGTGGGGTAATTTTAATAGCTTCTAAAGGGGGATGAATAGCTTCAACTATTTCCCTCCGAGCAGTCTTCCACTTAATACTCATTCTGGTTTTAGTGTTTAAAAATAATTTTTTAGCATAAAGATTTGAAATATTGTTATCTAAGCAGTATAATTCAAACCATGTAAAGAAGTAATATATATATATATATATATAGAGAGAGAGAGAGAGAGAGAGATTTTGTCAAATAATTGAGTAAATTGGTTTTTCCAGTTGTATATATAGTGGAAAAACTATATATTATTGACTATTGATATACTCTTCGGTCAATTATAATAAAACAACACATTAAATATGTTCCAAAAAAATAACATCAGATTAAATGTATTTGTGGGGTAAAAAGTATCAAATTAAAATGGAATTCCTTTGATAAATCTTTCTAAGAAACAATGATAATAAACATTGATAAAATATTAATTTGTTAAAAAAATTAATTTTTAACAAGTATGATATTCATTGTGTGAATGACCATATAAATCTCCCATATGTTTGACCATATTAAAATAAAGACGAATGTTATGGTTATTCAATAAAAGAATGTATTAATATTATTTACAAAATTTCGATCAAACATATGCGGGATTTATATTGTTACTCAATAAAAAAAAAATCACATTTGTTAAAAATTATATTTATTTAACTAATTATTGTTTCTCAAAAGAATATCAATGGTTCTTGGGACATTATTGGAGTAGAGTGGTTCATGTCGAACTCCGAATTCTTCAGTTCGTTTCATTTATAGTGTGAGTATAATCATTAGGCTGCTAGACAAGTCTGACCATTAGGTCTAACCAGCAAGACAGAGCTTATTAGATCTGTTATATTGTAACCGACGTAAAAAGTATGGCAAAATTTTTAAAAAAATTACGTTTTAAAAATATTAAATTAAATACTATTCTAAAGAACCTTTCCCAACATTATTCAATATATGCTAATTAATAGTTCAAAGAAATACACATAAAATATAAGTAAGATACAAAAATATTCAATCTTGATTTGGTAATTATAACCATTGAATAAGTGCTTAGTGAATAGTGAACAAAATGTAAAACAATCAAGGACATTAAGTTAATGAGATTAACTTATAGACTATAATGCATCACAAGAACAAACCAAAAATTCGAATACAAACTACAATACATAGCAGTGCATATATATATATATACTCAGAAACAAAAGTAAGATATAACATTCACAAGTAATAAACAACACTAAAACAAGTAAAAAGAGATAAGAAATGTCACCAAACCTTGTCTCTTACCTTAACACATGCCATTATCAACAATGTTACAAAACCTGTTTAAAGGAAAACAATGTTACAAAACTTTTAATCATTATCAAACTAAAAACTTGCAATAGGAGCAACATCAACCTGTGAAGTTTATGAAAGTTGAGGGCAATAATGTGCAAGTGCAAGCAAACAAGTACATAATTTTCATTCTACTTACTTAAATATTAAGACACTTAACTCCAAATTAATCATGTTGTGTCGGTAACAATAAAATTCTAAATAAGATGTTCAACTTACATCCAAATAATGTGTGCACACAAGATCATTAAAAAAAATACCTCAAATCTCTCATCAACAATTGCTTCTTTCACTAATGCTTGAGGTGGATTTTCTGCTTTCTTACTTCTTAGCAACAATTACATTTGGAACCCATAAATAGATAAACCTTGCTTGAGAATGACAAGTTTTCCCCTTCAGGAGAAAATGTCCTGAACATAGTTTGAAGCATAAAATATTAAAAATCTCTAACTAAAATATTAATAGAGTTCAATTTAGTTTGAAGCATAAAATAACATCAAAATATGCATATTCACAACATGTTTGAAGAGTTTTTAATTTTTTATATAACACAAATATCCAAAAGCAAAATACTACAAATAACCACATTTGGATCATTAAATTGCAGACTTACTTCAACTGGATACTGCAAAGAGCCCTCTTCTTCTTTTGTATTCACCGATTGACAAAGTCATGTACATGCCTCCTGCCATTATTTTCCAAGAGTTTGAATCCAACTGTTGCTTCTATTCATTGTTTTCTTGCCACAAAATACTGCTTGAGCTCCTTGAGCTCCCTGTTGCGTTTGAATCCAATTGCATACTTATGAAAATAATGCTAATTAATGAAACTGGCAACTCAAAATTGTGCAGCGTATTTGATTTTGCCCCTTGATCCACCGAAGCACTTGTATCTAGCAACTTTAATCATATAATTCAATGTCCAAAATAGAACCTACTAAGTCTAGCTAGCTAAGCATAAAAATCTAGGAGACATGAGCAAGAACTACTGGAAAAAAAAATGCATTCATGAAGAGCTGAAACTTGAAAGTATTATTAGTATAGGCTGTATAGCATCTATAGCATTTTATCTCCATTTTTCTCTTTTCACCCACCATATAACTTTTCAGTTATTTAAAATCATATCAAACAGAGACAAATCATACATCTACTCTAAATTATCTCGAACAAATAACTCATTATATTTCTATCTAACTTTAGAGATCAAAGATTAACATCATATTCTAACAAATTTCAACAGTTGTGAATAGATAGATGAAAACTACCCAATGACTTTCATGTGTGGGATTAAATAAGCAACATGGAGGATCAACCTCAACTGCTGGAATCTGAGCAGGCTTTGACACCTATAAATCAGGCAGCAATAACATCATCAATATCATCTGAAATACTAAATGTGCAGCAACAATAAAATGGATTAAGATTCCCTATATAGAATATGCAATGCAATAATGTGTACCTTTTTCACCTTTGTTTTCCTCATCTGCATGACAACTACATGTGGTCGATGAAATGACCGATTCTTCCACACACTGATAAGACAGTTGCAAAGTCAAGAGAAATTGACCATAGTGATAACCGCCGTAAGCCCTGTTGAGGCAAAATCCACTTTTGTTGTTTTAAAGATTACAAACATCTTTAAATACATTTTAAATGATTCTGATCATTTTGTTATCTAACAAGTGCTTTTGAGTGAAATAAGCTTAAACAGATTCTAACAATTCGCTTGCAAAGTTAAAATCCTGCAAATCTGTTTTAAGATCAATCTAAAAACATTCTTCAGACACAGACTGCAGTTTTGAATATAAGCACATTTTGGTTTAAGTACTTTCTGGTTTTACAAGTCAACTAAGGACAGATCAAATAAGCACTTTACAAAGGAATGGTGGATCAAATCTCTACAGAAGATAATCTCTTTTGGGATCAACAACATTTGATGGAATTTAAGTATATGCTTTCCTAGTCATATTTCATGAAGTATACTATGAGCTTGATCTTTTATGGTATTGATCAACCAATGGAAATATCGGATCTCATATCATAATGCAACAACAAGTTATGATCTATGAGTTATGATGCATTTGAGCCAAGTACAATAAAGGAACATATTGAAACAACAAGTTATGGTCTATGTTTAATGTTTTTCATTAGTATACGTATTAGTGAAATTGATCTAAATATCGATTGTTTTCGGGAGATTCTTTTGATATTCGAATTGATGATAATTATTCAACAGGGTTATTGTAGGGATACGTAACTTGCGGCTATTGTGGGGATATGTAGTTTGCCGTTGTGACTTTTGAATTAATGCGCATCTTTAATGCTTTCATAATTTACTACTCACCTAAGGGATTATGGAGTTTGTTATTAGTGAATAGGGTAATAAGACACGAGAGTGATTGTTACTATTTAAGGGTTAATTCGTCGTGATGAACTAAACTTAATTTGAATTGTGAAATATAATAACATGTTACAAAAGTAGGAAAAGGGAAGGGATTCGAAACAACCTAACTATTCTTCTCATCTTAAAAACAAACAAACTCTAGGTTTTATTGTTTCTTTTATGCTCTTGATACAAACAAACTTCAAAAACCCTTAAATTACTGCTTTAATCCTAATTTAGTGAAAATTGAATTGTTGCACACGCAATCCCTGTGGAGACGATCTTACTTACTACTTTATTACTTGAACGATTTTGTACACTTGCAAAAGAGTCATCATCACATCATTTGATTCAGTTATGGAACATACCACGTAATTGAATTTCTCAGTCATAGCCTGAGAATCTTTTCAACAACTGTCACTTCTTCCATTCTTTCACCATGTGCGGTCAGGTTGTTAGCAATTTTCAGGGTTCTTGCAAAGAAATCAGTGACAGATTCACTTTCTTCCATTTCAAGAATCTCAAACTCACGCCTCAGAGACTGCAATTGCGCACGTTTTACCTTGGTTGAACCTTGATACTTGCGTCGCATTGCATCTCATATCTCTTTTGCAGGGTCACGTTTCAATATCGTTTCTAAGATAGTTATATCAATTGATTGACAAAGGTAGTTCTTTACCTTTAAATCCATGAGCTTACATGCATTTGCAATTTGTTGTTGTTCCGCCGTTGCATTCGCCGGAGACGCGATAACTTCACTCACAATCATATTCCAGTACTATTTCAATCGGAGAAGATTCTCCATAAGCATGGCCCAATGTTCATGGTAACCATTGAACATTGGGATTGATGGTTGAGCGAAATTTGATGTTTCTGCCATGATAAAGAGAAGCAGGAGAAAGAAAGAGCTAGGAAAAGATGAAGATCGTGCAAGAAAAACCGTGAAAAAACGGTTAACAACCACCGTAACGGCTCTAACTGTCACCGGAGAAGAGAACTGCAGTTTCTTGAAGGCAGTTAGCGCGCGTGTGATTCGGGTCTTGGATCAAGGCTTAACTGATACCACTTGTTGGTAACAATGATCCACACTTCATTCATTCAACACAAATGCCTTATATAGTCTTACAACATTTAGGCCAAAACCAGCAAAGCCCAATCAAACTAAGCCCAATAGCAAATGCTTCCTAACAAGTTAGATACCGATCAAGATGGTGTGATTGTTAGGCAAAAATACGGCGAGACCGTTACGGTGAGGCGGTGGTGTATAGTCGATAGGGAGCAGCAAAATGTTGATGCTGAGATATAATGATTAAAGGAATGAGAATGGGTTTAAACAAAGCAGAGGTTGATGAATTAATTTGCTATGTTTTTTAGAAATCCCAAATCATTTGATATCAACTTTCCATCGAATGATGGATTTTATAAAATTTATATCGGTTAATCTCTTTTATGCGTTTTTTTATGCCGTTAATCTTTTGAATTTGTTTAAAATTTTAAACAAATATGATATAAACTTTCAATCCAATGGTAGATTTTATAAAATTTATATCGGTTAAAACATTATTAAGAGGTGTAACATTCAATGTTAAACTAGTTAGTGTCATTTGATCCTGACCCATATATATCTACTCCCTCCGTTTGGGAGGCCTATAATCAACCACAAAAGCTAGCTTGAGAGTTGAGGTGTGCACTACACTTATAAAGGCTATCTTTGCCAACAAAAAAGCTCCATAATAAAACAAACAAAATAGCAAAGCTCCGATGAAATATATATGATAATGACTTCAAAGATCAAAAGCTCCAGTGACATCATCACGACAGTATAATCATCACCATTATCTTCACCATCAACATCAAACTTTGCCCCAGATAAAACACCTTATTCGTCATTAACCAAGGTTTGATTGCTTGAACTTCCACTTAATTCAACATTGCGACCACCATTGCACAACATTGGTATAATAACATCAGGTTCCTCAACATTGTTAGCAGTAACATCAACTTGCTCAACATTAACTTCAGTTTGCTTATTATTTTCTTCATTAAGGGTTTTCAATTTTGTTTTTATTTTTTAATTTTGTGTTTTGGATGGGGATTTTTTAATAAAGAAAATTAATTTTTTTTTAGAAAGATTTATAGACTCGTAAACTCGCCATAAACTCGCGAGTTTATACGAGTCTATGCGAATCTATTCGAATCTAATCGAGTTTATCAAAAATCGATTCTATGAGCAATTCAATTTGTTTTTGCTTCCTAGATACGTAAACTCGTACGAGTTTAATTAAGAGTCTACTCGTGAGTTTGACAACCCTGAATGCACGTGTGGCAACGCACAATTTTGATCACTAATTTTTAATATTTTTTTTGGTTTACAAAGAAGCAGAGGATCGAAGGACCTCATGTATACTACGTACCCAAATTTCTCACTACTAGACCAAACTTAGTGGCTTAATATTTTTAATTCTCTATTAGTAAAAATTATAAAATTTGATATTTTGAAAATATTTATCAAAACAAATCAAACAAGATCTTATATGTTAATATTTATGTTGGATATTTGAAATTGGCTTAATTTTGCTAAAACAAATATACTAACAAGATGTTGGAAAACATGTTACAACATCATATTTATTAAAGGAAATCTCGCACATTTATGAGAGCATCTGCTATATATGGAAATCCACTTAAGAGCACGCTCAATGGAGATTTGATCTGATCAGGAGCTTTAAGGATAAGACAAACTTAATGGAATAGCTGGATGACTTATCCTATCTTATAAAGTTCTTTAAACACTTTTGGAAAGTCTTGATATATCTTTAATGAAGATTGAAAAAGTATCATATCACCTTTTATGATTGACAAGGAGCGTCCTATCAGTAATGAAGTAAGAGGAGCGTGCTAGATCATTATATATACGAAGACCAAGCTCAAGACTAAGTATCTCATTGAAAAATACTAGTTATACATATTGAGTCTTTGTTGAGTCTTTTATTGTTTGATTGTAATTCTTGCTTGTGGATTCTATAACACGAGTTAAGAAGTGAGTTTATTATTTTAAGGTTACTCCTAAGCTTTGAAGTACGGAGTTTACCGTGTGTGATTCACTTGAAGCTTTTAAGCAAAAGTGAAGTGTTGTCTTGGCAAGTTGTCGCCACATCATTCCCAACATTGTATAAACAACACAGGTTGTGTTGTGTGAGTGGAAGTGAGATGGGATCTCATGTCTAGGAGTTCCTAGGCAGAAGTTGCATGAGTAGTGTCGAGGTTATAAGGCGTGAACCAGGGGTTTGCTGGAGGTCTTAGTTTAAGACGTAAATCCTAGGGTTTGCTGGAGGTCTTAGTAACTAGAGCTATTAGTGGATTTCCTTCCTGGATTGGTATCCCTCAGAGTAGGCAGTTGGCTGAACTGGGTTAACAATTACTTGTGTCATTTATTTATTTTCTGTCAGTTTTTATATGTTATATAAGATGTGCCAACAATAGAAACAACGTTAATCATAAAGTAGTTGTTGGGACATCTTAGGCAACATCATTCTAGTGATACCAGAATTTCAATTTATATCTATATATTATTAAAAAAATATGATCAAAATAAGATAAATAAATAGTGTCATTTAGTCAAAATAGTGGGACGGAGGGAATATATTAATATTAATTCCTTTCTTTTGTCAAGTATATTAATTCCTTTCTAAGGTGCATTAAATTCGATAACTAACATCATTATAAATATTTGAATTTTGACTATTTGAAAAGTTGTGCATTAAACTCGATACCTCTAACATCAATATTGTAAATTTGTAATGTAAAACATATGTAAAAAATCATTAAATTATGCTTAATTACATTTTTGTCTCTTATCTTTATTTTAGGATTTAAATTGATTTCTTATTTTTTCTTCCGTTGCAATAGTTAGTCCCTCCAATTTATTTTAGGTTTTAAATTGGTCTTTTATGTTTACTTTAGGTTTCAAGTTGGTCCCTTATGTTTATTTTAGGTTTCATGTTGGTCCCTTATCTTTTAAATTTGGTTTTTTTTTTAATTAAAAGAAAATGACATGGAACATGACTGAGACCAAACTTAAGGGACCAACTTGAAACTTAACGAAAAGATAAGGGACCAACTTGAAACTTTTAAAAGATAAAGGACCAACCTGAAACCTAAAATAAAGATAAGGGACCAAATATTTAATTAAGCCATTAAATTACTATCAAGAGCACTTAGATTAGATGACACATGTCTTTTTTAATTTAATCAAAATCTTGGGTTTGAACTTAAAACAGTGTTAAAATTTTTAGGAAGAGTTTGCCACCTATTTAGGTCTCACAAGACTCGAGAGATTAATCTATGTGGTTGCGCACCGAGTATACCCGATTTACGGCAAAAAAAAATCATTAAATGCCTAAAATTTAGACCAAATAAGAAATTGACTAATTTGACCAGATTTTTTTTTTTTGACTGATTTGACCAAAAAAAAATTGGCTCATGATATTATCATCAATATTTGAACTAACTATATATATATAGACCTAATTGTTGGTTGACATATTCACATATTCACATTAAAAAAAAAATGAAATCCACCAGGTTATCATCATCGTCATTGTTCATCATTTGCTTGTGCCTCATATGTCATGCTGCTGTTCCAATATTATCTCTCAAATTGTATGAAATTGTATGCCATGAGACCAGCAAAGATCTGGATTTTTGTTTGAGATTTTTAGGTGGTGACTATAAAATTGTTGGAGCAACAAATTATCATGATCTATCAAAGTATATCTTAGATTTAACAACATATGAGGCTAAATCAGTTCAAGAATATTTTACTTCAGTGTCACAGAAGTTACCTAGTAATGCTATTAGAAAATGCATAAATGATTTCTACAATAAGGCTATTGATACATTGAGTAGGGCAATGGATGAGTTGAATAATCCTCAATATGCAAAAGATGATGTAGCATATGCTGGTGATAGAGTCGTAGATTGTGATAATGGTCTTCAAAGGCAAGGGATAAAATATGATCCTGAAGTCCATGACTGGAACGTTGCGATCTCTGCACTTTGTAAAATTTCATTTTTAGCTATAAATCATCTTCCTTAGGAAATTGTTAGCATTTATGGATTTATGTATTATTATTCAAAAACTGAATAAATAAAATACCATTTTAATTACTTTTAGTCCTTTTTAATGTGTTAAGAGTTTAACAAAATTAAGGAATGTCGGTGGCTCATATATAAAGATATTGTTTGGAACAAAATTGATCCTTGAAAGTATCTTTGTGCGCTTGGAGATTTTTATATAATAGGTTACCACCTAAAGATAATTTGATGCATTGTGGAATGCTTCATTTAGGCTCATTATTGTTAATTGTCGGTGGTTGTAGAGTTTCAGAAACCTCCGATCACTTGTTTCTTGGTTGTGATTATTCTAGCTAGCGTGATTTGGTGTTAGGTATTTCTTGTCCTTTATAGATTGTAATGTTTGACCATGTTTTACAATTTTGTAATGCATATATGTTTAGTAGTGATGCAAACCTCGGTCTTATAACGATATGGTTGGCATGTTATTGGCATATATGGAAGGAAATAAATATTAGGGTCTTATGTCAAAAAGGGGTATCAAATATCAATTGATGTTTTGTTTGAAAAATTAAAAACATTTGTTTGGTGTTTAGTTAGGGGTGAAATTTGACTAGAATGGTGTATTGTTTTTTTTACTTTTAAAAGTTTACGCTATCTTCATGTAATAAACTTCTTTTATTTGTCCCCATGAGCTTAGCTCAATTGGTTGGGACATCAGCATTTTATATGCAGGAGCCAGGGTTCGAACCCTGGACACTCCACTTATCCATCTTTAAAGGTGGAATTTCAAGCCACTAGGCTACCTGACCAAAAAAAAAAAAAACTTCTTTTATTTATTTATTTTATTAAAAATAATGATATTCATTCATTCAAAATTGATAGAGAATACATTGATGCAATACAAATTCAAATTTGCCAAAATCAAATATGATGAATTTGTGAACAAACTCAAAACATCCATGTTTCTTTTCTTTTTTGAAACAACACCCATGTTAATAGCATAAAACGGCAAATTGCATAAGCCTACAAATATGATTATATTGAAGTGTCTGAAATGTCCATGCCTCAAGATTTGTAGCGTTGATGGAACAAAAGTCGACATTGAATGGATTTGCACTTGATCAAAACTAATCTTTCAACCTGAAATAAATTAACACCACACAAAGATGAGACAATAAAATACACTGCACAAAGACGGGACAACAAATACACATTACGAAGATAGGAAATCAAAATAAATATGTGAGAATTATAACACTTCTTTTATTGTTAGGCACATCTTGTGCTTAACTAATTTTAATATATTCATTTGGCTTATTAATAAAAAAGACTTGAACATGTATTTGATTTATTTTTTAGGTAGGATTTGAACCATATCCCTTTCATAGTTGATTACTGCTTCATTTTTGTTTTTTTTTTTTTAAAAAAAAAAACAAGGGATGTTTTATTTTTTTTTTACAAAAAAAAAAAATTAATATTATTATTTAGTTTTTTTGTTTTATAATGGAGCTAATGATTGAACCTACGACCTCTAGGATACTACCTGAATCCCTCACCATGAGACTAGACCTAATAAATTATTATTATTATTATTATTATTATTATTATTATTATTATTATTATTATTATTGAAAATTTGTTATGAAATTATGTCTAAATAATAACAAGAATATAGAATAATAAAGATAGATTGGAGAAAGTGGTCGAGGAATAACCTTACTAGGAAAATCGAATGGGACAAAACCATGGTTTACGGAAAAAGTGCAGAACACAATTATATCTCCCCCTCATAAAGACAATATCTAAGACAAAAAGAGTAATTAATCTTCTATATAGTTGATCAGAAGTTTTACTTTGACGATGACTTTGTAGAAAGATCTGATTATTATCTTCTTCAAGTTTCTTGTATGTGTAGAATCACAAACCTCAACAAAACCATATTCTGAACTTTCTTGATGCAGTTTTAAAACTTTCACATAATTGGATGATGATATTGTTGTATCTCCAAGATACAAATTATATACTTGACTTTGTTCTAATATCTTTGAGTTTATGTCTTAACTACACATAGTCCCTTACGTTTATTTTAGGTTTCAATTTGGTCCCTTACGTTTATTTTAGGTTTCAAGTTAGTCCTTTCCGTCAATTTTGTCACATGTGGCAGCCAATTTGCATATGTGGACAAACACGTGGCACTTGGACACACTGACACGTGTACTGTTCAAACGGTATTAGTGACAAATATAACGGAAATGACTAATTGAAACATAAAATAAACGTAAGGGACCAAATTGATATTTTTTAAACGTAAGGGACCAAATTGAAACCTAAAATAAACATAAGGGACCAAATATGTAGTTAAGCCTGAGTTTATTGATATTCGATGTCTCAAGAAAATGATCAGTTATTTGAATTGTCAATATCCCAATTTAATGTTTGACTTTTAAATATTAATGAGTGTGTTTAATGTTTTACAATTTCCTATGAAGATATATTTGTAAAAAATCTCAAAAAAAATACAACAATTAATAATTGCATTGATTTTGATATTTGTTTTATTTTTCTTATTATAACTATTTAAAAAACCCGAGCATTCGCACGGGTCTATTGACTTTTATTCGATATTTAAGTTTGTCATTATTTTTAAGTAAAAATTTATTTAATATAAAATATTTAAAAATTTATTATATAATATTGTTAAAATATAAATGAAACTATTGCGTTGTGTTATTTCTTGTAAAACTTATTAAATGAATAAATTATCAATCACAAATAATGGTCCCGTGTATATTTTTTAATAAAAAAATTAGAAATTTGATTAGGAATATTTATGGTAATTTAGTAAATTCGATAGTAATTAACTTTATTATATTTTTTTATAATAGCTTTATTATTATATTGCTATTATGAGAAATATTGTTTACGTTTCTTTTTTTTTTTTTGAAAACATATTATTTATGTTTCTATTTCTATAGTCTTACTTTTATGCATATTCATCTTATTTTTTCTATAGTTTTTTTTTATTCCTACTTCTAAGCATAAATATATTATCCTATTTTGTTCCTATCTATAATCTGTTTTATTCCTATTTTTAAGCAATTTTTTATTGTATTTATTTTATATTCTTTCTATATTTCTTTTTTAATATTTATCATTACAATGAAGGATAAATTAGTAACTTTTGTGGTAATCGATTTTAATATATTAGTACTAATAGATAAGGAAAAGAGGAATAATTAATAATTAATTTCTTTGAAAAATTAAATTTTATATAATTTTTATTGAAAAAACTTTCTTTGACCTATGACCTATTAAATTTGTCAAAGCTTTTAATTATTATCTTTGAACAATAATTTTTTATGTCACTAATATTTGAACTACCTATATATAGACTATATATTGACCTAAAAAACTTATTCAAGTTTCCCATTTTCACAAATATCATAAAATAAAATAAAATGAAATCCACAACACTATCATCCCTTTGCTTCTGCTTCATATTTTTTGCTCCTCTTCCAGCTTTTTGTATCAACTTATATGAATCTGTATGTGATGAGACCAGAGGGGATGCTTCTTTTTGCAAGAATATTTTGGTTTCTGACCCAAAAATAGTCTCAGCCAAAAATTATTTTGACCTCTCTAAGTATATCTTGGCGATGACAATCGAAAAGGCCGAATATTCTCAACGTTACGTTGCATCACTCTCAAACCAATATCCCGATGTTCTATGTTTTCGACAATGCGCGAATGAATTCTACCCTCAAACTGTTTCGTTATTCCATGATTCATTAAATCATTTGGATGACGATCCAGAAATAGCGAAAAATGAAGCAAGAAATGCTGGTATTGGATCTACCAAATGTGAGAATGCTCTTCAAGCTGAACAGGAAAATAGTCCCCCAATTCATTCTCTAAATCTTCAGGTCACTTTACTTAGTTTAGTTGCTAATTTATCTATAAATCATCATATACATGGTTGAGGATTATGAAATCAACCATAGGGCTTTAATTTATGTAACAAATAAAACAGTTAAATTGCATGTTTTGGTTATATATATATATATATATATATATATATATATATATATATATATATATATATATATATATTATTCGACAAAGTACTTATCAATTTATTCGTTCCGAGGTGTTAGTTCAGTGCTAGTTTAATATTGTAACTTGAAGTGATGAAGTTGAAATTTTTTTATAGACGAAATGATAAACCATTAGAAACTCATGCACATAGTGGAGTCACCGGGGTTTGAATCCCTGTCATGATGTCCGACCTAACAATTTTGATATTTTTATCAGTTAAGTTAGAATTTGTGGACGAAAAATTCAAATTTCAATAATGATAACTGTAAATTAGTAGTTATTAGTGTCACACTTATTAATAATAGTTTTATCGTTAAATTAAAGAAAAAAACATTCACACTCTTATGTAGGAAAATGTTTCATATGTAACCAAAAAAAAAAAAAAACAAATTTCATCAGACCTTGCTCTAGTTTATTTGATTTTATCCAATTTGTACTCTTTTTTTTTTGAGAATATCCATTTTTTACTCCTTCATATAATACGATGTATATGTAGAAATTACTCCTTACAACAAAAATAAAATCCAAACAAATAATATCTTACTACATTTTACTAATATGAAAATTACTTAATTAATTATTATCCTATACTCTATCAGCTTCTCTGTTTTTTTTTTTTTTTACAAACAAAAACTTATATCATTTCATTATTCAATATAGTTGTAATACAAAGATGTAATAATTTAATAATTTAAAATTCGACCGCGAGATAAGTAAAATTTGACTATGGCCAAAACTTATTCTCACTAGAAATTAAGGCCGTTTGTTATAGCTTATTTTAAAAAAAAATCACTTTTTTATAAAAATAATCACTTTTAATAGTTTTGCATCTGTTTGTTACAGATTTTTAAAATAATCAAAAGCTAACAATAATCAGAAAATAGCTAAAAATGAGAAGCTACTAAGAGTAGCTTATAAAATAATAGATTTTTTTTAGAGGAGAGAGAAAAGAAATGTTAAAAGAAGAAAGTTGTTTGTAATTAAAAAAATCACTTTTATAAGTTGTATCCAAACAAACTAAAAAAGTGATTTTTATTATAATAAACAAACAACAAGTAAATTCAACTTTTCTAAAAATCTCTAAAAATTAATCTCTAAATTATTTTAAATCAAAATCACAATTTTTTTAATCCGTAACAAATGGACCCTGAACTTGGATTCTCCGTAATGATTCACCCAAGAAGGAGATCTCATTTATTATGTGATTTTGAAAAGTATAAAAATGAATTCCATATAAATAATATATTTGTGTTTTTTTTTTTTCAAGTAGCATAATGATTAGAAATTCTACTCTTATATAAGTGAGATGACCTGGCTTAACCTCAGTACCCTGCATATATATAATGCAATGTCTTGCCAACTGATATAAGTTTACGGGACTTTTATTTTTTAAAAATAAATTAAGATAATGGCAATTATCAAAAGATCTTTACGCATATCATTTAGGTTGGCACGCCCAAACACCTTCATTGTCTCATATTATTATAACAACCCACACGGGTAATGCAAACATAACCCAAGTGTACTTTCCAACCTCTAGTTCAGCCTAACAGTGATCAGAGATATTATAACTGATAATGGTTCAATATATTCACTATCAACACAGAACAAGTTCAACAACCAACAACTCCTTACAACAACCACAAGGGCAGATCGAACCAATCAATTTAATGTCAAACTCGAGAATGACAATAGCACTTTAAATAACCATTGCTAAGAGTACTATTTAGCATAGCACTTTAAATAATAGTCAGAAAGTAACAAAGAGAACCAAAGTGTTTACTTTTTAAATATGGCTCTTGCTAACATATATATATATATATATATATATATATATATATATATATATATATATATATATATATAGGGTTTTGCTATAAGACACCCACCTTCAAATTAGAAGGTGTCTTTTAGCAAGCTACACATTTGCTAGTTGACAAAAATATCTAACTTTTTTCTTAAACAACCAAAAAAGGAGGGGTATTACCGTAATTAACATATATTTATAAAAAACAAAAATCCCAATTTTCTAGTTGAAGGTCATAAGATCTTCTTCTTTGAACCAATTTTTTTTTCTTCGGTTAAACTGATTTTTTTTTATCAGAGCAAAAATTGATTTTCTTTTCCTTCATCATTCAATTTCCATTTTTTTTTATCAGCCTCTCCGTAATGAATGACCAATGGGTTGATAAAAAAAATGAAGACTTATTGTTTTGATAAAAAAAAAAAATCACTTTAGCTTCTTTGGTGTTGCCGGAAATAATGTTTATGAGCTACTTGCAATTTTTTTTAGATCTCTTTCATTCCTTAAACTAATTTTTAATTTTAAGATCAATTTAGAAAATTTTAACCGCCGCAAAGATTTAATCTTTCAATTCTATTGGCTATTTAAGAGCTTCTGGAATAGGTAAAGAAGAGGATGATTCACCTGGCCAAAATTTGTTCAACCAGAATAGCCATATGCATTGCTGACCAATTGGACAAAGAAAGCGAAAATTGGAATTCTAGTTTTTTTTAATAAATATTAATTAATTACAGCCATACCCCTCATTTTTTGGTTGTTTAAGAAAAAAGTTAGATATTTTTGTCCACTAGCAAAGGTGTAGCTTGCTAAAAGACACCTTCTAATTTGAAGGTGGGTGTCTTATAGCAAAACCCATATATATATATATATATATATATATATATATATACTATCATATTTTATTGTAATAAACAAATTCATTAATAAATGGATTTTTTTATGTTTATAATTGAAATTTTTAGGGGTTAATTTAGAGAAAACTGTGATTGGACTATTTATATATTATATCATATATAAAATTTTCTCAAAACTCTATACTTTCATACTCCGCCGGCGGGTTTCTTACTACGATAGCAAGTCAGAGGGTAAACATATATTAGTTGATCAATGAGAATTCAATCTTTTCATACATAACAGGTGTGTTTGGTAACACAAATAAGCTAGCTTATAGCTTATTCTATGAGCTTATAAGCTTGTTTCAAAAAATTAGAGGTGTTTGGTAACAAGTTAATTTTTTTTACTAGGTTATAGCTTTTTTCCAGATGCTATTTTAAGTAGCGTTTGAGCTTATAGCTTATAGTTTTTTACACTTTATTTCAATTTTACCCTTTAATTTAATAACTACCCACTCTAAAAAATAAACTACCCACTATCAATTATGTCATTTTATATTTATTAACCACTTCAAAAGCTAATTTTACCAAACACTTTAATTTCAATTAGCTAGCTTTTCAGCTATCAGCTATCAGCTAGCT
Organism: Trifolium pratense; assembly: GCF_020283565.1. NCBI lineage: Eukaryota > Viridiplantae > Streptophyta > Magnoliopsida > Fabales > Fabaceae > Trifolium > Trifolium pratense. The sequence continues at coordinate 10,013,317 of NC_060060.1, read as the reverse complement.
TATCAGCTATCAACTAGCTTATAGCTTATTTTTACCAAACAGACCCAACAATAACAATACAAATATAAGGGTAGTCCAACTAGTTGAACTAGTTGAGCTAAGGGTTAAAAAAAATGGGAGATTGAGAGTTCAAGTTCTAATAAGGTGTAAAAAATCTAACATAATATATAGTTAACCAACTAACAATTTGCCATTAAAAAAAATTAAAAAAATTACTACAATAAAATAAAGGCGTAATTTTTTTTTCAAAAAAAAAAGTGTAATAAGGATGATGCACAAGTTACATAGCTCAAAAATTTATAATAATTAATACTTTCTCCGTCCCAAATTATAAGGAGAAAAATCGCAATTTCTTTGCCCAAATTATAAGAGAAAAAAAAAACCAAAATTTCTCTTTTCCAATAATTATTTTTACTTATTTTCATAAAATTGCATTTAAGTTTCTTTCTCTACAATTTTATCAATAAGCAAATTAAATGGGTCCTACAATGAAAATTATTTGTACATCTTCCCATTAAATATTTTTAAGAAAATACAAAAACACATACTCCAAATTATAATGTTTTGATTTTTCTTAATAAGTGTGATTTTTGTTTTTTTCCTTACTATTTGAAACCGAGGGAGTAATTGCATATATTTTTTGGTTTTCTTCATATAATTAAAATTAGGGGGGGGGGGGGGGGGGGGTAATTAATAATTAAATTTTTGTGACCAAATAAATTTAGATTTTTCTTTTCATTCAAAAAATAAAAACTCAATATCAAATGGATATTTTTTTTAGGCTTAATTACATTTTTAGTCCCTTATCTTTATTTTAGATTTCAAGTTGGTCCCTTATCTTTTCTATAGGTTTTAAGTTGGTCCCTCCAGTCAAATTTTTCACTATTACCGTTAAATTTGGACACGTGTCCAAATTTAACGATAATGGGGAAAATTTTGACGGGAGGGACCAACATGAAACTTGCAGAAAAGATAAAGGATCAACTGAAACTTTTAATAGATAAGGGACCAACTTGAAACCTAAAATAAAGATAAGGGACCAAAAATGTAATTAAGCCTATTTTTTATCATTCTGATTGCAATTAAATTTATCAAAGCTATTAAATACTATCTTTGACCAATATTTTATTTCAAGACTAGATAACCGGTCCAAGAACCGGCCAATTAGAGGGAAACCAATTTCATCATTCACTAGTAGGACCCATTTAAAGCTCGCATTGATTGCCCAATCACAAAAATTGTCGATAAGAAGATTCAAACTTAAGACTTTGAGAATAACATACTAGAAGGTCCCAAGCCATGTAAATTTTGTTGACTACATGGTATAATAAATGCATGAAAATTTTTTTTAGGTCAAGTTGCATATGAACTTATTATATATAGCCTTAATAGTTAGTTGATTATTCACATAAAAAATCAATTTGAGGTTCTCATATTCTTCAATATCATCACCAAAATGAAACCCTCAACACTATCACCCTTATTCATCATTTGCTTGTGCCTCATATGTTTTGCTCCTATTCCAACATCATGTGGCAAATTGTATGAATCTTTATGCAATGAGGCAAACAAAGCTATCTATATCAAAGGATGCTTGGATATCTTTTGAAAGATGAGTCAAAAGTAATCTCAGCAACAAATTATCTTGACCTCTCTAAGTCTATCTTGGATCTTGCACTAGTTTTGACTACACAAGGTCAAATATTTATTCAGAAGAACCTCATTGAGAATCATCATCCAACTCAAGCTATTAAACAATGTGTGTAACATCCCGGATTTTTATCCAAGATATTTCTTAAAAACCATATTTAGTTAGAAAATGTGCCGCTATTTTTATTTTTAAATAAAATGGTTACAAAGATAATTGAAGTGAAATTCAGAGAAATATAAACTTAATTAAAAATGAACAATAGTTTGAAAATTCCAGCGGAAGAAAATACAACAGCAAATTATTTATTACATAAAATTCTCAATTTACAAAACCCAATTTTTCCCGTTCGTACGCACTTCAAGCATCACATCACATTCAATCAAAGCTTTCTCCTTGAGTACCTAAAATGTTGGTTGTAAGGGTCAATTTCCTTATCCATATTGAATCATACTCACCACAAGAAAATGTTACAAAATAATAACAAAACACTCCACCTTTCCAAAAACATATAATTATTAGTTTTCTAAAAGAGTTTGGTGATTAGAGCAAAAGTATAAGAAGTACCACAAAATAAACAAAGCAACCTATATTACAAATTGCACGACAAGTCGAGTAAAATAAGAGAAGCAACGATCGCAGTTTTACTACGGACTAACTATACTTTTTCTTTGTTTTTATTATAACTGTAATAATTATTTACAATTGTATTTTTTTTTCTCCCTTTCTATATGCAATGCAATGCAACTAAGACAATCCTATATGAGACAATGATCCGGATAAGAAAATCTGCCACACAGACTAAATAATAAGTTCTGCCACACAGGCTAAAAGTAAGTGCTGCCACACAGGCTTCTGCCACACAGGCTAAATAATAAGTTCTGCCACACAGGCTAAAAGTAAGTTCTGCCACACAGGCCCTAAAACTTGCCACACAGGCTCTAAACAGACTCTTCTCTACACATCTATATGATGCATGTCTTAATGTATAATAGATCATTTTATTCAAAAACCAACACACTATCGACATACTCTACGGCCGAGACTATGAATAAATCACATCATCTTATTCTTGCTTATTTATATATATTTTCATTGTTAATTGTTAATTTCATCAAGTGATAAAAAGTAGCAATCATCGAACATAATAATATACACATAATAATACACACATAGCGAACTAGAACATAGTTAAACATGTCAACATATATAGCAAACCAAGTATCACAAACGTGTGTGTATATATATATATTCTGATGCCTAAGCTTATTTGATTATTTAGTGTTATATGAAGTTGATTCTCTGATTTATTTTAAGTGACGAAGGATCTACTATTATCTCACAACAAATCCCTATGTAGCATGAATGTATGGGGAAAAAGCCCTTACCTTAGCGCTTTTCTACTCTAACACGAAGTCTTTAAGCTTTCCGCGTCACTCGTACAAAGAACGATTTAAACTCTAGTGGTACCAAGAAAATGAAAGGGCTGGTGTAGTGTTTTCTTGCTCTTTCTATTTCTCTTATATTTAGGAGTAAGGAATTGAGAGGAGGAGATGATCGGAACAATAGCATATGTGTCTTTAAATAATGGTATAACTCTATGACAATTCTTTTCACAAGGTTTAGGGAATTTGATGAAATAAATGTTACAATATTTTTATCCTATGTTAAGGTTCACGTATACAACATTCTAGAAGGGAGAGGAACATACAGTTTATGAGGATTGTATGGCTGCCAAGGTGGAATAGACTTGGGGGTTTGATTATTTGAAAGGAAGTAATTAAACATGGTATATGAAAGGGAATTATGATAAGAGCAAATCAATTGAAATAAGTGGAATTCATAGCATTTTATGATAATTGATTTTGCCAATGAAAATCATCCTGACCTCTTCAATCATTAAAATCAGCGTGAGTTATAAATAGAATGGAAAATAAATCCTCAAACTAAGTCAATCATCTACTATATAAATAGTATAACATGTTCACACAATTTGCACAATTATAGGACTTACAATTAAAGTATTCCGCTCCACATATATATTAAATCATCTTTTTATTTTATTGTATTTATTCTCACACTATGTTAATAAATCATGGAATAATTCACATTTTATTAAAACACATCAGCAATTTTTTTTTTTAAGGAAAAACACATCAGCAATTGGTCAATATAGGAATAATTCATAGATATATAAGGTCCAAAATAATTATTTTATCATTGTCACACCAAAACTAGAAAATAAAATAGCTAGGTGCACAAAATAGATAGAACACGATTCAAATTTTTATTACTTAAAAATTGAGGGCGTTACAATGTGTAAATGAATTCTATAATCAAACTATTAACTCACTAAGAAGTTCATTGGATGAGTTAGTTAAGAATCCTCAAGGTGCAAATAGGGATGCAAAACTTGCTGGTAATGGACCTGCAAATTGTGAGCAAGCTCTAAAAGCTGAAAAGTCAAAAAAAGATTATCCAATGCGTTATCTAAACAAGGAGATCTCCTTGATTTGTGAAATTTCTTTTTTAGCTACAAATCATCTTACACATAAAGTGGTTGAAGCTTATGAAATCAACAATAGGAAATTGTTGGCATGTTAATTTAGGAATTTTGATGTATAAACCAATAAAATTGTTCTTAGTAAAATTTCTATGTTATTATTTATTAAATAATTATTTCACCATTTCGCTTTTGGTCATCTAAATATTACTCCTTCCATTCCACTATAATAGTCGAAGATATGATAAATAAATAAAAAAAAATCATAATTTTACACAAATAAATTCAGATTTTTTTTATTTGATTTTTATATAATTTTTTTTTCCAAATTAAAGGGATAAAAACTACCAAATTACAAATATAAAAGTGAGAATAGATTCTTAATTATATGAAAAAAATTCAAAATGGATATATTATTGGCTAGGCTATATTACTTCTATTTTTAGTTTTTTTTTTTTGTTGTTTTCAACACCCGTATACATAAAAAAAAGGTTACTATTATGTTTCAAATGACTTTATTTTATATTATTGATAACATCTCAAAATATCATTTAGTTTAATAATTTAACAATTTAATTTTTATTTAGGTCTTTTTTTTATAAGAAACAATCTATATATATGTTCTAGATACAATTTTGTTGGCAAGGAGATACATTTTTTTTTATTCAATGAATTAAAAAATCAATTTTAAATTAAACTAGTATTTTTACCCGTGCGATGCATGGGGCAAATTATGCATGGAGATTGTATTTTTGTTACAAATTTATGAAATTCTTTTTTTACAAATTTATGAATTTGAAAATAACATTTTATTTTAAAATAGTCTAGTTATATTTTTATGTAACATTGAGATATATATTAAAAATTATATATAAAAACAACATTTGAATTACTTTAGAATAATTAAATAGTTATGAGAGGCTGTAACTAAAATCTATTAGTTGGAATTATGGAATAAAAGAAAAACATTTGATACATAACTGCCGCAAAATGTGATTACCATTTTTCCCGTCCCAAATCCTTGTGGACACATCTTGTAGCTTTGTCTGTTTATTAAATCCTAAAGAATTGAAACCTTGCACAAAATAACTAATTAAGGACCCTTTTGTTTTACTTCTTTTTAAAAATATTTGTTTATAGTGTACTGTTTTTTGTTAAAAATATCGTTTTAAAACGTCATGTATTTTAAAACAAATTACATAATGTGTCAATATATTATTGGATGCATGTGTAAAATAAATTTATACCAGTGATGTTTATAAATTAAATTTTAAAAAAATAGTTCGAAAAATAGACTTACCATTTTTAGCAAAAAGTAAATATATATATTTATTTTTTGGCGGGTAAGTCAATATATGTTTTTGGTCAGGAGTAAAAAGTAAATATTATGATAATAAAATATGAAAAATATAAGTGAAAATAAAATTTTATTAAAAATAAAATAAAAAACGCCTTAGACTTTGGGTTGGGATTGTACTACTAAGATCAATATGGTTGATGTGAATGAGAGCAATAATATAGAATTATTTAAATTGAAAGAAAGGAAGAAAAAAAAAAAACGAAAAAGAGAGAAGAATATCAATGACTTACGGGTCTTGTTAACATCTGCATATAGGACACATGTTAAGGTGTCTTAATATAGAAATTCAATATTTAATGATACAAAAAATTTAATGTTTAAAAAGTTAAAATGCACAAATTCTAAAACATAATTTCTATTTTTGATTCCTTAACATGTGCGCATGTGCCACATGTGGACATGTTAACATTCTTCATGACTTATATATGATGAGAACGTTTACAGAGGAAAAGTTGAAGGAATATTATGTTGGAAAAATAAACAGAAGTGGAACTCAATGGTTGGAATATGGAGAGTTTCTTTTGTAAAAAAAAAAAGGGGGATTTGCATGTGAAAACAATTAATTAGGCAGGATAGATTTAGGCGGGATTTGGAGATGATTTAGGCGCTGAATTGTGTATAGCACAATATCTTGCCTTAATATATTAAGGATATGATGAGAACGTTTACAGAGGAAAAGTTGAAAGAATATTATGTTGGAAAAATAAACAGAAGTGGAACTCAATGGTTGGAACATGGAGAGTTTCTTTTGTAAAAAAAAAAAAAGGGGGGACTTGGATGTGAAAACAATTAATTAGGCAGGATAGATTTAGGCGGGATTTGGAGATGATTTAGGCGCTGAATTGTGTATAGCACAATATCTTGCCTTAATATATTAAGGATATGATGAGAACGTTTACAGAGGAAAAGTTGAAGGAATATTATGTTGGAAAAATAAACAGAAGTGGAACCCAATGGTTGGAACATGGAGAGTTTCTTTTGTAAAAAAAAAAAAGGGGACTTTCATGTGAAAACAATTAATTAGACAGGATAGATTTAGGCGGAATTTGGAGATGATTTAGGCGCTGAATTGTGTATAGCACAATATCTTGCCTTAATATATTAAGGATTAAGTAGTTAAGTTTTTTTACTTTTATAATAGATAGATAAATTATTAAACTAATAATAATTTTAAGTTTTAATAATAACATGTCATAAAAATATCATTTAAAACACATAATGTTTAAAACATAATGTTTTTTCAGAAATTAAAAATAAAAAGTTTATCATACAGTACTTTTTTTTTACGCAATAAATTTAGTTAGATTAAAATATATTTAATATCTTATCGTTAAAAAACAAAACTTATTTTTAAGATGTCCAATTGCGTAATTGTACTATTTCTAGACTTTTCTAAACATTCATCGTGTGGGCAAAGAAACCGTTCCCCAAAATAAAATCCCCAAATTGAAACCCTAATTTCCGCCATTGTCAAGCTTCTGTTATTTTCCCGACGAGAACCCAATTCACCAATTCCTTCAATCTCAATTTTCGTCACCTTACCCTAAATTCTCCAAATCACGCTGCAGAAAAATCCAATCTTGTAATTCATAAAGGTTTCATATTGTTGATTCTCAAGCTATGGTAATTTCTTATTCTCTTTTCATGTGTATTTGTTGTTTAGCTTCTTTGTAATTTCAAGCTAGGGTTTTATATATTTTCTTATTAGATTAACTTTTGAACTTTTGAATTGAAAGTATCAGTTTTTAATGACTGCCTTTTTTTAAAAATGTATTGTTATTTGTTTGGCTCAGCTAGATATATTTTGGATGAAAATTTGTTATTGGGATTTTGCTTTTTCTATTGGTGATTATTTGAATTTTGTTAAAAGTTGGATATTTAGCTTGTGATTATTGTTTAAGCATAGCGTGTGTATGTTTGTTTTTCACTTTTTGAGGTTTTAAAATTGATTCTAGAGGTATAGAATCGACTATGATATGTTTGGAAGTTTTTCAGTAGAATTGATTTTGCATTAAGAATTGAATTGATGTAAACTTGAAGGTATGATTTGTAGCTTCTGACTCCAAACATGTTTTTTACCATAAAATTTGTTGTTCAACTCACTTGTACGAATATGTATCCTAGGTTTGGTCTAGTGGTGAGGGACTTGGGTAGCATAGTATGCATGAGGTCACGGGTTTGATCCTTTATCGCTTAGTTTGTTTGGGGTTTCTAATGTTAATTAAGACATAGAAGTAAGTAGTAACTATTTGATGTTTGTCCCCAGCGGAAAATAAAAATGGAAAAGAAAAGTGTTGATTGGATTTCTTTATCACCATATTGAACTGGGTTCTTTGCCCTTAAAAACTGGTAGAGAAGTAATGGTTGAGGAAGGGGGACTTCCAACAGTTTCAAAATCAGCTATCTGTGAATAGAATTTGTGCAATAGAGTCTCTGAAATGTTCCTTGTTTTTAACAAAACTAAGTAAATTATTTATGCAGGCTACAAAGATTCTCGCAAACTTGGTTGTGATGGGTGGGACAATCTTGGCAAGAGCCGTCGTTCAGGCATATCGTCAGGCCCTTACCAGTAAGCTTCCCAAATTATGACTGTACATATTACTGATTTGTTCAATAAAACATATATGCTTGCTAATATATTATTAAATTCTGTCACTTCTTAGTATATTGAGAAGCAACAAATTAGACCGTTAAGTGTTTGTTCTCTATACTGACTTGCTTTCATGGATATATATATATATATATATATATATATATATATATATATATATATATATATATATATATATATATATATATATATATATATAAATGTCACTTTCCAAAACAAAAATCATTTTTAAGTTTTAACACTTAATTGCTAGATATTTAGTTGTTACATTACTTTAAGAATATAGGAGCTTACTTTGGCGATAAAGATATATCGGAGTTATGGTGTATTTTTTCATGGGTTATGACATAACTGCGATATATCTTTATGTTGATTGAGTAAGAAATTCTTTTATTGCTGGGGCAATCTATTTTACATGTTGGAATCATTACATGGGATGCATTCATAATGAAATTTTGTTTGTGGATTGGCTTGGCTATACTACTCCGGGTGCATATGTCCAGTCAGTTTTGAATGGAATTTTACTTGAGTTGATTGTGTTGCATATTGTGGAAAGAGCATGGATGAAGGATTAAAACATCATGTTCTATTTTATTTTTATTATAGTAGATCTCTAAAAGGTTCTTTCACGAACCCCGTGTTGCATGGTTTCTTGTTCTTCATTTGTATGCATGATTTGCTCCTATTCGTTCCACATTGAGAACATGGTTTTTGTAGACCACTCTTATTTTTAAGAAGCAATAAATGGTGGTGAGTTCTTCTTCTTCGGGATTTAGATGTGTTGGTGTGGAGTAACATAGGATCATATTACTTCTCCCTAAGAGACAAGTTATATCCACGGACCAGGGCCATGTCGTTTTGATTGAGTTATTTGTTATATATATATATATATTGTTGAGATGCTTTGAAACCTTGGAATCAATGTAACATTTTGGTTAGAGTTTGTGTGATACCCTTCGGCAGTGTGCTTTGTTGGATTTAATGCTTGTGGAATGAATGAAATGCTGACCTAGACTACAATGAATCAATCTTTTACTGGTTTTCACATTTTCAAGTTAAGTGTAGAGATGATCCTTACACATAATTAGAAGTTCCTAAAAAAAGTTCTGCCCATGACTGGAATTTCCAAAAACTTCCAAAAAAACTAGCCAGATTTCAATGTATAGGGCAAAGCTGCCATGACTGGAATTGAAGAAAATTCTATATGACCAATATGTAGTGAAGAAAAAAAGATTGAATCTGAAATTATATTACTCAGAAATGATTGATACAGTGATAGTTTTATAATTCTACTTTCTACATTTTATCACCAAAATTCTTTGTCAATTTGATCTTATGACTAAAAAACTTCTCAATTTCATTTCGTTGCCCATCATTCACATACAACATTACATTTCTAACTGAAGTTTAGAAAGTAGTTCCTCTTCATTTTTGTGGACACTTTACAGTTACATTGTATTTGAAGTAGCTTCCCAATTTAGCCATCTTGTTTTACTTGAATTCAATTGTGATAGCTGAAACCATAACCTCTATTCTTTGGTCCACTCAACTGGATCCTTTTGTGTCTAAAACATTTATTTTGTATCCCTGAACCTATTTGTATTACAAACTTGTCACACCCCCTAATGTCAGAAGACTTGGTCATTGCCTTAGCATATCCAGCTTCATTTGAATGTTTGCTATGCCCTCTTATGTTGCTGAAGTCTTCAGATTCTCATTATGGGACTAAATTTTATGCTTTTAATAATCCTTTAGATATTATACGTAGATCCCTCATGGTAATGTGGCAACAATAAATAAGCATTACTAGAAGATGGATTCATATAGTAGTCAAACGTATAGGCAATATTTAAATTGAATTTTGTCATGTTAGTCTCGATACATTTCATCTGTTCTATTGCCTATGCAACTTAATATTGTGATGAGTGAACTATCAACTTCCATGAACTTTTCAAGACATTTGACATTATTTGAGCCATGTCTATTTTGCGGAAGAAACTTCATTGTTACACTTGATTGAAAATATTGGCACGTGAATCTTTTCGCAATCTTCTTTTGCTTACATTGTTTGATTTGATCTATGTACATCAACGGGACTCTGTTTAAAAGCCTCATCTTTGACAATAAGCAACATTCTTTACTTTTGTACCCTTAATTTGTCTACCTAATTTGCACTATTTCAGTTCCTAGCTTTTTCTTTCTTCTATTTTGTATTTACCCAATCTATCTATACATATAGTTATTGTCAATTCTTCTCAATTTATCAACATATGTTGTTCCAGATGCCTCAAAAAATGGTGTTGCACAAGAAACAATGCAAAATACTATCCGCAAAGCTAGCAAAACAATAACAGAGCAAGAGGCTCGGCAAATTCTTGGTGTTACCGAGAAAACTCCCTGGGAGGATATAATCAAGGTTAGTATATCTTATGTGCTGTGGTTTTTGTTTTAAGGGTTTTAAATATATTTTCAATTCCTATAAAATTGACCAAATGTGAATTTCGTCCAACTAATTTTTTTTTATTGATTTATCCATTTTTTTTTTTTATTGATTTATCCATTTTAAAATGACTTATTATGATTGTTACAAAGAAAATGTAAACAAAATGCAAGAAATGTATTGCTTTTAATTTATAATTACCTTTTTATCTCCCCAATCATTTCTACATTACCACTTTAGCCGTGTATAGTCGTCAATTTTAAACAACTTCATCCACGTTACAGTGTTCCAAAAACATACTCGATGAACTCTTGTTTTAGCATTGTCTTAAAGAATTGTTTTTTGCAGAAATACGAAAGATTGTTTGAGAATAATGCAAAGAATGGGAGTTTTTACCTCCAGTCGAAAGTTTATCGGGCGAAGGAATGTTTAGAGTCTATCTATAAAGGCAAGGGTGAAGGAGGCCCTAGTTGAGGAGTCGGTTTTGCACCAACAATTTTGCTCCATCGTACTACTCTTTGTGTGGTCATTTTGGCCACCATGTTGTGTGTTATTTGTTGAATCAACAAAATTTATTTTACTAGAAAAATTATTTGTAAATGATTAGATGGGAAATTCACTCCAAATAAATAATGGAAGCTATCTATATGGAACTGAGGCTATTTATGCTTTTAATTTAACACATTATCAAGATAATAATAGTAGCCAATAATACCAAAAGTACGAAAACATCTAAATGTTTTCACTATTAACATTTGTTATGTAACTTATGTTCATTTGTTTCATTCTCATCATTACCAATACACCAAAATTCTTATAGCCTGTGTTTTGAACATATATCTTAATATGTTCATTTGTTTAATGTATAAGCTGTCTTTGTAATGAAATATGCAATTTGTGCATATACTGAAAGCTACTTATGACATTTAATCTATTTCTAAGAGTTTAAAAAAATAGGTTGAATTTTTTTTTTTAACGCCCAATAGAATTTTTTTATTAGTTTTTATAAACTAGAAATTTCCTTGCTGCAAATAAGTTTTAGTCTTCTAATTGTTTAATCATCATTGTGTGCTGCAAATACTTTTGAACAGAAGTTTCCTTGCTCTTAATGATTTCATCTTTGTAAATGCTCTCCTAGTGATGACATTGAACAAGAGATTAAAAGTACTACCTTCTTTTTGTTGTAGGTTTAGCAGGCAGGGTCAGTGGTTGATCCCAATGTGTTTGTGGTCGAGATGTTTAGGAGGGGGTCGGGTGTTTGGGTGGATAGACGGAGGTGGAGGAGTTCGTTATTTGTTTTCGGAGGAAGATATGATTCGAGAATGTTTATTATTGGAAAGAATTTAGCCTAATTGTCTGACAAATGAGCTTGGAAGGGGGAGTTCATACGGATAGGTACATAGTTAAAGAGGAGAGAGGATCCTCTCCGGTCAGATTACCATGCAATGAAAGATGAGTTATTGATTTGAAAATAAAGAATTTTTTTTAAAAAAAGGGGATATGTTTTAATTTAAGGGTATAGATGGGCATTGTTTCCTCTGCAGTGAGATATGCAATTGGGAGAATCTTCTCTCGTTAAAGAGACCTACAATTTTCTTACTTACGTAGGCTATCGAGATTGACCCTCATATATACAGGAACAGATTACCTCCCGTGAAAAAATAACTGCATGGAGTGTAGTGCAGTAATCCACCCTTTATTTAATTATTTTATTATATATATGATACTGTTCACAAATTAAATGAATGGTCATGATTCCACTTGAAGAAAATGTGACCGGAGAGGATCCTCTCGCCTCATATACTAATGCTATTTATTATTTGGAATAAATTAGTGTCATTGAAGGTTTTACTTTTTTTCATCTGGCGTTTGCGTCAATCGTGCGATGCTTCTGACAAAGGATACTCTATTACTAATATATTAAAATCGATTACAACCAAAGTTCTTAAATTATCCTTATTGTTTTTAATTATGTTGTAAATTTTATATCTTTCATTGTAATTTCATCAAAAAAAAATATATAAAAAGATATTATAGAAAGAATGAGATAAATACAAAAAAATAAAAAATATAAGATAAATACGAAAAAAAAAATGATATACTTAAAAATAGGAACAAAACAAATTATAGATAAAAACAAAACAGAGCAATCTATACGAATAAAAATAGGGAAGAAAAAAAAGCAATAAAAACATTATATAAAGTTTTTTTTTTATTCAAACAAGCTTAATGCATTTCATTAACTATCAAATAAAAACAATTCTATATAAAAAAATCATAAACAATATTTTTCATAAAAAAAAAAAGAAGAAAGAAACATAAACAATATACTATCAAATTTACTACTTACCACTAATAATAATAAAGTTAAATAGTATCAAACTGACTAAATTACCCTAAATATTCGTAATAAAATTTATAATTTTTTATTAGAAATATACACGGACCATTATTTATCACTAAATATAAAATATTGAATAAATAAATTTACAAGAAAAAACACAATAACCACTTATATTTTAATAATATTATATAATAATTTTTTGTAATCCCTTAGGACACATGTTAGCATCACCCTTGTCAATTTTATGGTTTCATGATCGGCACTTGAAACCTACAGATTATTTTGCATTGGTTTCATTGGTTTTCATCATCAATTTTTACTATAGTTCCTTTTAGTTGTTTAAAAAATACTACTGATTTTAAATATAGAAAAAATTGGTTAATAAAAATTGATATTTCAAATTTAAATATAATACATTAATTTTTATTTATTTAAAGTTTTCTTATATTTAAAATCAAAGAAAGTAAAATAAAAAACAAATAAACCATAAGTAACACCATAGAAAAATAATCACATTTATCCCTATGAGCTTAACCCAATTGATATAAATATAGCATTATAAATACAGAGTTGAGATTCAAACCTCGTACCGTTCACTTATTCACTTTAAATTTAGACACTAAGCTACCTGACAAAAGTATAAAATAAATAAACACCTTATATATGTAAAATGGAAATACTAGTAACTCAACTAGCTAGCAGCCTAGCACTCATCATATAAACAGTGAAACAACCCCTAGTGAGTCTATACACGCGGAATGTTAATTGTCCCCAAAAATTCACTATTGCATGAAATGAGACAAATCCATATCCTATCATTTTCAAATCATTAGACCATTGAATAATTACATCTTTGACATGAAGAACATCATTTTCATGTTTATCGCGAGACTTTTTGGGACGTTAAATATAAGAAAAATATTAGATTAATCATAATTTATGTATGTTGTTCAAAATTTAAATTAAATATATTAATTTTTGTTGATAGTATATTTAGAACAAAAGACGATATTACAATCATAAATATTTAACACTGGTCGTCTATTTCAGACTTATCAACTTTCACTTCACATAATATTAATGGATAGATATGGTTGATATTAAAATATTAAAAAGCAAAAAAAATGTGCTACATCTATAATTGGTATTTAGAAGATATGCACAATTTTTGGTCCAATTGCCTTACCCAAAATAGTGGGTAATCAACCAGTCACCCTTAAGCCTCATCCCTAACACTAACAAGTGACTCATCCACTGCAAAGGTAAAGCTTTTCTTATACTAGATATATGTATTATATTTTTAAATAACCTAAATTTTGTGTAAAGGCAATTAGACCCAAAATTAGGTATGCCACCCCACGTGTTTAATTGATCATAGTCAATGAGATGAGATGAGATGAGATGCACACCTGACTCATTTTATACTTGTTCAAACTCGAACCTCTGAATTTAAGATAGTGTGATCAAATAGTAATTAAAAATGAAATTACATTTATCATTTTTACAACAACTTCTAAATTTAAGAAATGTTTTTTTTACTACTTATCTTACTCTTACCCAATCAGAAGGATTGTGACTAGAACACATTTTCAGACTGTGGTTGTAAAAAGGGTAACTATTTTAGTAAACCTAAAAGTCTCACATTATTAGAAAGGATAAAATCGTGAGGGTTTACAGAGACTCAAAGCAAACAATACATTGAAACGTGGTGTGATGTACTTCAGAGTGGAATGAAACATTGGTGTTAGAAGGAGAGGTTAGACGTCACATATCCTCTACCCCCTTAGGCTCGACCGGGTCAACTATTCTAATACACCTAAAAGTCTCACATTTCATGGGAATCAAGGCTAAACGTAGTTTATATACTATATTTATTTTGATGAGAGTTTTAAACCTTAAGATTAAATGAAATGAGTGGATGAAATTTGGTATCAACTAAAATTTGACACCTGGGTTTCATTTGATATCAACTCCTATTTATAAGAGAATTACATACTTTGCAACTTCTAAAAGAATTTCATTTAAAGTAAACATAGAAAATACATATACCGTGTTCTATATCAAGTTTTACTTCCTCCGAATACGAAAGGTAATATTATTAATTTTATTTTTTTTATACTTTTGTTAACTATAATAATGAAACCCACAATTTTTTATCAAGTGATGTTATTTGAACAATAGTTAACAACTTTTGTGACAACTTTATATATTTTTTCTTTATTTACAAAAAAACAATAAAGTAAGAGGGGAAGAAAGAGCATAAAAAAATAATATGGTATTCAATGAGACTCTGTCTAATGTCTCTTATTTTGTGGATGACAAGCTATTTCTTGGGCCTGGTTTTGTGATTGTTCCGGACGCCTCTTTCTCGTCTTTTTCTGATTGGTGTTCAGATCCTTATGTTTCTATCCAAAGCATACTATAATTTGTTTTGTATTGTAAGGGATTGAGTACCCCTTGTACTCCCTTATAATAATATTTTGCTTATAAAAAAAAAAAGTAAAGAAGTACAAAATAAGGAGAAGTTGGCCAAACACAATTTTTTACCTCTTTACTACTTTTAAGGAGAAGAAAAAATTGTTATTTTTCAATTGTCTTTGTTAATGGTTTTATTTTACAATAATTTTATCGATTAAATTCAAACTCAATTATCCACACTCTAACAACCCATATTCATACCAACGTTTACTTTTATTCCTAATGGCCCTCTTTTATAAATCCCTTTCTACTAAAAAAAAACACTATATACAAAACAAAGAAACATTGAATCATATAAACTAGCATAAAGGTTATAGACCAATTGCCATTCAAAACTATCTTTTGACAATTCATTATAAGATTGCATAAATTCCATTCCATTCTCAAACTAGGTTCCATGTGATTTGACTGAACCACACTTCATTCAATTTAAATTTGGAAAATTAAGTACAAAGAATTTTCATACCATACAGACTTTGTTAACAACCCAATGCAAAATATATTTTTCTTTACCTTTTAGTAAAAAAAAATTTCACTTAATTTATTTGGATTAGTCGGTCTTTATTCGGTTAGATATCGAGTCTTAAAAAATAAATAATTTTTTCTAAAATAAAGGAATAATATTATTTTTACCAATACACATGCCCAGATTAAAGACAATTTAGGGCTGATTGTTTTAGATTTTTAAAAATGGATTTTTTCTTTATATTTTCTAAAATCGTTTTCTAAAATATTACAAGTTTTTTTTTTGTATTAGTTTTTTCTAAATTGAAATACTAATTTTGACATTATATAACATAAACACACATTAATGAAGATGAAAACATAGTCAAAATCACAATTTCTTCAAAAAGTTGTATTTCAAAAATGATTTTTATGAAAATCTATTTGAAATAGCTTCAAAATTAAATGATTTTTTCGAAATTTTGATATCCAAAAAAGTTTCAATAAAATGATCAAATACCTAAAATAACATTTTAAGAATAACTATTCTAACCATATTTTCATTTGAAAATTTTATAAAAAATTTCTTTGTAAAATTTTTTTACACGAAATTATTTAACACTATAAGAATCTATTTTAAAAAAATCTATAACAAACACGCGCTTAATTAAGGTTGAATAATTACGAAGAAGTCGAGTTTTAATTCTAATAGATGCAATCCTTAATTTTTTTGAAGAAGCTAAATTAGCCCACCTAAATTGGCGCCAGATGCAATCCTTAATTATTTACAGTATTACTTATTTTTCAATGGAATTTCAAATTAGGCATTTATATCACATTCTTAGTTTTAAGAATACAAAAATTACCGATAATAAATTGATCTAAGTGGTAAGAGTTTTGATTCTCTTAAGCATATGGTTAGGGGTTCGATTTTTTGCCTCATGCATATGAAGAAGATTTGATTGGGATGGGATAATCCACTTTGTGTGCCGGCTGTGCCCCACATATTTTTCGATAAAAATTAATCATCGCTAATGACAGTGAAATCTTTTAATCACAACAATTTCAAAAATACATTTATTTTTTATGAGTCATTAGACCAAAATGCTTTTAGTGCAGTCATGCTTCGGTATTTTGCTAGAGATTTTAAACTCAACAAGATGGTTGGTAGTTGGTACACACACGACCATGTTTATTAAATTGCAATTCAAAGGGTTGTATAGATCTTGAATTATAATGACATCTTACATTTTTTCTTCCTTTTCACATTTTCCTTGTCTACAATTTTTAACTCTCTCTCTCTAAGTATATCCATTGTATCTATTTTATAAAATTTTATTCTATAAAATAATGGCACAACTCGTGTGTGTAGTTACTTTCTTATGTTTTTTTTAGCATAATATAACATGATATTATTGAATATGACTCACCTCAAAATTGACTGAATTTCGTTGTCAAATATTGTGCATTCTTTGTTTACATATATTTTTACTTTATTCTCTCTGTCAAATTTGTTCGGAGACTATTATATATTATTTGAACCTAAAAAATATCAGGTATTGTTTGATAATTTGGGAATATTTGCCTAACAATCAATGAAAATGAGCTACATATGTAAATTTATATGTAGTATACGCAACTAACTTTGTAATTAACTTTTATTTTACATGTATATAGTTTGTTCTTATTGGTTGATGGGTAAATACTCCTAAATCATTATAAAGGGTAAATTAGGAAAAAAAAAGCTTATAACATATATTCTCATTTCTATTTCTTTATACTTTATATTATTCACACTTACACACATTTTAGAAATACCCTTAAAAAAATATTTAACAACAATTTCTTTTCGTTGATAGAAATAATAAGTTATTGAAACATAAAATTAAAGGATTGGAAAATTCGAACCCCTATCGTAACATCCGACCTAATAATTTTGGTATTTTTATCAATTGAGATACAATTTGTGAATTTTAACTACAATTTTTTATTATACAAACATCAATCATTTTTCAGAAATATATTACACTTTTTTTTTTGAACGTAGAAATATATTACACTTAATGAGTAAGATTGGAATGAATGATCGAGCTTATCCAAATAACATAAAAGATAAACAATAACAACATTGCTTTGTTCACTAGTCACCATAAATTAATACTAAAATACTCGAAAGCATCCAAACATTTTGATAAATTCTGTGGTTGTTAGGCTTATAGAAGACATGGATAACTAAGAGAATGTTAGCATCAAACCAAATCCATTGAAGAATAAAATAAGTAAATAAACCTATAAAACCAAAATTCTGTTTTGTCTTTACCCCGGACTTTATAATTTTTCTATCTTTAATTAATCACCACACTTTTACAAAAAATGGATTCTCTAATAGTTGGAACACACATACATACAATCAGTGTGCTTTAAAGCCGTTTAATCTTGATCGAAAGTTTAAAATAGTGTAAATTTGATTTTTATTTTATAATTTGGAATTTTTAAACATGAATGACTCGTCCAATCAAGATCAAATAATTTTTAGTACACTAACGGTGTGAATACAAATTTCTATAACAAATGTTTTTTGGACATGAAAATTAGCAAAAACACCATATTAAATACGATTTTCGCATTTTTAATAATTTTCTCTCTTCATAATCAGAACAACACACATTTTCAATGTTTTTCATATGATGTTGAATTTTACCCTCAAATATTCTTCCTTACTATAATAGTAACAAAACAAAAATTAAATCCAAAACTACCTTTTATTGAATTTTCTACTATCTAAAAATGAAATACAAAAAAAATAAACATACAATTTCTTTCTTTTCTTTTTTTGACTAATACAATTTCTTTCATTCTCATCTTTTCCTACATATGTATGAAAGAAAGAAAAACCTAAAAAAAAAAAGAAAAAAGAATATGAATGAAACTAAACAATTGTGTTAACTAAATTTTAAATTCCATTTTGAATACACAATTAATGTCGCAATATAAAAGTTTTAGATATCTCTATAAGCGTATTATTTCACAACTATTTTACTTTTTATTTTCCGCGTAATATCAAAGTTTGCAACTTACTCCTCCATTTTCGTGTATAAGCAAATGTTTTTTTTTTCAGATTCATCAGTTATTCAATAAATCTAAAAAAGACAGTTTTACTTATATATGAAACGAAGGGAGTAACTGAGTTGTGACTAATGATTATCATCGGGGACTTGAGATATTTGTATCAACCATAAGGTGGTGGTGGATGCCCACTAGTATCTGACCACGTTGATGGCGGAAACTCTGTTCTGCCACCACGTCCACCACCAGGTGGACGGTTTTCCGGGGGTCGAAAAAATCCCATTTGTTGACTAGAAAACAGGGGAAATGAACTAGAAGAGGTTGAAAATTGAGTGGAAGGTAAACTTGTAGCCATTGGAGGTGATATATTAGAAGGTAAAGAGAGTGATGATGATGTTGATAACATTGAATGTGATTGAAGTGCAGCTAATTGTGAATTATAATACCATTGTTGAACCAAATTAGAAGCATGTTCTTGTTGTTGCATCTGTTGTTGCTGCTGCATTTGTTGTAGTTGAAAATCACCAGAACTTTGAAGAATTTGAGAATATTCTAAATAATCTCTAATCAAGTCAGAGGAATCTTGAACCGGCGGCTGTGGTGTCCTAGAAGGAACCGCGGCTGCTGAAAAAGATTGAAGTTGTGATAATGACTGTGGTTGTGGTCGTGGTTGTTGTTGTGGTTGCGGTGGCGGAGGCATAATGGATCTAACATTTTCTGGAAAGTTGAGTTTTGCTCTGCTTCCTCTGAATCTCAATGCGGCTTCATCATAAGCTCTTGCTGCAGATTCTGCTGTATCAAATGTTCCAAGCCAAACTCTTTGTGCTTTGTGTGGATCTCTTATTTCTGCTGCCCATTTTCCCCATGGTCTCTGCCTTACTCCTCTGTATCTTCTCCTCTGTTGGCTGGAATCTTCGAGTGACGCTGCCGTTGATGTGGCGGTGGCTATGGTTGTTCTTGTGGTTGGAGCTTCTTCAGTCACTGGTTAATAAGTAAAGAAAATAATTTGATTAGTTTTGGAGATATTTTGTTAATGAAAAGTTAAAGAAACAAAAGTTGTATCAAAACATTTTGTACTAGTAAGAATAATCAGCTATGAAGGCCGACACTTCTGATCGAAGACGTGGTCAGCATTTGACACATGAAAAGACAATAAAATTGAAAATAAGTATGCTTATTAAGGATGGTATGTTGCGTTTATATGGAAGGATAAGGTATTCAATTATAAAAAAATGTTGAGATTGAGAAAAAAAAAATGGTGAAAAATGAAAAATATTTGATGCATGCAGTATAAGATATTGAATTCTTAATACATATTCATTGTGCAAAGTTTTTGTTAATATAAAGTTGGTATGTTATTAACAAAAACAATAGTATAAACTAATGCTAATAATGCATGGTGTGCACCATTTTTGGATTAAGATAAAATTTTGATGATCTAACAATGAAACACAAAATTTCTGCACATATATCAAGTCATGATTATGTGCAAAAGATCATGTTTTATGATTTGATGAAGAAATGAAGAAAAAATGACTCTGAATCCTCTACGGCTGCAATTTAGCTTTTTATTGTATCATGTTGTTAGAAGTCTCACATTAGCTAGAAATATGGCATAGATACAATCGTAGTCGTAGAAGAAATAAGGGAAAATTTACGTGAATCCTCTACAGCCGGAGGATGGTGCTGCAATTGTAGTGACTTTTAGATTTAGAGATTTAAACGTTATCTCTAGAAAATCTAATATTCCGTACAATTGCAAAATGGTTTATTTTGCTAAAAATATCTAACAACTCTTATGGTTGTTGTACCATACTTTAGTCGACCAGTCATAGAAGAAATGAAAAAAAAATTACTCGAATCCTTTGCAGCTGCAGTATGGTGCTACAATTATAGCAACGTTAGATTTACCTAACAACTCTATGACTGTGACATCATACTGCAGCTGCATAGGAACCGATTTAGATAAAAAAAAATATATATATATATATGGTAAAAAAGTGCACCTGATGATGAAGATTCTCCTTGTCCTTGTCCTTGAGAAGGTACCATGACAGTTCTAAAGAGTTTAGGAACAGCTTGTTGTAAAAAGTGATTATTAGAATCACTACTTTCTTCATCACGCCCTCTTTTATTACCACTCCATGATCCAGAAGTCATAACAAAACCAGAACCAGAACCAGAAGAATAAGAAGATGAAGATGATGATGCATTAGGAAAACCACTTCTTTGAATCCATTCATTACTACTCATTTGATTAGACTCTGATGATGCAGCATGTGTTAGAGCTGAAACCATTTGTGTTAATTCTCTATCACCATTATAAACCATTGAAGAATTACTCTGCATTTGGTTGAAATTTAATGATTGAGATGTACTAGAACTTCCACCATCATTATCGCCGTCGCGCTTCACCGTGAATCCGGTGAACTCACCTGAACCTCTTTGATGCGCCACTGTTAACAAGGACATGTAAACAACGTTGTTGTTTTTTTCTTTCTATTTTGTCACCAATTCTCTTGTATAAGATTTTCTTTGAAGACCCTTTGAGATGATAATGAAAATAAAACTATGTGAAAGCTTATTTAAATACCCTTTGGAAAGTTATTGAGAATGTGAGGAATAAATTATAGTAATAAGTTTGTACAAAAGAGATTAAACATGAGGTATTAAAATACTAGCCCCCATTTAAATAGTATATTTTATATACTATTGTTGTTGTTTTTTATTATACTCTTGTTTCCACTATGTACAGATACATCACCCCCTTTACTTATTTTTTATTGATGAAAAAAAAAATATCATGGTGTACAATTTCTCTTTGATTTTCCAAAATATATAAAATTAAAATGTCAGTATGATTTTTATATATTGTAGTTGTAAAATTTTACATAACAGAGAAAAAAAATTATATGTTTGATTTGGAAAGTAATTATGACCAAGTCAAAAAAAAAATTATAGATTTGATGGTGTATAGTTAAATTGACAAATTAAATTCAACATTTTTTAGCACTATGTAAATTATGAGAAAATAGGATATGTAGAGTCGTGTATATAATTTTACACTGTCATGCAATAAATAACTGTTTATTCGACATCAAATTATCTGACTACGTCCATTTTAATTATATGACATAGCAAAATGCTTGATTTCTATTGAATATCATTGTAAAATTATTTTATATATTGATAGAGTATATTCATTAAACTCTTAAATTATCAACAAAATGAACAAAAAATTTTGAATAACATGAGAAGAGATTATCTCCATAACTTGATAGGAAGCAATACGTAAGGACTAAAGTTTTGGTATTTTTTTTTGGTACGTACTTTTACTTATTCATTTTAGAAAGTAAAATTCTAATCACAAGACTCTTGACAAAAAACCAATTGATAAGAATTGCTCCTCTTGAGGTCTGAAGTTCGATTCGCTATGGTGTCAATTTCGGTGGGCTAATTTAACTTCTTCAGAAAAAAAAAAAAAAAAAAAAACCTTAAAAAAATAAGCAGTACACATCTTATTTAAATGTATACCAGTATATATTGATGAGGTGGACAACTATGATAAAATATTATTTATAGACCTATGATAATAATCCACCTAATTACTATATAAATATATATCTAAATATGATTTTTAATAATTTTTTTTACTGCTTATTATAATATTACCCGACATAAGGAATTATTTATGTAATTACATGATATCATCTCATATTGAAAGAAACATAACAAATAGGAAATGTGGGAAACATTGTATGGGTACGGGTTGCCGCCTCTAAGTTTTTTGGTATTCATGTTCACACCTAAAAAATCATGATTTGACTAAAAGTTGGAATAAAAGATGCAAAATGGAATTAAGTAACAACACCTAGTTGCAATGTTTTGGCCATTCGTGTACTTTGTCGGTGTTCATTCATTTTAAGGATAGAGAAAGAATAAGAGATTATGTTTGAATTGATGTCTATATTCATTTGCAGTCAAAAACAATTTATTAATTTATATATAGATATATGTGTGCGCTTAATTATGTAAGTGTTTTTCTTAATATTCTCATTTTAATCTTAAATATTCTTATTTTAATCTTATTACTGTATGTTTGCTTTTATATACCGACATGTAAATACTTATTTAAGTGGATTATTATCTTTGGGCTTAAGTTATTATGATTAGCCCACAAAACTTAAAATGTGGTTTTGTGTGAAAAGAATTAGAATGGAACTATGACTCTAGAGTTGCAACTTACACAAGTTGGGTAAGAATAAAATTTATTAATATTAATATAAAAGGTCTTACTAACAAGTTTCTCAAAAGAACTATTTAATGATTTGATAAAAACATTATGTATTTAAAATTAAAATATTTATTTTGATATAGTAAAAGTAAATTTCAGGTTATTCAGAAACTCAGAACAATCCGTATATGAGCTTGATGTAAATGTTTATAGTTCTGTTTAGCACACCTTGTATTGACAGGATTCTTTGTTTGGTTAATATATCTCATTTTTGCATGTTAAAAAAAATATAGTAAAAGTAAAATATTTTAATTTTTAATAGATTGATTCCACATTTTCATTAAAATTTATTATTTAAATCTTTAGAAAATAATTTATTATTAGACATATTTAATTTTATTTTTTTTTGGGTAGAAGACATATTTAATTATTTATATAAATAAATGTGACTTTACAAGATAGATACAATGAGAATGGTTTGAAATTTTATAAAAATATGAATTGTCTTTATCATAATTTTTTAGGTAAATGAAGTCTTTCAATTATTTTTTTAACAATTTAGTCTTTTAAAAGTATTTATATCATTGGACTGAATTTCATCCTCATCCATTTTTATTTTAGATTTGAGTATATTAATATTAAAAATAAACTATTGCAAAGAATGTTTCACCGTTCAGCTATTTTTTTTTTTACTATAATGATGACAACAACAAAACCGCAATAATTTGTTGGGGATTAACCCAAAACAAAGAGCACTGAAGGATGAAAGATGAATGAAGAATGAATTTAGAATAAGCAGAAATTGAGTAAAGGAAAAGTAAAAATCTTATTCTTCCACAAAGGGCCTTGATTGTTTATATACAATAGGTGGTTACTTCAAAATGCAAGTAACTGCATAACTACCTAGGACAAACAAAACGTAACTGAATTACAACTGTACAAAACTAACTAACTAACTCTAAAAAGCTTAAGTAAAACAGAAACGCGTATCAGAACTTGAAACAGAGCTTCAGAGCTTCAGAACTTATATCAGCTTCAGAGGTTGTGAGGTTCAGAGGATATGTTGCTTCAGAGGCTGAAGCGCTGGTTCAGAGGTTATAATGCTTCAGACTCTGAAGTGCTTCAGAGCTTGGATTACCAGTAAAACCAATACTCCTCCTTAAGACAAGCTATCGAAGCATACAATCCCTATTTCCCTCCTGAGCTTGAGGAACTGATCTCTCTTCACAGCCTTAGTCAATATATCAGCTTGTTGATTGTCAGTGGAACAATACTCCAAACTTAACTTTCCTTTGTTGACTTGGTCCCTAAGGAAGTGAAATCTTGTCTCAATGTGTTTACTTTTACCATGACTAACAGGATTTTTAGCCAAGTTAATTGCTGATTTGTTGTCAATCTTCAGCATTACCGTGATGTATTCAATGATCTTCATTTCATTGAGAAGTGATTGTAGCCAATTAGCTTGACAAGCAGCCAAGGATCCTGCAACGTATTCTGCTTCACAGCTAGAGAGAGCAATCACTGACTGCTTCTTAGAACACCATGAGACTGGTGCATTTTGGAATTTAAACAGATAACCACTAGTACTCCTCCTGTCTACTTTGTCTCCACACCAATCAGCATCAGAGAACCCATTTAATTCAAGTTTCACACTATCTTTTGAATATGGAAATAACACACCATAGTGTATTGTGCCATTGATGTATCTGAGTATCCTCTTAGCAGCCAGTAGATGAGGCTTCAGTGGTTTGCTCATAAACCTGCTTACATAGCCAACTGCATAGCTAATATCAGGTCTAGTTTGACACAAGTACCTTAGTGAACCAATCAATTGTCTGAATATAGTAGAGTCCACAGTATCACTGTTTTCATCTATTTCCAGCTTAAGTCTTGTATCTGCAGGTGTGACTGATGAATTGCAATCAAGCATTTCAAATTTTCTCAGAATCTCAGTGGCATATTTTGCTTGATGCAGTATCACCCCCTTTGCAGTATATAACAGCTCCATTCCTAAGAAATAGGTGAGCTTTCCCAAATCGGTCATTTCAAATTCACTCTTCATCTGTGATTTGAAATCTTCAATCTCTGCTAGTGAGCTACCAGTCACTAACAAGTCATCAACATACAAACATATGATTAACATATGCTTGTTATCACTGTGTTTAACATACACACCATATTCCACACTACATTTCACAAATCCTTGTACAACAAAGAATTGGTCAATTCTCTTGTTCCAAGCTCTTGGAGCTTGTTTCAAACCATACAAAGCTTTGTTCAGTTTCAGCACTTTATCTTCTTTACCTTTCAATTCAAAACCAGGTGGTTGCTTGACATATACATCTTCTTCCAATGGTCCATTTAAGAATGCTGACTTTACATCTAAATGGAATAAAGGCCATCTTCTGCTACAAGCTAGTGCAATAACCAGCCTTATAGTTTCATGCCTTGCCACAGGAGAGAACACTTCATCATAGTCTAGGCCTTGCTTTTGCAGAAAACCTTTGGCCACAAGTCTTGCCTTGTACTTGACTACTTGGCCCTCAGGATTTTGCTTCACTTTGTACACCCACTTCACATCAATTGCTCTTTTCTCTGAAGGTAGCTTGCACAGGTCCCATGTCTTATTCTTTTCAATTGACTTCAGCTCATCAATCATTGCTTCTAACCACACTTTACTCTTTAGTGCACTCTTGACATCTAAAGGTTCAGTGTCTGCAAGCATAGCATAATGCACAATGTCACCCTCATTGTCTACAGCATTATCTGGAACCATTTCACAATCTGCTAACCTTCTTGGAATATGAGTAACTCTGTGAGGTCTTGGTGTCGGATGAACTCTATCATCATCATCACTTGAGGTGTGCATATCTTCTTCATGATTAGTACCTTGATTTGGATTAACAAAAGTAACTGGTTCATCTATGTTGCTTAATCCATCATCTAAGTCCACTTCACAAATTTTCTTAGATACAGATTTCTGTTTCCAATCCCAGCTTTCATTCTCAAGTACTTTCACATCTCTGCTGATCTCTATCTTGTCTGATGTGGGATTATACAGTCTATATGCACCAGTTCTATGATATCCAACAAATATCACAGGTTCACTTTTGTCATCTAGCTTCTTTCTCTTTGCATCTGGCACATGCTTGTAACTCAAGGAACCAAACACCTTCAAGTGTTTCACAGATGGAATTGAACCACTCCATATAGCTTCTGGCACTTTGTCTAAGCATTTGGTAGGACATCTGTTTAGGATATATACTGCAGTAGAAACTGCCTCACCCCAAAATCTACGTGGCAAACCCTTCTGCTTTACCATGCTTCTAGCCATATCCAGGATAGTTCTATTCCTTCTCTCAGCAAGACCATTATGTTGAGGAGTGTATGGTGCTGTAATTTCATGAATTATGCCTTGCTCTTTGCAATAATTCTCAAACTCCTTTGATGTATATTCTCCTCCACCATCAGTTCTCAACACTTTTATTGACTTGTCACTTTGTTTTTCAACCAGTGTTTTAAATTTCTTAAACACTTCAAATGCATCACTTTTAGCCTTTATATGATATAGCCATATCATCCTTGAATACTCATCAACAAATGTGATAAAATATTTGTTTCCACCAGTTGATAACACATCAATTGGTCCACAAATATCAGAATGCACAACATTTAGCACTTCACTAGATCTCATAGGCAAGTTACTTTTAAAAGATGATCTAGGATGTTTTCCTAACAAACATACAGTGCATGTATCGACTGGAGGTATAACACTAGGCAGTCCTAACACCATGTTCTTTGAATTAAGCATAGACAAGCTTTTGAAATTCAAATGACCATACCTCTTGTGCCATAAGTCACTGTCTTTACTTTCAGCAGTTGCAACTAAGCATTCAGCTTCAATTGCTTTGATTTGACTCTTGAAGGTTCTATTCTTGCTTTTTGCTGTTTTCAGAATTAATCTGTTCTTTGAATCAAAGAGTTTCAGTGCTTCATCTTCTAGCACTACCCTGAACCCTTTCTCAAGTAACTGACCTACACTCATCAAGTTACATTTCATACCAGGCACATATAGAACTTTCTCAATCACTGCTTTCCTTCCATTATTTCTCTGTATCACTACATTTCCAATGCCTTCAGCTGCAATGGAATTGCTATCTGCTAGCCTGATCTTTGTGTTGAAACACTTGTCAAAATCAGTTAAGATGCTTCTATTCCCTGTCATATGATTTGAGCACCCTGTATCAAAGTACCAAACCATGGAATCTGCTGCTTCATCAGTAATTGTCACCATGAAATTCACATCATCTTCTGATGTTGAATCATCCTGTGCCACATTTGCTTCTTCTCCACTGTTTTGACTTTGGTTCTTCTTAGGAGCCTTACATTCTTTAGCATAGTGACCATATTTGTCACAATTGTAACACTGAATGGTGCTCTTATCCTTCTTTTGATAATTCTTCTTTTTCCCTCCTCCTTCTTTTGAGGATTCAGGCTTGTCTTCAACACTTTCTTTCCCTTTCTTGAACTCTTTCTTTTTCTGCCATTTCTTTTTGTCATCTTGGTACTTTTTGAACTTCACAAACAAAGCTTGCTCATCTTCTTTGCCATGGTTTCTTCCACCATGCTTCATCTCATGAGCCTCAAGTGTACTCTGCAAGTCTTCAATCTTGATTTCACTTAAGTCTTTTGTTTCTTCAATTGTCACCACAATGTGCTCAAATTTTGAAGTTAAAGTTCTAAGTACCTTTTCCACTGTTTCCTGTTCAGCAAGATTACTTCCACAATTCTTCATCTGATTGGTGAGAGTCACCACTCTTGTGAAGTAATCTGCAATTGTCTCATCATTCTTCATCTCCAACAGCTCATATTGTCTCTTCAAGGCTTGCAATTTCACTTTCTTGACCTTTGCATCACCACCATAGCTCTTCTGCAAAGTGTCCCAGGCCTCTTTGGACGTTGTGAAATCTGCAATCTTCTCAAATACCTTGGCATCAACACATTGATGAATGAGAAATAGAGCTTTGCTATCTTTCTTCAGTGCTTCTCTGAATGTTGTTCTCTGTTCTGCTGTTGCATTTGCTGGTAATGGATCAAGAACTGTCTTCACTTGTTCATCCACTTCTTGAACAATGAATATCACATTCATCTGTTTGACCCATGTATCCCAGTTCTTTCCATCAAGAATTGGCAAATTCGCATGGAAATTACTCTTCCCAGCCATGATTGAATCACTGCAACCTTTGATGCTCTTTCTTGGTGAAAGATCCGAATCAAGATCCCTAGGATCGTGAAAGCTCTAGATACCACTTTGTTGGGGATTAACCCAAAACAAAGAGCACTGAAGGATGAAAGATGAATGAAGAATGAATTTAGAATAAGCAGAAATTGAGTAAAGGAAAAGTAAAAATCTTATTCTTCCACAAAGGGCCTTGATTGTTTATATACAATAGGTGGTTACTTCAAAATGCAAGTAACTGCATAACTACCTAGGACAAACAAAACGTAACTGAATTACAACTGTACAAAACTAACTAACTAACTCTAAAAAGCTTAAGTAAAACAGAAACGCGTATCAGAACTTGAAACAGAGCTTCAGAGCTTCAGAACTTATATCAGCTTCAGAGGTTGTGAGGTTCAGAGGATATGTTGCTTCAGAGGCTGAAGCGCTGGTTCAGAGGTTATAATGCTTCAGACTCTGAAGTGCTGGTTCAGAGCTTGGATTACCAGTAAAACCAATATAATTTATATGATAATTATTTTATAAGATTAAGATAAGTTGGCTCTTATAAATTTGGCTTAATTTCACTTTTGGTCTCTTATCTTTATTTTAAATTTTAAGTTGGTCCCTTATCTTTTCTGCAGGTGGCAAACGGAAACCAAACCACACTTGGGAAGATGACACGTGTCCAAATTTAACGGTAATAGTGAAAAATTTGACGGGATTGACCAAACTGAAACTCACAGAAAAGATAAGGGACTTGAAACTTTTAAAAGATAAGGGACCAACTTGAAACCTAAAGTAAAGATAACAGACTAAAAGTAGCGGATGAGTAAAAATAGGGCGTAAGAATTATTGATCCTATTTATAATGTTGAGTTTAAGCACTAAAAGTAAAATAAAAAAATTAAAAATAAACTGGGCCGGCCCGAAAGCCCGACAACCCATATCGGGCCGGGCTCGGGCACTAATTTTGGTAGCCCGTTATTTATCCGTACTTTTTAGCCCGGCCCGGCGAAGCCCGAAGCCCAATCGGGCCAGCCCGAAATGAGCGGACCGCCCATTTTGATAGCTCTACATTCAACGGTTGTTGTAGGAATGGACAAAATCATTGTTAACTTCAAAAGTTGGTAAACTAACGGATAAAAATATGTCTTAGTTTAAACAAATTTTTTTAAAGATCATTTATTTCGTTTAAAGTTGCAAATTCCACTAGTTGGACAAAATTCACTTGGATAAAACTTTGCAAATTCAATTAATTTTGTCTTATCAAATGAGTTAATTAAAATTGATTTGAGTTTAGTTGGGTCAGACTGATGCAATTAATAAAAATAAGGGGGTTCAAAATATAAATTATATAAAGTTATATGTGTATTTTTGTAAATAATTGGAACATTTCAATCCTCGCGAAGTAAATCTCTAATCTTGTGGAGACGTTACCGATTGTTGGTTGTAAGAGGTTGATCTGGATATTAATTAAGAGCATTGAATAGATATTTCAAATAAATTGACAAACTAAACACTCTGATCGTATATTATATTAATATAAAGAGTATATCTTATATTAATATAAATAAAAATAGAAAAAAAAAAAAGTACATGGAGGCTAGACATTATCCAAAAAATATTCAAAATAAAGTAGTACAAAACAATTATCCTCCAAAGGAAAGTCACAAAGAGCTCTAACTTCCGATTTGCCTAAAACGAGTGTTATATAATTATTATCCAATATTCCTAATCCTAACCAATTTGTTCTTCTTTTAGCTTTTTGAAATAAAAAGGGTAAAAAACTTCTCTCCTTATAAATTTAAATAAAATATTATAGAAAAATAATACCTACTCCTTTCCTTATTATGAGTAAGAAACTGAAAGAATGTTTGCTTGGTCAAAGCACGCGTCTCTTCCACATAGATCATGTTAGTTGTTACTTGTTATCAGAAACCACAAGATTAATCAAACAGGCTGGGTCCCATATTTATAACTTATTTGGAATTTTTCAAAATTGGTTGAATATTTATTGTACTTTTTAGGTTTTCTCATTTCATAAAAATGTATTTATAGCATTTTATTAATTAAATTATATTTAATAAATTCAATATATCAATTACTCCCTGCGTTTCAAATTAGTTGACGTTTTAGAATTTTTTTTTCAAATGACTTGTCGTTTTGATAATTTAAGATTATATTTTGTCTATTATACCTTCTTTATTTTAAATCTATTTATTTTAAATCTTTTTATTGTATTTTTTTTACTAAACTTCTTCGTATAATTTTTTTTATTGTTTTTTTAAAAAAAAAAAACTGGTACATAACATATTAAATTTATTGGAAAGAGAAAGTGTGTGCAAAAAAAATATTGGTGAATTAAAATAACGGTATAATCGAAAAATAAAGTACAAAAATACACTTTCTTAATTTCTTGTTTTTTTTCTAAAACGTTAAGTAATTTGAAACTCTGAAAATTAACCGACAATATAATGTCTTAATAAGTTTAGAAACAACCTCATTTTTAATTTTTTTGGTCAAGGGACAACCACATTTATTTATATCTGCTTTGCTATTTTTTGGGGTGTATATATGTGTGTTGGGTAAATATTCATTTAACACATTTCTTCAAAATAAAAATAAAAGAAAAAGTGTAACATTTTCAAAGGCGGTTATAAGTGAGGTAAGGTCAACTCGTTTACTAGGTCGTACACATAACATGACAATGACTATATTTTATGGTACAAGACATTTTATTTTATAATGACATTTTGATGATATTGCACAATTTCTGTCCAAAGAATATCAATTGATTTTATGTGTATCATACGCATGAACTCGTATAGAGTGACGACGTATTTTTTATGTGTATCAATTTTTTATTTTTATTTTCAATTTTTTGTAATTTTATATTAAGATATACTCAACCAACTAACGCAATTAATTCTTCGAAATAATTGAGACATCTAATATAAAGAATAAAACCGTGATGACTCACGGTCCAAAATAGATAATATATCATAATGTGGTGTAACTTACTTGAAAGTAGAACCGAAATATTAAGTTGATGAAGAAAAATGTGGAAAGAAAAGAAAGTGAAAAATGACAAGAATAATAAGATGATTATATTTAGTAGTTTGGTATGATAGAATATGAAAGGAAATGATAATAAGAAAGAAATATATGCGTATTTGTAAAATGAAATAAATGTCGATGAGCAAAAATTAAATAATATATGTAAGAAAGGATAAAAAAGAATAAAAATAAATAAAAATAAGTATTTAATTACATCAACCAAAAGAAAAATATATATAAAAATAAAGAGACTAGAAATATATATTTTTTAAAAAAAAATTTGGTATTCGGCCTTAGGACCAACTAAAACTAGAAATATAAATTATATTCCATAACAATCAAATAAATTTTTATATTTAATAATTTGCAAATATTAAGTTGTATAAAACATTAAGTTGAAAGAAGACTTATATTTAGAGATAAAAAAATTCTCAATGAGTGTCTACTGTTTTTTATTTTTATTTTTCTTCTACGAGTTATAGTTCAATTGATAAAAATATTGTATTATATATTTAGGAATTAAGATTCGAATTCCGAACACCTCAATTATTCACAGTAATTTTTAGAACTAACCTCTTAAAAAAAATACCAATAAAATCGTCACGTGTTATTTTAGCAATTTATTAAGATATGGTAGAGCTAGAAAATGAACAAGAGGACATAAAAGAAAAAAAGTTTTAGATGATATATATGCCAAGACAAATATGCTTATATGCATCATTTTAGTATAATCATTATAATGCGAGTGGGATTGTTTAGTTTGTAGATTTAGTGGCTTCGACTTGAGAGAATAAGTTTAAGTTCAATGTTAGTTAAAAAAAACGGCACCAGCCTGACCCCATAACAAAATCAAAAGTGAAAATTACACTATTCTATTCTATTCTATTCTATTCTATTCTATTCTATTCTATTCTATGGATGATGCTTAAGACCCCACTTGATGGCAATGAGTTTTATATGGTGAAAGGCTTTGCACAACTTGCTCATAATTTTGGAATTAAGTTGTTTGTAATATTTTTTTTACTTTCACATCAAATAAGCAAATAATTGAAAACAAAAAGATAGAGGAGAATATTTTGTGAAAATTGTTGCTTGCTTTGTGTATATACTGTTGGATATTTTTTAGTACATTTCAAAAGTTTGGATTATAATGTGTTTCACAATTATTTCTCTACTTATTTTTTAATTGATTTTATTTTAGAAAATATTTTTAAAACAAAGAAAATGTGCTAAATTGGCTTACCTAGTCACTTAACGTGCACCAATTTTATAGCATCATCACCCTTAAATTTCTCAATTAATTGTTATAATTACCTTTATTTACTTACTTATTATTATGTAACGGTATTTTTAACAAAAGGATCACAACATTAACATAGGTATCCTATGTGTGTGATATATATAACCGAGTATGAGCAAGAACAAAAAATAAGAGTTTTGGGCAACTTATAATATATACTTACCTCATTGTTTCTTTTATTTAATCTTCGAACACATAAGTTCTAATGAGCAAATAAAGTGTCTGAGTTACCTACCTTGTGACATTCTCGTGTCTTGATAGCCTCGGCATGTTTATCGTCGAGAAGAACCGGTTGTATTCTGGGGGAGTTGCGCAATATTTGCGGATAATTCCTTAGTTCAGTGATTACACCGGTTATTTGTATTCTAGCCATCCGCGCCAACATATACAGCCACCAAAGAAATATAGCTAAAGCCAGACACCGGTATGAGGATTTTCAATTTTAGGGATCAGAGCGAAATTCTAACAAAAATCTCATAAAGTTTGTCTTGAAATCAATTCAACAATCCTTTAAGAATCTAAAATTAACATTCCTTTTGAGGTGTTGGTTTGACTGTTTGAGATGGTGTCAAGGCCTCTACCACTCACGACGCTTCCAGACTCTCTTACAAATGGTATTTGAGTTTAGAGTCCAGCTTGGTGGGTGAGCGGGAGAGGAATCTTAGTGTGGATGAGACTAGTGATGTGGTGTCTCCTCTCTTGTGTTCATGGAACATTAGTTTATTGTTGCTTCTGCTGCTTTCCCAGACTCTCCAACAAGTAATATTAGAGCCTTGATTTGGCTTTGTGATAGAGGAGCGAAAGTCAGACACTAATGTTTGTATCAAGCATATGAGGTGGGAACTCACTTGAGAGGGAGATTGTTGGACTCAAGTGTGAGTTAGGTCCCGTCCAATGACTTTGAGTGTCGACATGAACGAAGCAATAAAATAACGCCCTTATAATTAAATGCACTATTTTATAAGACAATTTATTGACTAAATGCCCTATTTATATATTTTGTTTCGGCCTATTTATATATCTTGTTTTTAATCGTTCTATAACCTCATATCTTCTTTTTATTCGTATTCGTTATAGCGATATTACGAACTTGTGCACCATGCACCACCACCCTGCACCACTTAATGTGGTGATGCATGTTAGACAAAGCAAATATATGATGTTTTAGGTGCTTTACTTTTACTTCTTTTTTTTTTTCATTCGCTACATGTGGAAAGGCTGATACTATAATTTAATTTTGAGATGGAAAAGTAGTTTATCACACTCGAGACTAAAAAATGTACATTTTTACTTCTGCTGTCTCTCTTCGATTTGGAATTGGATTGCAACATTTTAAATTATACGTGGTAAGATAATCTAAAATTCGATCGCGAGGTAAATAAAATCTGATTAAGAGTTTTTCACCATAAATTAAATACAAAATCTTTCAAATGACTCGTCCTAAGAAGAGATCATTAACCACTTGAAGATAATGTCTTAGTTTCTAATTGAGATAATTCTATACACACATCACACACTACTTTTAGATATCACTCACAAGTTAGGTTACTATGGAAATTCTTTTAAGTTGATTTTATTATGTATCTTTTTTCTCCACGTCTGACTTCTTGTTTTTGTTATGTTATATATTTATCATTAAGAGGGTGTATTGAATTTAGATTTCAAAGAATTTTAAAAAACCTTTTTGTGGAAAAAATATCTTGTGGTATTCAATTAAGACTTTTATAAAATATAAACAAATTTTGTGGTATTCAATTAAGACAATTAAGATTTTTTTTTTTCAATGCAACAAAATCAGTAGGTATTCAATTGAAATTCCTTGTGACTATAAAAATGTCTCTAGGTATTCAAAAGTATACCGATTTTGATGGATTCTTTTGTGGAATGGATTTTGAGAGACTTTTTAGTTGAAAATATAAATACTTTTGTCATCCAACAATCTCACTCAAACCCTAAAGACTTTTCTTTTCTTCTATAGACTTTTTTTTTTCTGCCAGCAAGATTGAAGTTCACGTTCTTTCTTTACAACCTCGTCTTCTTGAATGACTATCATATACAATTCCAGTTTATCATGTACATCCATACACAAGCAAACTATATGTGTTTCGTTTCAATCTATGCCACAGGAAAATTTCTGTAACATAATTTGCTAGCAACCAAAACAATAATTCAATACAAATTTCTCATAAAAAGAAAAGTCTTCGTTTATTTTTCTTTTTTCATAGTACATTGATTAGTTGATTTTATCTTTAAGAATTGCAATTTCTTCATTGTTTTTTTTTCTTTTATGATTCATAGTTTTTTTTTTTCCTTTTTTTTGTTTGATTCATTGATTTTTTTAAGGAATGATTTATTTTCATTGATTATTAATTATTGATTGATTCATTATTTAGAATAAATTTGTATCGAATTTATTGAGTCATTAAAATCTTAAAAGTCTATAAAGTATCTAGAAATCTCAAAAGTCAATGTTATAAAATATCACAAATTCTTGCATTAAAATCTTGATTGTAAAAAGTCTTTTAAAAAAGTCTCACAAAATCTATAAAATCTCACAAAGTCTTTTAAAATCCTCAAAAAAAATTTTTTGCCAAAATAGTCTTTTGAAATCCCAATTCAATACACCCCCTAAAAATAAAAAATAAACTCACAACTTATGAAAGTTTAATCTCGTTTTAGAAACTTTCCTTTTTCTACAATCATAATCTTTCTCAATGTTACATTAGATCTTGTCATTATCATTCTTATAAATCTAAACCTCAGGTCCATGTCACTAACTAGTAGTCGTATATAGACCATGGTCAAATAGCATGTTAAATTTAGGGGTGTACGTGGGCCGGATTGGGTTGAGTTTGGTCAAAACCAAAACTCGAACCACATAAGGTACTCCGGATTGGGTCTAGTAAAATAACCACTCGTCATAACATTGGACCAGGTTGGGTAAACCCACTAATTTCCGGGTTGGATTGGGTTGGGTAGTGGGTTACCCAAATTATTTTTCTATTTCTTTATATTAAATATCTAATTGTCGAATCATCATATTTTTTCATAAAAATGACTCAACCATTCTATTTTCTTGAAAGATAGTGTAATTTTTTTCACTATAAAAAATAATCACCCTTTTTATGTGTAAACCCATTAATTTACGGGTTGGATAGTGTGTTATCTAAATGATTTATTTACATTTTTTAATATCAAATGACTAAATGATGAATCATCATATTTGTTTATGAAAATTATTCAATTTTTCTTTTAAAAAATAGTGCGATTAATTATCATATTTGTTTATAAAAATTATCCAACCTTTTTATTTTCATAAAAAATAGTATAACTTATTTTCATTATAAAAATATCTAATAATCAAATGGCAAAATCTTTAGTATTTTCATAAAAAATATTTCAAAATACATAGCACTAATGGGTCAGTGGGTTTCTTGGGTTGGGTCCGGTTTTATCCGAAACCCGATATTTTTTATGGGTTTTTCATTTTTTTAAATCCATATTCACCCACTAGCCCGACCCAACCCACTTTTTTGGGTTGGATTGGGTGGGTTTGACCGGGTCGACCGGATTTACCCAATCCATGTACACCCCTAGTTAAATTTGTTTAATTATTTATTTAAGTGAACTTGATCAACTTCTTATGCCGCATAATAATTCCAAAAGTCCTTAAAATCAGCTAGAACATGACATGTACCAATTTCATATCACTAGTAAAACAGAATTAGGTTAACTTGTGTATTAAGTGCACGTGTTATATTAAGAAGAAAGAAAAAACAAACACAAATGAATAATTTTAGTTGATGTTTTCAACCATTCGCTTATTCAATTTTTCCCCAAAATTTAAAACTCCAACTCCAACATTCAAAGTTAAGGGACCCATTACCGTAAAAAAAAAGGTTAAGGGACCTATAATGAAACAAACAAATAAGTTAAGGGACGAAAATTTCAATTTAACCTAATATTTATGACTAGGTTACTGCGCGCTGCAGGCGAGGCGACTTCCTGATATCTTATCTTTTACTTAAAAAAATATTAGGTTAAAAAATCCCCAAATAATCATAATGTTATCAAAATGATAATACTATGCCGCATATTTATTCAACCTTCTCAAGAAAAAAAAAAACTCTAGAATTTTTTTTCTAAGCATATAAATTAATAAAATGGGTGCTATATAATCCAAAAAATATATAGTAAATTTAGTAAACATGTTTAATCAATGTTTCTACACATGCAAATTCTAGGAGACATCTTGGCTTATAGAGTTTTCGGCTGGTCTGTTGTGGACAATGAATCTCTCTATTTCATTTCTTTTCTCAAACTAATAAAGTATCTTTCGGTTATTTTACTGAATATATAGAGGATCATCTCTTTTTGTTTTTTTCTTCGTGGAATGTGTTAGTTTTTGCAGTGTTTATAATTATTTGATTTAATTTAAAGTAAAAGCAATTATGTGGATAATGGTTTTGTGAAAAAGTTATATGTAATTTTAGGAACGACTCAAAGGCATAATATATTAAAAAAAACATTTTTAAAAATGCTAAATTAACAAAATCTCATAAAAAATTATATTGTCCTAACAATTATTAAATCAATTTCCATTATATTTTTTTGTAAAAGAATTCAATTTCCTTTGATACCCATTAAAAAATAAATATTAAACGAAATCAATTACAACCATTTGATAAATATAACCAAGACATTGAGGTAAAGTAATTAATGATATGAGCTCATCAAAGGTTATATTGTTAGGGAAAAATTGAACGGTCAACCCCTTAAATGAATCTCAGTTATTTCGAGGGGATTAGTCTCTGCAGTTGCGCGTGGGATACCTTTGATTTACCAAAAAAAAATTGAACGGTCAACACAAGTTATATATATGGACTTCTTTAAGTTCGCCTTAGGCATCCTAATATGTTGCGTCAGCACCCTACCTATAAATTGTAATATGATAAATGTACGATAATAAAAAAATCTTAACTAACTAATCTAACGTGAAAGAGGTGAAGATGCACTTTTTGACAAGAGTGTTACATTTTTAACTAAAAACTTTCAAACATTAGGTATATGATACACATTTCTTATATATCTAATATTTATTATATATGAAATAAATCTCTCTTGAACCCAACATTCTCCTCCTAAAGTGAGAGTTTCCACCTCCTATACTTAATCTAGACTCGAATACCACTTGAGAAATTCAAAGTAACATGTGGATGAAGTGAAAGTTCAATGGCACCAACCTTACGATGGATCAATCAAGTGGATTCACACAATCCAACTTTTTTGTGAAACAAGGCAAAACTATTGCCACGATTTCAAATTTGAATGGTTCATATGATATTGGAGGTGCTTTGCTTTTACTTTGTTTTCATTTGCTACACATGTGGAAAGGTTGATACTTGGTCACACTCAAGATTAAACATGCGCATGTTATATTTTGCTGCGACTTGGATCTTATATTACGATTTTATTTAAGCATATGAATCACGAGTGCAGTGCCGATCGTAATCCCAAAAAAAAAAAAAGTAAATTCATAACTTTTTTGCGGTTTTTTTTTTGTATTTACATTTTTTTTCAAGACCGTATTTACATTACTACTAAGAGTCTATTTAAATAAACAACTTATTTGCAGCTTATAATACAAACATTTTTATCATGATAAACACTTATGTATCAGATTACATAAACTATTTGTATAGCAAAAGGTAAATTATTTTTTATATATGTTACAAGTTATTTTTGTTGTGAATTCGATAAATGTCACACCAATAATAATCTTGATGTGTGGAGCAAATACGATTAAGCAATCAAAATAAGCGAACGGCAATAATAATCACAAGTAATGATAAACGGCGAGAAAAGAAAAGGACACAATAAATTGTTTACCCAGTTCAGTCAATGTGACCTACTCTGGGGGAGAGAGCAGCTCTCCGTTCCACTATCAAACTTTGTTCCTTGATTACAATGAGATTCTCAAAAGAGTTGCAAGAAAATAGAGTTATCCTATTTCTACCCTTTTCCCAAATCTCTTCCCGTGACCAAGAGATTTCAATGAAAGTGTTTCCCAAGGTGATAGAATGATTACCCAACCCTAGAGTGTTCCCAAGATGTTACTCTTCTAACCCTAGTTTGTATGTTGGCCTCAGAAACCCTAAAAACTTGTTATCAAAAACAGAAAACGTGACCCTTTAAATACCCTGCAGCGATTTCCGCCTGAAACACAGCTTTTTCCGCCTGAGGCGGAAACTTCCGCCTGAAACACCAGTATTTCCGCCTGGGGCGGCAAAACAGAGAGCCCCCCTTATTCTGCTTCAATTTTCCGCCTGAAACACAGGTTTTCCGCCCGGGGCGGAAAACAGCAGACTAGAGTTATTTTTCTTCACGTTTTCAAGGCAATTTGCAACAAATCTCCACCTTGCCTTTAAAACGATGGTGATGTCAACTTCCCATCAACCACCGTGCTGCTCTCTCCAACCTCCGTCTACTCTTCAACGAAGTTAATTAAGTCCAAGCAATGCTTGAACTTAGCTCTAGGTAACGATTTGGTGAACATGTCAGCTGGATTCTCCTCTGATGCAATTTTCTGTACCATGATCTCTTTTGTTTCAATCATGTCTCTTACAAAGTGCAACCAGATGTCAATGTGCTTTGTCCTTTCATGATACACCTGGTGATTTGCCAAATGAATGGCACTCTGACTGTCACAATGTATCTTCACACACCCTTGACTAATCCCCATTTCTCCAATCATACCCTTCAACCATATGGCTTCCTTGACCCCTTCAACAAGAGCTATGTATTCTGCTTGAGTTGTTGACAAGGCTACAACAGATTGTTGATTGGCCTTCCACGTTACCGCTGTACCGAACAATGTAAACACAAAACCCGATAAGGATTTTCTAGTGTCTATATTACCTGCATAGTCCGCATCCACATATCCTTCCAAAGCATATCTTCCTGGATCAGTTCTTGTGTACTTCAGACCACCCTTCAAAGAACCATTCAAATACCTCAGAACCCACTTCAAAGCTTGCCAATGAACTTGGCCCGGATTTGCCATAAACCGACTTACCACACTTATTGCATATGATAAATCAGGCCTACTACAAACCATGCCATACATGATGCTTCCAACCCCACTTGCATAGGGAGTACTCTCCATCTTCTTTCTCTCATCCTCGGATTGAGGACACTGTTTTATTGACAACTTTGAATGGTGACCAAGTGGTGTATTCACTACCTTAGAATCTGTCATTCTAAACCGCTCCACCACTTTCTTCAAATAATCATGCTGAGATAAGAACAACTCACCTTTACTCCGGTCTCTCAAGATATCCATACCAAGTATCCTCTTCGCATTTCCAAGATCCTTCATCTCAAATTCACCATTTAATTTCTCCTTGAGCTTTTGAATCTCATGCTTGTCAGAACTTGCCATAAGAATATCATCTACATAAAGAAGGAGGTAGAGAATGACTTTCTCATTCCTCTTCATCATGTACACACAACTGTCATAGTTGCTTCTCACAAATCCAGTCTTCAATAAGAAATCATCAAACCGACGATACCACTGCCTCGGACTCTGCTTCAACCCATACAAAGATTTTTTCAACAGACATACTTTAGAATTGTCTTCCACAAAACCTTCAGGTTGTTGCATGTAGATAGTTTCTTCTAACTCTCCATGTAAGAATGCGGTCTTCACATCCATCTGTTCTAACTCAAGATCATACATGTTGACAATAGCCATAAGTACCCTTATAGAACAATGTTTCACCACCGGTGAGAAGATTTCATTGTAATCAATCCCCTCTACCTGAGTAAAACCCTTTGCTACAAGTCTCGCCTTATACCTTGGTGCTTCGACCCCTGGTATACCTTCTTTCCTTTTGAACACCCACTTGCTACCAACTACCCTTTTATTTTTAGGTAATGGCACAAGCTTCCAAGTCTGGTTTTTCTCCAATGAAAGCATTTCCTCATTCATTGCCTTCAGCCAGTCTTGACTATCTATGCTTTCTGATGCTTCCCTGAAGTTCTTTGGTTCCGAGTCTTGCACTTCTTCAGCTGCATTCAAAGCATAACAAATAAGGTCAGCATAACCGAGTCTATTAGGTGGACGAATAACTCTCCTCTCCCTATCTCTTGCTAGCTGATAGTCAGGAACAATTGTTTCATCACTTCCACTCTCATCAGGTACTTGAGTCTCATCCTCCTTTTCCCTCTCATCAATGGAAGGCTCCACCTCAAACTGAATTCTCTCCACCCCCGTTTCTGGTCTTTTCTCCAGGTCTTTGCACTTCATCCCCATCCGGGTCTCATCAAAAGTGACATCCCTGCTTATGATAAATTTTGATCCTCCAGGCTCCATCTTCCACAGCTTGTAACCTTTCACACCCTCGGGATAACCAATGAAAACACACTTCACAGCTCTAGCATCAAGCTTATCTTGCCTGACATGTGCAAATGCTAAAGCTCCAAAGACTTTAAAGTTAGAGTAGTCTGCCGGCTTGCCACTCCAAACCTCCATAGGTGTCTTTAGATCAATTCCTGTTGATGGACATCTGTTGATCAAATATGCAGCAGTGTTAACTGCCTCTCCCCAGAAACTTTTGGGTAATCCAGCTCCCAACAACATACATCTCACGCGCTCCAGCAAGGTCCTGTTCATCCTTTCAGCCAGACCATTCTGCTGCGGTGTGTATGCAACGGTTCTATGCCTCTTTATACCTAGTTTCCTGCAAAACTCATTAAATTGCTCTGAAACAAACTCCAGGCCATTGTCAGTTCTCAACACTTTCAGTTTAGTTCCTGTTTGATTTTCTATTAAGGTATGCCATTCCTTAAATTTTTTAAAGGTGTCACTTTTGTTCTTTATTATGTGAACCCATACCCTTCTAGAATAATCATCAATCATAGTAAGAAAATATGAACCTCCCCCATGAGTGGAAACAGACGCTGGACCCCAAAGATCCGAGTGAACATACTCAAATGGTCTACTAGAATTATGCACTCCCACCCCAAACTTCACCTTGTGTTGTTTGCCTAATGTGCAGTTATCACAAAATTCTAGTTTGTTCAATTTTTCTTGTCCTAGCAAACCTTGTTTAGCTAGTTCAACTAAACCCCTCTCACTGACATGCCCTAACCTCAAATGCCATAGTTTGGTTATATCTGCAGCCTCTACACTAGTTACTAATGCATTAGAAATAACAGTGGAACCTTCTAAAATATAAAGACCATTAATTTTAGACCCTTTAGCAATTACTAATGCACCATTTGAAATTCTCATTACCCCACGTTCAATTCTAGTACAAAACCCTAGACTATCAAACATGCTTATGGAAATTAAATTTCTCTTAAGTTCGGGAATATACCTCACATTCTTCAAAAGGAAATCACGGTCATCAAACATTTTGAGACGGATAGTACCCATACCTTGAACCTTGCACGCCTTATTGTTACCGAGACGGACAACTCCACCTTCTTTAAGTTCCAAGGTTTCAAAGTACTCCTTTCTTGGACAAATGTGATATGAGCACCCTGAGTCCATGACCCAGCTTTTCTCAGGTTCCCAACTTGTAACTGTTAGTGCTCCTGCACTCTCATAACCTTCCTCCTCACTAGCGGCAATTTGAACTGACGAACTACCACCACCCCTTCTCTCGGGACAGTCCTTCTTGAAGTGACCTGGTTCATGACAATGGTAACATTTGAACTTGCCACCACCATCACCCTTTGCCCTAGACTTGGACCTGTGTTTCTTCCCTTTTCCTCTCCCTTTGTTCTCACTTCTCCCCCTTGCAATATTCAAGCCTTCTCCACTATCATCAATTTTCATATCTCTGAGTTTAGTCAACTCCTTGGTTCTCAAAGCCGATTGGACTTCATCCAAGGT
Organism: Trifolium pratense; assembly: GCF_020283565.1. Lineage (NCBI taxonomy): Eukaryota > Viridiplantae > Streptophyta > Magnoliopsida > Fabales > Fabaceae > Trifolium > Trifolium pratense. The sequence continues at coordinate 9,970,708 of NC_060060.1, read as the reverse complement.
GATAGTGCCTTCTTTGCCATATAGCAATGCATCCTTGAGATTGTCAAGAGACTTGGGAAAAGCACACAACAGGTGAAACGCTTTGTCCTCATCTTCCAGATTCACATCAATGTTCGCCAAATCGTCAATAATTTTATTGAACTCCGATAATTGTTCCATTACCGACTTATTCTCCACCATACGAAAGAAAAACAACCGTTCTTTCAAACACTGCTTATGTGCCAAAGACTTCGTCATGTACAACGCATCAAGCTTGGTCCACATAGCCACAGCTGTTTTTTCTTTCGCTACTTCTCTCAACACCTTATCCCCAAGGCACAAAATAATCGCACTCAGTGCTTTATTATTCATCTCGGTCTTTTCTGCTGGTGTCAAAGTAGCAGGCATGTGTGCCTCTCCTAGAAGCGCCTCATCACACTTCTGTTGAGTTAATATTGCCCTCATCTTCACCTTCCACAACCCAAAGTCGTTACTCCCGGTGAACTTCTCGATGTCCCACTTAGAACCCATGATACTTAATTCGTTTGATCCTTTGCCCCACGGTGGGCGCCAATTGTTGTGAATTCGATAAATGTCACACCAATAATAATCTTGATGTGTGGAGCAAATACGATTAAGCAATCAAAATAAGCGAACGGCAATAATAATCACAAGTAATGATAAACGGCGAGAAAAGAAAAGGACACAATAAATTGTTTACCCAGTTCAGTCAATGTGACCTACTCTGGGGGAGAGAGCAGCTCTCCGTTCCACTATCAAACTTTGTTCCTTGATTACAATGAGATTCTCAAAAGAGTTGCAAGAAAATAGAGTTATCCTATTTCTACCCTTTTCCCAAATCTCTTCCCGTGACCAAGAGATTTCAATGAAAGTGTTTCCCAAGGTGATAGAATGATTACCCAACCCTAGAGTGTTCCCAAGATGTTACTCTTCTAACCCTAGTTTGTATGTTGGCCTCAGAAACCCTAAAAACTTGTTATCAAAAACAGAAAACGTGACCCTTTAAATACCCTGCAGCGATTTCCGCCTGAAACACAGCTTTTTCCGCCTGAGGCGGAAACTTCCGCCTGAAACACCAGTATTTCCGCCTGGGGCGGCAAAACAGAGAGCCCCCCTTATTCTGCTTCAATTTTCCGCCTGAAACACAGGTTTTCCGCCCGGGGCGGAAAACAGCAGACTAGAGTTGTTTTTCTTCACGTTTTCAAGGCAATTTGCAACAATTTTCATAAATTATATTGAAGAACTTATGAAAATAAGCTGAAAAAACTTACAATAAACTATTATTAAAAATTCTCCCAAACAATCTACAAAACTTATACCAATAGATAAACATTTAAAAAAACTACATTCTGAAGTTTCAAGGGGAAGCATATGACTTGTTTCAAGCCATCAAGTGGATCTCTGGGCATTGACAATGTCATTTTCGAGTTGGATGTAAAAGTTGTGTGGTTGATAATTTCTATAATCCTTCTCACAAATTAGCAAGAAAAAATTCACTTTAAATGTGGATAAGTGGAGTGTCCCAGATTCGAACCCCGGCTCCCGCACATATAGTACGATATTCCTACCATTTGAGCTAAACTCACGGGAACGTCTAATTATATTATTTATTATAATATTAGTATAATAACATGGGATAAGTTTGTTTTCCTTATAAAAAATTTACAACGACACAATAATTTAATCAAATTTGTGGTCATCCAAATTCGCACTCGTTCTTTTCTATATATATATGGTCTAAACTTTCTAGTAATAGTATCATAATCTTTTCTAGTGTTACATTAGTTCTCTTAAATGTCATAATCACTCTTATTATGACAGTGGTCTTATATAGACCATGGTCCAAGAGCATATGTTAAATTTGCTTAATTATTTTATTTTTAGTGAACTTGATCAACCTATGTCGCATAATAGTTTCAAAAGTCCATAAAATCGGCTAGAACATCTCAAATGGAGTACCAATTTCATGTTAAAAAGAAAAGGCTAACTTTGTATTAAATAGACAAGAATCTACAAAAAGTTATTATGTTTTAAAAAAGATCATCTTAACTTGTACTTTAAAAGTACATTTATGTTCAACATCATTCTTAGAATTAGAATTAAGAGTTAAACCTAACTTAATTCTATAAAATCGACTTATAAAATAAAAAATATCTTTACTTATGAACTTATGTTCAAACCATCTCATATATCTGATGTAAAATTTTTAACACTTGTTAAGCCAAAAAAAAAAAATGTACTCTCTTAAAACTTCTTGTACGTAGATATCTTATGCCCCTTATCTTTTAATAAAATATTTATTTTGCCTTTCCAAAAAAAAATACAAATTAAAGTGGGTGCTATATAATCCATAAAAAACTTGTTAATCAATGTTTCCACTCATGCAAATTCTAGGAGACATTTTGCTTATAGAGGATTTGGCTGGTCTAGTTGTGGATCAATAAATCTCTATTATTATATGAAAATCAATGAATCTCTCTATTCCTTTTCTTTTTCAAACAAAGTATGTTCCCGCTGTGTTTTTTCTACCGAATATATTGGGGATTTCTTTTTGTTTTATTCTTTGTAGAGATGTGTCCGTTTTTATAGTGTTTAATTTTTAAAGTAAAAGCAATTGTGTGGATAATGACCTGGTTGAAAAATTCATCTCTATTGCGTCAAAAAAAAAAAAAAACAGTCATCTCTCTATAAATTATTAATAAAGACAAAAGTACTCTCGTAATATCTTGACATAATTTCAAGTAACGATTTAATCATTTTTTTTTCTTTTCCACGTCATTTTACTCCTGTTTGAGTATGTATTTTAAGTTTTAAATCTATTATTTTCTTTCGATGTGCACTCTCAATCATAAATATTTGTTATGTCCCAAACAAAAGAGCTATAGATTTGAAGCTTAAACATCCATATGCTTAACATGGTAAAAGGATTAAAAAGGACTAGAATGACGTGAAAAAAAGATAAACTAAATTATTATATAAAATTACGTTAAAGAATTATGAAAATAATTAATTTTTTTTTGTTTTCGCCACCAATTTAATCTAATTCGGGGTACAGTTCTGATTATGAAATTTTGTCAATAATAAATGAGGACATATGTTAACTAAGTTATCTAGTTTGATGAGTTGAAAGTTTTTTATTTTTATTTTTTTATGAATGCCGAAAGCTCCTCACCCTAATGAGTACGGTGCTTATTTCTTTCAAACATATTGGAATATTGTTGGTCAGATAGGAGTACTTTCTAAGTTGTCTAGCACTTTTTTAAGACTAATTGGAATCTCAATATTGTGATCTTAATTCCTAAAACTCCTGAGGCAGATAAAATTGACTAGTATACCAGCAACATTGAAAACCAAGTTTTGGAATCTCAATATTGTGATCTTAATTCCTAAAACTCCTGAGGCAGATAAGATTGAGTAGTATATACCAGCATTGATAATCAAAGTCTATGTACAAACGAATATAAGCAATTTTCACTTTTTTCTTTGAAAGGCAAATATAATATTATTAACCAATAACCAAGTCTATGTACAAGACGAACAGAGATCGGTAAAAGAGGACTACAAAACAAAGGCGCCGTATATAAACGGAACACCAATGAAAATATCAAAATAGACACCACCTAATAAAAGTCCCCTTCTAATCTCATTCTTAGAAGAACACTCCTTAGCTTTCAGACCACCAGGAACACATCAATTCGACCCATAAAGATTAAATGCTTGCTTGAATCACTTGAGAATTGGTATTCATATAGCCTTATTTAACATTTTCCTTTACATGTAATATGTTAAACATTTCCAATATATACATAAATTCATCAAAACTCATAATGCCTCTGGTCTCATATATAAGCAAAGATTCATTTTTTAAGTTCAATGATCTGGTTCATATTATGGACCATATACATCAGTTATTCAATGAACCTGGAAAATTAAAAGAATAATTGCTTATATTATATATGAGACAAAAACTCATATTTACTAGTTAACTTAACCCCTTTTATTTCGTTGAGCAGTAGGAGGTAGTTTCTCCGATGGACCAGTAGGAAGTTTTTGTCCAGTCTCTCGCTCAATTCTCCTCTTGAGTTCTCTAAGTATACGAATTTGTCCAAGTTTCTCAGGAGACAATTTGTCCCAATAAATTCCTGCAATAAAGAAGTATTTTGAGTTAGAACAAGTTTGAATTCTTTTTTCAAAAACAAATTTTACTTTTTAACAAATTAAAAACGGAAAGGTCGTGTATGGATAAACAACTTAATTAAGTGTTTACAGCATAAACGTTTCTCTTATAAGTATTTATGTATAAGTTATTTCTATAGTTAGCATTTTCCATAAAAGGGTCATGCTAACCAGTGCCCCCAGGGCACTAGTTAAGGATACTAAAAGAAGTAATTTTTGCATTGAAAAGAACATTTTTTATACTTATAAAAAATAGATTACACAATTTCCAATACATTCATATCTTATTTAGCTCCTTAACCAGTGCCCCAGGGGCACTAGTTAGCATTTTCCATAAAATAAAGTCATACTGTTTTCATAAGCTGAAACAACTTATGGACTTGTCATAACCTAAGCTTTTCCAAACACTCCCAAAAGTGCTTATTCTAGATTTCTAGTAGATATACTCAAATCAATCCAATCAGACCCAAAAACTTGTTTGGTTAATTTGTTTTGTAAAACTATTTTTAAATACTATTTCTTATTTTTACAAAAACCTAAAATAGATGATACTTGTTTTAAAAAACTGTTCTATACAGAACTATTTTATAAAGTTACTTTCGAAAAACAAAAATATTCGAAACACACTCAAAGAAGCCTTTAGAAGAAAGGCACTGTAACTTATAAGCAAAAAGAAAATGAAAAGTTAGATAGAAATTTTTCACCAACCTTGAGGCTTTGGAATGGATGTATGAGTAAAAATGACTTGGGTTGGAGTACAAATGATATCCACTGGTACATCATGGATTAACAGCTTTTCAACCGGAATGTCATCCACCAGTTGGCAGTCATGTACTGTAAGAGTAGTTCTCATTGTGTTATAATATCAATAAATGAAAATTGAAAAAATGGCCGAGGAAAAGTTATGAAAGCATGAATCAAAATTACCAGAGGTAACAACTAGTGTTGAATCATCAATAGCTCCCATATATCGCAGCATACCATATTCAAGTTCTGCAAATCCCTGCACTTTAGTCCTCTCTTAGTTGAAAGAACATTCAAGTTCAAAGTGCAGTAACAGATCAAAAGGTCATTTATGAGCTAAATCAACTATTCTCTACAATTAGAATTAGTAAATAATGTCACAGAGAAGTTGATAAAAAGTTGTTGAAACAAAGACTATTATATGCATATGCTTGAGAGCTATAAGTTAATTGGGTGGAAATTTTTATAATATTTAAACAAGCATGTGAAACAGCGCGCAAAAACAAACGATCGTATCACATAAAAAGTTGTCAAGATTGAAAAAAAGTCTTGCATCTCACCCAGAAAGAATAAGTGAAAAACTACTACTATTGGCCTGGCCCCACAGATATGAAGAGGAGCTTACCAAGGATCGTGAGGCAGGGTAGTATGATTGTAAAATGTAGGATCGTAAAACGAGTCATAAGATCCTGTCTTGCGTGATGATGAGTAGTTTTACGCAATAAAATGGGTTAAAAGAGTGGTTTAAGGAATCAAGTAGTGAATCTGACCAAGAAAAATTGAACTTTTAGGATCATGTAAGATCTACTGGTCTCACAACCTTAGCAATCTTGCAAGCGATCCCACCAGAATCCGACTTTACACGTGAGTTAGATCACCCAGTCATTTGTAACTTGGGATCTTAAGTTCTTAACAACACTAATGACATGGGTTGCAAATGAAATATAATATTTTTTTTTATATTTTTAGCCTTTTGAAGTGTAAGTTAGGAAATGAACCTGAGTTTAATTAAACATAACCATAAGGAATGTAAGACGCGTTTAAATCTACCTCTCCCTTTCCCAATCGAGCACCTGTCTTCGGGTCAACAGCAACAGATCCAATAACAATAAGATCTACCTTTATCTTTTCATCTAATCCAATTGGTCGTCCATATTTGGCAACCCCAACAGAAGTACAGGCTTCCTTGATGGTACCCGAAGTTAACATATTGGACTCAATTACAGAGAAAAACCCAGTCCGAAGGCGTGGTTGAGGAGTTAACAACTTCTTTCCATCTGCATAGACGTTGAAGATAAAATTAAAAGAAAACCACGAGAGATGGGAAAGTTCAGCAAGTCTTGAATAAAATCTATGACTCTCATTTCATCAATCGGAAATTTATTATCATACACAATTTCTGTTATAGTAAGTTGAATTTTTTAACTGTACTTTTGTGCTAAGTTGCATAGAGGGTGTAGGCTATCGCTTTCCCTAGTTAAATAGAAAGGCCAAACAAGGGTGAATACCACAGGCACCAACAAAACAATCACCATAAATCCTAACAGCATGAATAATGAACTTAAATTAGGAAAATATAAGTTATAACCTTATCCACGAAAAAAGACATAAATCTGGACAACTTATTTTTATAATTCTTCTACATAGGATGCATAATTTCAATGAAAGGCCGTCATAGTTATTAGTCACAGTCTCATAGATACCTTCATATTCAAAAGGTCTTACATGTTCTAATAATTAAATATTAAACGCACCTTGGCATCCGATATTGTAAACAATCTAAACTCCACATCAAACTATCCAGTACTGGGTTGATGTAGAATCCACGTTGAGTAGTAAATTAGTTATCCATTATAGTAACGGATATATTATATCAGAAAGCTCTTTAATTCCAACAACAGGCTGAGGATTATAAAAATATTTGCTAACATTATCCATTATCGACCAAGTCAATAGATGCTCCTCAAGTTTAACGACCACTGTTATTGATATTTTACACAACTATTGAACATCTGTATGGTTCTGAATGTGAGTGTTAAGCATAGCATTAATCTCTCACTTATTATGAACATATATGTTTTTTTTATATACCTTTTTTACTAGAACTCTATTATGCCAGTACAAATCATTTTGTGAAACTTAGCAACAAAATCAACACGACACACAAAACATGTTTATACTTCATGACTAATCTTCTCCCTCCTTACTGAACACCAGACACAAACTCCAAATGAAGCATGTAACTAACCTGAAAGAGTGAGAAACCTGACTTGCTTCTGAGGAGAATCGGGATTAACCTTCACACATTGTGCAGTGCGGAACACATCTAGCTCCCTCATCTGCAAAATAATAATTAAAACCACATTTCCGGAACAAACCTAATATTCAGTACATATATTGCAAGAAAAGTTGCATATTGATAGAGATTGTACTAATCATGTGATAAGCAATGGTAACTTTTTTGTGTGCCTGGAGAAAATTTGCAGCACTAGATTCGAAATTAAAGCTCGGAAATGGGGAGATTATTCATGACAACAGAACAAGTTTTGAGGAGATCAAAATTACTGCCTCACTTTCAAAAATCAAACATGCATCATGCACAATCCTAGAGGTATGTTGTGATTGGAGACCAAAATCTGATGGAAACAATGGAGGGGAGATGTTGTGATTGGAGACCAAAATCTGAGTAGTATGTTTTGTCAAGATTAGTTACTGACTGATATTTATGGTACGAAAGAAGAGGAAATTTTAACTTCTAATTAATTGCATTGTTACAAAGTATTCAGTTGTATTTAATTATAGCACATGGAAGTTTGCAGAAGAGCCTAATTACCCAACGAAACAGAACAATGACAATATTCACTGCTATACTACTAACTAACTAACTGGAAGAATATAGAACATTCTCAACCTCGTTGGCTCACCAAGGCACACTTCGAGGCTAAAAGGGAGATGAACTCACTCCCTTGCAGGATATGAACCAAACTCTTTATCAACTAAACCAATTTCCGTTGGTTATTTATGAAACTAATTCGTTTGATCTGTGTTTCGTAAGGGACCGAACAGAACAATTTTAATTATACTGTGTTTGATTCTAAAATTGTTCCTAAAACTGAGCAAATTAGAGATAAGAAACTCGACAAAAACTGAAATTCATGTCCCTCACTAAAGAACAGGACAGCTCTTTATCTCAAGTACAACTTGTCTAAAATACCAAAATATGACTTGTCAGAACAATTCCAATTGTATTGTGTTTGATTTTAAAACTATTCCTAGAACTGAACAAATTAAGCAGTAAGGACCTAAACAAAAACTGAAATTTCCCTTTTAATTTAGCTTATATTTTTGCATGCTAATAACCAACTGACCTAGAAGCTTCTTTTAACACGCGACAGCTTTTTGTATTTCAAGTATAAGTCGTTTAAAATACCAAAATAAAATTTTGTCCACCAAACATTCCTTGAAAACAAAAATCTATTGACTCCAAAATGTATAAAAGAGATTTCTATCATTTCTAATGTTACTCACCAGCATACCTTATCAGCAGCAATAGAAGCACCAACAAAATTAGGGATTCGATGATGAACAGGTCTCGGATTTTGTGCAAAATTATTCCTTTCCATCAAATCCCAAATTCTTTTTCTAATTACCCATTTCCAAGCTTTCGGATCATCTTTAAGAGAAGATTCTTCCTCCTCAACTGCCATTGCCTGTCGAGCTTCGGCGTCGAGGGCGAGCCGCTCCGCCTCGAAAGCAGCCTCGTTGAATGATGCCTTGCTGTTAGTGGCTTCCAGTTTGGAGAAAATGGAAGTGTGAGGTTTGGTGGAGAGAGAGCGCCAAAGAGGAGAGAATGTTTTGCGGTAGTTGTTGTTGTTGTTGGTGGTGTTGATGAGTGTGAATGGATAACATAACCGTAATGCTTGTGTTTCCATTTTGTGATAAATTTTCTGTTTCAAATTATGGTTGGTTACGATTACAAAAGTAGAAGAAGATTGGTCAAGAAAAAACAAACTTATATCGTTTTAATTAATTTTATATTTCACTTTAATTTTTTATTAGGTTATATTTGGATCGATGGAATTAGATGAAATAGAATGAAAAATGATACACCTTAGTGTTGGGGTTGATTGTAATGCAATGTAAGTCTCATATTGCTAATGAACGGAAAAAAGTCAAGGAAATTATATTGAAGAAGTCCTTAATGGCTTAGAAAAGTGAATGGTGTGGAAGCTCAATGCTTTATACAGAGACCCCAAGTTCCATGTTTCAACACACCAAGTAGTAACACTTATAAACATTTTAAGTTTATATTTGGGTTTTTTTTTCCTATTATGCTCTTGTTTAAGAGTATTTGAGATGTAGTTCAAATATTTACTTTGAAGAGTGTGGTTGTACTAGGGTCATGGGGTGGTTGAGAGTGAAGTCTATGTGTTGTAACAATTTTCACATAGTATTTATTATCTGGTTGTTGGTTTAGACAACAGCCCTGATTTTTTCTCCGGTTTTGGAGTTCCCACATTATATTCTTCTGATTGCATCTATATGAATACTAGCAAGTAAGAAGGAAAGAAAGAACAAAAAAAAAGTAGCAGAGATATTATGTGTATTATAGAACACTAAGAAAAGCAAAATCACAGTGCCCCATGAGCAGTGGCGGAACCAGGAAATTAAATTAGGGGGGGCCGCTAAAAAAATTATATTTCCAACAAAAATTTAAGTAATAGAAAATACAAATTTGATCATAAAAATATTAAATTGTATACCGTAAATAATATTTTATGTGTATCACGTGTTACTTTAAACTAATACTTGCATAAAATTAATCATAAAAAAATTATATATTTCATCATAATACATGTATACTTAAAAGAGAATGATTGTTTTTATTTGAAAATAGTTGGCTTGTTTTTTGGAGAAAAAAAAATAGAAATTATCTTTTGTTTGTATTGATATATCATTTATATTATTATTATTATTATTTTCAACATTTATATTATTATTATATATATCTATAAAAATCAACTTTCTATAAAATAATATTGGTTTAGTGGCGTGAGAAATGTCTTAGGTTCAAATCTTGGGTATTGAACATACTTCACTAAAAATCAAAACTGGGGTGAGTAAGAGTTGAACTCGTGACCCCAGGATGCGGTGTTATGTCTTCTTGAACAACCACTAGGCTGCGCGTTAAATATATATATATACATTTAATATTATAAAATTACTAAGGGTATTAAAGTAATTTCTCATTTTTTTGGGGGTGGCCGCGGCCCACCCCAGCCACCCCCTAGTTCCGCCAGTGCCCATGAGAAATTGTCTTTTGATGCTTTTAATTGCCCCACAAAGTCTATCATCAAAAAGGCAATCTCCAAACTCTATCTCTATGTATGTGTGTGAGAGAGTTTCAGCTGCTAGAGAGATCAAAGATGAAAGACGATTATATACCTCAAACAAAAAATATAGCTTCGTGTTTAGTTGGACAAGAAAATTTTGATGGTTATTGAGAATACAACAATGTAAAAATAACATTTAGAGATCAGCGGATAAAACAGACATCGCCCACATCCTTTACCTATAATATATCTCTTTATTATTATATTAAAAAGAGGGAAAAAAAAGAAGTATATATACAAAATTCGGAAGGACATAGACCTAATCTAATGAATCCATACAAAAACGCGTAGGACAATGAATCAATCCAACTTGCAGTTAATCATAAAAGACAATAAAAGTTAGTAGTTCTAAAAATTCAAGACGAATGAAACAACAATGTAGCTTTGTTAATTAGACAATAAAATTTTGATGTTTATTGGAATACAACAGAAAGGCCAACTAATTAAGCCTGAATCCAAATATATATACATCAACCATTCAACAATCATTATAAAAAACCAAATGGTAATCACTCAATACTAAACAAGTACTAATTTTCTCTTTTCTACTCCTCAAAACTTCTTCCATCTGCAACCATAAATCTTTCCTCATCTACTTTATGTTAACAATCCAACATAAAAGAACTAATAGAACCAATGGAGATGAGAAGAAAAATGATTATAAAAGAAAAAGTCAATAACAGGTCCTATAAGTTACAAAGACAAATGAAGATGGGATTTCCCTCATAAAAATCATCGTTCCAAAATTCAGAATCCCTTGTCAAAGTGTGCCGCATCATATATTGAGCAACTGAGAAAAGGAGATGTGGACCACAGAGCCAGAAAGTGAACTTGCATGCTTGCAAACAAGGGCTTCAGTTGCCTCTTCCTCGGTCTCAAACTGAACAAGAGCCTGCTTTTTCCCATTCATCTCTAAGACTTTGCAGTTGAAAATGATTCCGTGCTCCACTAGAAGACTTGCAAGCTCAATCTCAATTATGTCTTGTGGGAGGGAGGACACGTGGATGATCCTTGTAGGTGAGCAGCAATACCGATAGTTTTTAGCAGCGTTGCAATTGAATCGATTGAGATTCGAGTTCATGTATTCATGTGTATCGGGACCTTGAGTTATATTTGGATGCTTTGAGAAGTTCACCTCCAACCGCTTTCCAAACAACATCGTGCCCTACATTTGAAATTGTAAAGGTTTTAGTGAACAGTGTAACACTTGAGCAGAAAATATACAAGATTAATCTGCTGACTAGAATAACAATAGAAGTAGAATAAACAGTCATGAAATAGATTTCTCAGTTTCAACCGTGTTGCACGCCACATGCAAATTACAAAGTGGGCCAATTTATGATGAATTTTCAAATTGCAGACATCAAATCTTAAGATGGAAACTATCCACACTTCAACCTGTTGATAGGGAAAGGGAAAATTATTGAGATACTAGGGAAGTATGGTTTTGGATAGGACCTAATATGAGAAGATGTTAAGTAATTAGTAAGGCATCTAAATATTAAGAATATTTTATTAGCAATAAAGATATTCTCAAAATAATATCTAATTAAAGGAATTATTCAATAATATCTCCTTCGTAATAGGTATGATTATGATATAATAAAGATATTATCCGATTTTATCTCCTTAGTAGTATATATTAGAATAATATCTTCTCAGTAAAGATATTAGCTAATTTTATTTCTTTAGTACTATTTAAGAATAAGTTTTAGGGTTTTAGAGGTAATGATGAGAATAGCATTCTGTTAATACAAGGAACACACTCTTCTATTCGTTGAAATTCATATGGATCCCCATAAAAAAATTATGGTACCCATATAAATTTTAACCAATAAAAGAGAGTATGCTGAGATGTGTGTTGCTAGCTTGTATTATTATTATTTTTATTATCAATGAACATTATTAGTTATCCATTGTTACCATTTGTTTTGATTATTGTTCCTTCGGAGGGTGGCTAAACCAATCCGGCATTGAATAATACCTTTACTAAGAAAATATTAATCTGAGAATATCTTTATTGCTAATAAGATATTCCTATTATTTAGATTTAGATACCCTACTAATTACTTAAACAGCTTCTCATATTAGGTCTAACAGGTTGTCATCTGTAAGTGACCTCTAAGCCGTTCTCCAAAATAAAGGTGAGTATCATACCACCTAGTGATGACCTCTAATTGGGTCTGTACCTAAGACTAATACAAGATGACACAGTGTTGTTGCTTGTAACATGATGACGGCTATGGGAGTAATAAAAACTCAACTTGGAAACATGGGTGTCTATGAAATTTTTTATCAAATTATCTTGGGTGTTTATGTTTATCTATATCTAGTTCCCTGCAACAGATCTATGACTGTCCTTTGCACGAATGTCCTCAACCATTATTTTATCCTATACATTAAAATCTTCTACATTTATTTCTTAATTTGTGTTTATATTAGTAAAAATTAATATATAACGATTTATTTTGTAGATTGAAAAGCAACCAACTTGGCATGAACTAGAAAGTGAGAGGAAACCATGCAGTGATCAATGTTACTCTAAAGTATTAATTTTCTCAATTCTTTGATCAATGAAAAGCTATGTTTAGGAGTATCAAAGAAATGAGAAAAATAATACCTTAAGATAACCGTGATCATTGCATGGCTTTCTCTCACCTTCTGGTTCATAACAAACTGGTTTTTTTTTCTAAAAAAAAAAAAAACAAACTGGTTGTTTTTCAATCTACGGATTAAATCATTATATAATAATTTACTAATATAAACACAAACTAAGAAACAAATATAGAAGATTTTAACGCACAGGATAGAATAACGATTGAGGGCATTAGTGCAAAGGATAGTCGTATATTTGATGCAGGAAATTAGAAAATCATAAACACCCAAGATATCTGATACAAAAATTTCATAGACACCCATTTTTCTTGCTCAAAAATATTTAAACAACCCAGTAATGGGTTTTCTAAATGACAGCCAAAAATCACGGTCTCATCGTTTTTGCGAGTTTTTTGCAATTTCACTACGATCTTGGTAGAATACAATTTCTCCGTGATCTGGAAAGTCGGGCTAGAGTGCGATTGTGGAATCACACAATCTTGCAATTTAAATCACAATTATGACACCATTGGTCGGAAACATTAGGGTTTAGACAGAAAAAAGAGATGGAAAAAGATGGCTAATACTAGCACAATGGAAGTATGTCTGATAGATGTAGTTTGTTCCAATACCATAACCCAGTACTCCTAGTTAGGTCGGGTCCTCGTAGTACTACCACATCTCTAAGCCCACTAACAATAAGACTAACAGCTGTAATATCTTCTATCAAAACTAGATGATATAATGATTTTCACCTGTATTAGAGTATCAAGTATTTGCGTATGTTGTATTTGAATTATGTGCTCATGTATTACATGTTATAGACAGGTTAAATTTTACACTATTGTTTTCACTTTTCATCCTTTGGTATACATATTCACACTCAGATTCTAATATGCAGGCACAAAAGTAATAGACAACAATAACCTCTCTTATAAGTGATAATATCAATGTTTGAAAAACCGGACCGGACGGTTCAACCAGAAACCGGACCTAGCACCGGTCCGGACAACTAAGAAAAACCAGTGGTCTGTAGAACCGGAGAAAAAACTGACGTGAACCAGTCCCGGTTTTATCAGACTGGCCAGGCCAGTCCATTTTAAAAATAAAAAAATTGTTTTTGCTTTGAAGTGATGTGATAATTATTTCATTTTGTGATGGATGAATTTTTTGTTTTTAGAAACGGTTAAATGTTATATTGAAAATGAGACAAAAGTGCACTAGCACAAGAAATGCTAGAAACACTACAAGATACACAGAGGTCCAAAAGATGAAGAACAACAAGAATGGAAAGCTATGAAAAAGCTAATGCCTAAATAACAAAACTGACGGCACTTTGGACCAATATAGTCAGGGTCGAGTTTCTACGTAGGATCGGTAGGCTGGTGAAGGATAGTAAGCACGAGGATGAGGGTTGTAGCACGATTCGTAAGATCCTACTCAAGGGCAAAATTGTAACTTCGCATATACACACAAACACAAAAAATATAATACATAAACAAAATAAACTTAGTTTATTAATCTCTCATAATCATCATTCCAAAAGTTCAGAACAACCAAGTACTTAGTTCATAAAATAACTAAAGGCGTATGCATCATAGACAAATAAATGAAAACAGAGAGTTTGAAAACGAAAAATAAGGTTCATATGGTTGTAAGATAGGGTTCAAAGAGAGAGGGGTGAACGAAAGTGAGAAAGGACAAATGGTTGTCATGGCCGGCGATGGTTTACAACAGTGAGTGAAAAAACAGAGTAAGGAAAGTGAAGGAGATGAGCACGTAAGACCGGAACAGACATGGAGCACACGCTTGGCTTGCCTGAGCATGTAAAATCCTACGTTCTAGTGCGAGACCCTTACTACACTAGTCACACCAAAACTTCAGCCCCCACTACCTTCAACCGCGTTATCACCTTGCTTGTACACAACCTTCCTCCCCAAAAACTTTCCTAGTACCAACCTTCAAAACAATCAAGAAATTTCTTTTGTTAGAAAACAAGTTATTTTAATCATACAGTCTTGTCATTAAGTCAATTTTCTGACAACCACATTTGTAAGCCTATGCTTATGCACAACCCATTATATTCATAGCAAAAAAAAAAATTAATAATACAAATACATATATTGAAATATGTCATTCTTCCTCAATCAAAATTACAGAATCTAAGGTAAAACGTAAACATTGTAGAGAAGAATAAGGGATTACCTATTCTCAAACGCTTGTGCAGTATCCTCCTCCGAAGCATTCGCAGACTTATCGTCATGCTAATGATGATAGGTCTGCGAATGCTTCAGAAGGGGATACTGCACAGGCGTCTGAGAGGAGGTAATCCCTTATTCTTCTCTACAATGTTTATGTTTTTTCTTAAATTCTATAATTATGAGTGAGGACGAATGACATATTTTAATTAATGTATTATTGTATTTGAATTTTTTTTTTTTGTGCAATGAATATGAATGGGTTGTGCATAAGCATAGGTCGACAGGTGCGGTTGTCAGAAACTAGACTTAATGACAGGACTTTATGATTGAAATAACTTGTTTTCTAACAAAACAAATTTCTCATTGTTTTGAAGGTTGGTACCAGGAAAGTTTTGGGGGAGGAAGGTTGTGTACAAGCAAGGTGATAATGGGGCTGAAGGTAGTAGGGGCTGGTTGTAGGAGAGGCTAGCAGCTAAAGAAATACAAGACAATTTCAACGAAGCAGCCGCATAGCACTTGCGATAGATGATATCTCAAGCAGCTTAGAGGAACAAAACATATCGCATGGTATTTGAAATGGCTATATACTTATATGGAAGGATAACCTCAACAATGGAAGTGAAGGAATAAGTTATACACATATGGGGATCCTTAGAAGAAGAACTGGGAAAAGAAGAAGAAAAAAGAAAGAAAGGAAAACTGCTAGAAGAATGAGGATTGAAAAGTGGGCAGCGGCTGCTGCTTGTTTTCCATTTCTTAGTTTTAGGGTTAGTCTTAGTAATACTGTGTTATACTTATATTTATATTTGAGTGGGCTTGGGCTAGACATTAGGAAGTTTGATAAAATAATTCTAATCTCACACCCATATGCCCAGCAAAATATTTAGATGTGATTATTTTAAAGAAAAAAAAATTGCAAGAGTTAGAGAGCGATGATTTACTACTGGCCAAAAAAAAAGAGAGTGATGATTTAATGAATTACTTATAAAAACTTAACATTAAATGTATTATTTATTTATTTATCATCCAGTTTAACCGGTTTAATAACGGTTGAACCAGTCCAACCGATTGAACCATGACCCAGAGGTCACACCGGTTCAATCTCTACTACGGTTTTTAAAACATTGGAAAATAATACAATAATGTATCGCCAAGGTATTCATGAAACTAACCTTCATAAAGTGGCCAATTCAGCTTGGAAACCATCCCCATCTGAACAAGTGCATGATCTGGTTTATTATGGAGTAATTCTCATAATGTACCCATAAATAGAGAACAAGTTGAACAGCTTATCCTCGTCGATTCTCTAGAAAAACCAAATTTCAAGCAAATAATTAAATAGGTGTCAAACAATTTTCTACCAGAGTGAAAAAGTTCCAAGCAAATGTACTTACATCGGGATTGAGGTTTGCAACAAGAATTGTAGACCTCTCATTTGTTCCAGTTATTCCCGTAGGCAAATCTCCCTCGAAGGCAGCTTCAATTGCTGCAGCACCACAAAATGAATGAAAATCTTAAAAAGATATTAAATGCATATCTATAGTTGATTTACAATAATTTGTTGATACTTGATAATGTAATGTCATTTAATCACAAAATGGAAGAAAATCCAATATAGTTTTGCAATGCAGAAAAGCTAAATATGAGGAGAGAAAAAAAATGTCTCTATATATTTTTGTCTTAAAAAACATGATATCAAACAGTGCATCAATAATTGCAAATGGAGACATGAAAAGTACTCACATGAGAGAATCCACCTTGCCTAGGTCCAGAACCTTGAACCCCCGCATACATTCCAGCATCACCACCATATCCCGACTATTTCATAGAAAATGAAATATGAAAATAGTATTAGATGGAGTTGACAAAGATGAACAAACAAGAAAATTAGGTTCATAAATAGATTATAGAAAAATCACATAGAACATACTTGTCAAGGTCGACCTTTCTGCTATGTAGGCAGATTTGGGTTGGTGAAGTCCCTGCAGAAACGAGGAATAAACTCAGCAACAATGAATATGATGTTAAAAAATAAATAACGTTGACGGAAAAAGAAAAAAGAACTTGTTGAGTCACCTTGATCGATCATTATTGTAGTTCACTTGTAGTTCATCAAGGCTGCAATTAACATGAAAGAAAATAGTTGAGTAAAATGAGCCAGCAAAGGACCACAACAAAATTGGCCCTAATGGATAGATTTTGATACCATATCCGGTTTCAACGTGGGACTTGGTTTTTATGTCTTTCGGCTAAAAATTAATATACACAATGAAATTTCTACGAGATAACTTTAACCTACTTTGAGAACTGAATGTTCAGCTGACAGCAACCATCATAAACATTGTGTCCCTAGAAAAATTCCAAAAGTACAATTGTATCATTCTAGAAAAACAATATCAGAATTAGCCATACAAGTATAGCATGAAGTCGATGTAATACTGGATGAGAGCTTGAAAGCCTACACAATATTTCAAATATAACATTAATCTTCATCCATTAAAATAAGGAAATTGCTTGCTGTTATGAACCGGTTCATCACAATGTCTCACAAAATAATGTTATTGAAAAGTTTATTCTTGATTCTTAAAAAGTGACGCGCGTAATGATGTGATATTCGTGGCAGATTTTTGTAGTGAACATATAGCAATGATCAATTGCAAATACATTCTTCACTCCCCATATCTAAATTTAGGGGATATGTATATTGTCATTGTGTTGAGAACAATAAACCATTACATAACACATTTAAATCCCATAAAATCAATTTCGCTTATATTAAATAACCATGTTTTATCATTTTTCCTATTTATTAACAGAAAGAAGAAAAATAATATTAATACGTTTCAAAATAAATTATTGTATGATCCAAAGACAAACAGTGCTTCATAAGAAAAGAAAGAGACAAAGAAATCTGAGAAACTGACCAGCTGACTTCTGAAATGTTACAATCTTTTCGACATATCCATGGAGAGAAAAAACTTGTAGTAGCACATCCACTGTCATGGGATAAAGCACTTGATGAACCGTAACTAAGAGAATTTGATTTGGCTGTGCATCCGAACAGTTGCCGACAGCTAAAAGAAAAAGCTAATCAATTCTCCTATTGTTTCATAACCAAAAAATGGCATGTGGTATTCAATTAAAGAAAAATCAAAATAAAACCAACCTCATCTTCTCCTCCTTGACTTTGATCCGTTGATAGTTCTTGATGAGAGGAAAATTGGAAATAAATATTCTCCTTTCCCTTGAATGAAACAAAATGATAATTACGTAAGTTACATATGGAGCAATTTCTTAACACCGATGCAAATGAATAGTGCTTTCCAAATACCAAACTATGCCGCCCAAAACCAAATTAACATAATAGTATTCAAGTTGGATAAAAATTAAAAGTAAACTTAACAATCTATGTATACCTTATTTTTTGTTGTAGAAACAAGCAGTCACAGGTCATGGTATATGAAAGATATCATTAGTAAAATAGAGGAAGATGAGTGTCCTCTACCGATCAAAGAAATTGAAGATGAGAGAAACAGAGAGAGGGTGGCAGCTGCTGTTCAGCTTTAGCTCCTTCACTTTTATAGTGGCATTTTAGGGTTATAGGAATTAGATAAGTGGGCTTGGGCCATGATTGTATAATAGAAAAATTTTCCTTCTACCCCTACATCTAACCCTTTACCCCTACGTATTTTAAAATATTCTCATTCTACCCTTATTTTATTTTTGAATGTTGTACACCCCTTCAAACGCGGTGTTCCAGTAAGCTCCTGTACTTTTCCGGTTTGTTAAATTTACCGGAACACTTTTCAAAGGTGTTCTGGTTTGTATAAATTTAAGAACTGTTTAAAAAAAATTTACCAGAACACTTGGAAAAATATTCAGGTGTGTAAAAAATTTCTGAAATTTTTTTTTTTTGTTACCATAACACTTTTTCTGATTTGTTAAAACTTAAAAGTGTTCCGGTTTGTATATGTAAAAGTAACAGCAAAAATCATCAATCAAAGTTTTCACAAAAAATTGTGTTCATAATAAAAAATAAACAGTAGAATTAACCCCCCCCCCCCCCACTCACCATAAATAGGAGAGGGTTGTAATACAAAGGAGAGGGTTGTAATACAAAAATGCCTCGTATAAAAATAGATCGCGCAAATTCATATCCAATCTCACGAAAAAATCCCAACTAATCTGATGCAAAAGCAGAAAAAAGTTAATATTTGGCTTGAAATAGGTAAGTAAATGTTGAGGAAATTTATCAAGAGATGTTCGCTAGTTCGTAGACAAACTTGGATACATCCACAAACTGTTGTTACAAAGTGTTTCGGTAACCAAAAAAAATTTCAGGAAATGTTTACACACCTGAACACTTTTCCAAGTGTTTCGGTAAAAAAATTTAAACAGTTCTTAAAACTATACAAACCGGAACACCTATGAAAAGTGTTTAGGTAAATTTAACAACCCGGAAAAGTAGAAGAGCTTACAGGAACAGTGTGTTTGAAGGGGTGTACAACCTTCACCGGAAAAGTCAGAAAATGATAAAATAAAAAATAGGATAGTAAAACAAGGGTAGAATGGGAATATTTTAAAATAAGTAGGGGTAAAGGGTTAAATGTAGGGGTAGAAGGATAACTTTTCTGTATAATAGCTAGTTAAACTAGAACAATACCAATACAAATAAAAACAGCCATGTATGCCAACTGTTTCTTTATACTAAAAAAACATGTGTTTTCTTTTATGCTTATTCATTTGGAGATTCAAAAAAGAAACTAAAAAATAATCTTTAACGATATAAAAATATGACAATTTGTAATTTTATCTATGATCATTATTATTTATATACTATTTCTAAATATAAAAATTATATTTAATTAATACCGGTCGAACCCCGATTGAACCTTGAACCAGTGCCTTCATCGGTTCGACGACCGGTCCGGTTTTGATTACCTTGTGCAGGAATGATGAAACAATTCATCCGTGAGTTCTAAGAGTCTAAGAAAAACCAAAAGATTCATTTCAAGGCATGAAGAAAACCTCATTCTTGGCACACAACACCACAAGCTTTTTTATGACTCCAAAAGGATGAAAGAGTTGAAGCAAATCATCCTGCAACAAGATGAGTCACAATATATAAATAAATGAAAAAATTGAAACCAATAGCTCTTAAAAGAGCACATCCTTGTTAAGAACACATATCACATTATTAAGAACCATTTGTGGTTCATTGAAATATATAGTTCATACAAATCAATGGCTCACAAGACCGCATCAAATTATAAACTTCAAATTATGTCAACAAAATATAATATACTGACATGATCTTGCAACTTCGTTTAATACATATAAATATCGCAATTAATATGGAAGAGAACGAGCAACTTTTGAAATTAATACAAGCATGCAAAAACTGTTACAAAGAAATTCATAAATAAGAAATATAGAACTGGTTACAATTAAGTGTTACAATAAGAAATATTATAAATATTTAGTTACTTTATTACTCTAAGTTTTGGAGACTTGAATATTTTCATGTTTCTTTATTTTCTTGACTTTTATTCGTATTTGGACGTAATGTTTTGATCATGACTTGTGGAATTTTTAATGTTTTGATTAAGACTTGTGTTTTGTTTTATGAATGTTTCATGGGTTTTGAGTTAGTTGTTTAATTTTTACATTAGATATGTTTATAATATAATTCATGTAATTTATCCAAAAAATTATCCAAAAGCGGTCATCCCGCTATCCCACTTTTGGGGTCGGCCGCTCCACGCCGCAATTCGGGGTTGACAACCTAGGTATTTCGTTTAAAAAAAATAAAAAAAAATCAAAGTAAAGAATCATGGGAATGTACATTAAGTCGTCTTTGAGAATGCTTTGAAGGAATGGCTAATACGAATTTACAAAAGCAAGAACCAAAATTACCTGAAGTTGAATTGTCAATTGCTCCCATACACCGCAGCATACAATATTTACAATAAAAGGCTTTGAAATATGACTCGTGTTTGTATACTTGTGAATTATCGGTTAATTCGTAAGAAATTTGATAGGCTTAACTACACATTAGGTTTCAATTTGGTCTTTTATGTTTATAAATGGTTTTGTAGGGTTGAATTAGACCCAACCCAAATTTCTAAGGTGGTACCAGAGCCTCTCCAAGATCCATTGAGACACTAGTGTCAGGTTTCCGTTATTGGGAGTCCAACATTGGTTCAGAGACGGTCTGGAAATATGTTTATAAGTCGATCCGATTTTGTAGGGTTGAGTTAGGTCCAACCCAAATTTCTAAGATATTATCCCTTCCAAATGTAATACTTTAGCAAAGACATCATTGATCTCTTCTTATTGTAGAACAAATTGTTCCACCAACAATTTTCAATTTCACAATACAGATTTATCAAATTGATTGACAGAATGAATAAATTTACCAACTATTTGCAATTTTAGAAACTAATTTGCCATTCAATTATTGCTCCACCACCATTTTCTTGAAAACAAAATTTAATTCACTTCAAAAATCTATTATTTAAGACTTTTATATCATTACCTCATTAGCAGCAAAACGAAATTATGGATTCGATGATGAACATGTTTTGGATTTTGTGCAAAATTCTTCTCTTCCATCAAATCCCAAATTCTCTGTCTAATTACCAATTTCGAAGCTTTTCGATCATCTTTGAGAGAAGATTCCTCCTCCTCGACCGCCATGGCTTGGCGAGCTTCGGTGTTGAGGGTGAGCCACTCCACCTCGAAAGCAACCTCGTTGAATGAAGCCTTGCTTTTGTGGCTTCCTGCTTTTGGTGGCTTTTTTTCTCTCCGGACTTTCTTTTTTTTTTTTTTTTTTGACAAATCTCCGGACTTTCTTTTATCAGCCATGCTATATGGCACGACCGCCAATTCGTTGAAATTGTACGACCATAAATGTATCCATGTTGATAATAATGTATGTGCGCTAGTTGTGATTTTATTCCATTTTTATTTATATTTTTTTAAATTAAATATTTTAATAGTTAGAGTCACACTTTGCTTTTTTTTTTTCTTTCTTTTTTTATGATAATAATGTATGTGTGATAGTAATTTAGAGTTCGACCGTGAGGTAAGTAAAATTTAACCATGAGTTGTTGCGGTGTATATTGGTTTGATTTTGAACATAAAAGTCATCCAAACTGCGAGACAAAAATGCATATGTACGATTCGGCTTGCTATGTTGGACTAGGTAATAAGTTTATTGTTACTAGTTGACAAACTTAAGTTAAATATTGCGGTTCGATTTGATTTTCTGAAATAAAAACTGCAAATCAAACACGCGGTTTAGAAGAAAAATAATTTGTGCGGTTCAAACTAAATGCGGTTTTTTGCAGTTTTCGATTTGGATTGTTTCGATTTACGGTTTTACTTTTCGGTGAAGAAATGGATAATTCATACCAACTCTTTCTTTCGATAATGTTTTTCCATATATTTTTGTATTAAAATAAAAACAAGAAAAATATTAACTAGTGCTCTTGAGACACCGTTAAGGAAACCAAATATAATATAAATATTTTAGAATTTGTGTAGTCTTTAAATTAACTTATAAAAAAAAATTATTTTCAAATACAAAAAATTTACTTTTTATCTCTTAACTAGTATCTCCATAACATTAGTTAGCATGACCTTAAAGATAAAAGGGATCATAACTTACATCATGAGAAGGTGTTTCTGCAGCCAGGCAAACAATATTTGGTATTTTGAATGAAATTAAAATTAAGAGAGCGAATGAATCATATGTGCATTATTATGAGTTGGCAATTTAGTGTCGTGTGTTTGTGACGTCAATTTTGTCGTGCCATTAAGCATTTTTCTTCTTTTATACCTTGAATTTTCAATTTTAGCCTTGCAAAAAAACTTCAGTTAAAAATCAAAATTTACTTACTCTGAATTTGTACTAGACAAAATTTAGTTTCTGCGAATCGAAGTTTTTTGCAAAGATAAAATTGAAATATTGGGTATAAAAGAATCAAGGGTTGGGAGAGAAAACATCTCTTCTTCCTATTTTCTTAGTGGCTTTATTGCTTTGGTGTTAGAACTCGGTTAACGGCGTGTCTACTTACAATTCTTGTCAACAAAAAATGTACAGTGAAAATGAAAAAATTGGTTATTGGATATTAGATACAAATAAAGAGAAAGGATGAAAATAAATGAAGACAATGACAAATATTTTTTTTTAGTGAAAGATGGCTAACGCACAAAAAAGAAAAGAACGATAGAGTTACATGAATATATTTAGGTATGCAAGTTTCAGAAATGTTATAAAAAAAAAAGACTTGAAACCTCATCTGGAAGAGTCTCTTTTTTTTTTTATAAGCAAAGATTGATATTAATAAAAGGGAGTACAAGGGGTAATCAATCCCTTACAAAGTAAAACAAGTAATCATATGTTTTGGATACAGGCCAATGAATCTAGACACCAAATAGAAAAAGAGATACAAGACTTATGCCCATACTGATTTGGAGGAGTCTCTATAACAAGAATGTTAAAAGAATTACCCAAGAGCATTTAGATGAGATGGCGCGGATCTCTTCTAGCTTAACCAAGGTTCTAGGTTCGATCCCTGGCTTGGGCATGCAACAGTGTTAAAACTCTTAGGGAGAGTTTGTCACTCATTTGGGTCCCACAAGGCTCGAGGGATTAGTCTCTACAACTGCGCGCAGAGATACCCGGTTTACACAAAAAAAAAAAAGTTAAAACAATTTAGAGAAAAACAAAATTAGTCGGTCAATCTCTTTTGCCTGGACTTGAACCCTGGACCTCCTGCTCGTTAACCCTTAGTTCAACTAACTTAACCAATTGAGCTATCCATCTCACCCTTTCGCCAAATATGATTAAATTGCACCTGTCAGTTTAAATTTAAATACGGAGCACCAAGGTAGGCGGATTACTATTGAATTTAACTTTTGCAATGATCATGTCAACCTAACTTTTTGAGCCACTTTCCACTTAAAGATGGTGGAAACCTTGTCTCCAAGCAAGTATATTCCCCACATTTCAGCGGAGATAGCGTCACAAGTTCCTATTTTGCGCGAGTATCCTTTAATCCATCTGTCATCTGATTTTCGAAAGAGTCCACCACACCAGCTAAACCCAAAGAATCATTGTAGGCTCCATCACAGTTAAGATTAATCCACCTTTCTCGAGGTCTTTTCCAACCAATGAAAATAGTGTCACATTGGCGAATATTCGACGGATGATGGATGCACTTGTCTATTTCTTCAACCATCTTTAAATTCTTTAAATTCAATTTATATTGTTATAATATTCTCAAAATTACACACACATCACGAGTATTTAATGTTTTAATTCTTTATAAATTCAATTTATGTTATAATATTCTCAAAATTCATGAGTATTAATGTTTTATTCTCTAGAGAAAAAAAAATCAAAAAAGGTGAAAAGATTCTCTATTTTCCCTTGTACTCCACTTTCAACAAAACTCTCTTCCTCTCCAAACTGGCAAACAAAGTCTTTTTCTTCGCTTCATGCAAGGTTGAGCTAAGGGGAATAAAGAAATGAAAATGGCAATATCAAGGAGAATAAACAATGAACAAGTTCTACATCTATATGAATACTAGGAAGTAAGAAAAGTAAGAAGAAAAGAAAGAATAAAAAAGAGGTAACAGAAACAGATAGTGTATTATAGAACACTAAGAAAAGTAAAATCACGGTGCACCATGAGAAGGCAATCTCCAAGCTCTCTATCTCTGTGAGCGTCATCTGCTAGAGAGATCAAAGATGATTAAATACCTCAATAACACTTCGACGGGTAAAACAAATCAAGAATGCCCCCATGCTTTGGACCTCACATCCGCTAAGTGATGTTTCATTTTTTTGACCAAATTGCCGCATGACACAGACCTCGATACAACGCTGCAAAACACACCGAACCCCAACTATAACTCCTAATCATAACAAAAAATTTAGCTTCTTGTTTAGTTGGACCAGAAAATTTTGATGTTTATTGAAAACACAACAATGCAGCTTTGTTAATTAGACAATAAATTTTTGATGTTTATTGGAATACAACAGAAAGGCCAACTAAGCCTAAATTCCAAATAAATATACATCAACAATTCAACAACCATTATAAAAACCATATCACTCAATTCTAAACAAGTACTAATTTTGTCTTTTCTACTCCTCAAAACTTCTTCCATCTGAAACCATAGATCTTTCCTCATCAACTTTATGTTAGCAATCTAACATAAAAGAACTAATAGAGGCAATCAAGATGAGAAGAAAAATGATTATAAAAGAAAAAGTCAAGAACAGGTCCTATAAGTTACAAAGACAATGAAGATGGGATTCCCGTCATAAAAATCATCGTTCCAAAATTCAGAATCCCTTGTCGAAGTGTGCCGCATCATATACTCTGCAACTGAGAAAAGGAGATGCGGACCACAGAGCCAGAAAGTGAACTTGCATGCTTGCAAACAAGGGCTTCAGTTGCCTCTTCCTCAGTCTCAAACTGAACAAGAGCTTGCTTTTTCCCATTCATCTCAAAGACTTTGCAGTTGACAATGATTCCGTGCTCCACTAGAAGACTTGCAAGCTCATCCTCAATAATGTCTTGTGGGAGGGAGGACACATGGATGATCCTCGTAGGTGAGCAGCAATACCGATAGTTTTTAGCAGCATTGCGATTGAATCGATTGAGATTTGAGTTCATGTATTCATGTGTATCAGGACCTTGAGTTATATTTGGATGCTTTGAGAAGTTCACCTCCAACCGCTTTCCAAACAACATGGTGCCCTACATTTGAAATTGGAAAGGTTTTAGTGAACGGAGTCGCACTTGAGCAGAAAATATACAAGATTAATCTGCTGACTACAATAACTATAGAAGTAAAATAAATAAATAAATAAATATATCATGAAACACGTGCTTTGAATATGGATAAAGCATCCAACGCCAATCCAATGAAATGCACATACACTATAGATTGAAAAATAAAGTGTGAATGAGCAAATAATCTTTTTATTATTTTTATTATTAATTAACAATATTTTTTATCTATTGTTATCATTTATTATGATTATTGTTCCTTCGGAGGGTTGCTAAACCAATCCGGCATTGATGGGAACCCGAAAGAAAATAAATGATTTTACTAAGATATTATTCAAAGAATATCTATATTGCTAATACAATATTCCTATTATTTAGATTTAGATACCCTACTAATTACTTAAACAGCTTCTCATATTAGGTCCTATCAGGTTCAGGTTGTCATCTGTTAGTGTTCTACTTCTATATAGTACTTGTGACCTCTAAGCCGTTCTCCAAATAAAGGTAAGTATCATACCACCCAGTAATGACCTCCAATTGGGTTTGTACCTAACACTAATACAAGATCACAGAGTGCCATTGCTGATAAGATGATGGTGGCTTATGGGAGTAATAAACACTCAGCTTAGAAAAATGGGTGTCTATGAAATTTTTGTATCAAATTATCTTGGGTGTTTATGTTTATTTAATTCCCAGCAACAGATCTATGACTGTCCTTTGCACGAACGTCCTCGGGAAAGCTTTGGGGAGGAAGGTTGTGTACAAGCAAGGTGACAACGGGGCTGAAGGTAATGGGGGCTGGTTGTAGTAATGGACAGGCTAGCAGCTAAAGCAATACAAGACAATTTCATCAAAACCGTAGCAGCCGCATAGCACTTGTGATGGATGATATCTCAAGCAGCTTAGGGGAACAAAACATATTGCATGGTATTTGAAATGGCTATATGGCTATATGCTTATAAGTTATATGGGAGGATAACCTCAACAATGGAAGTGAAGGAATAAGCTATACACATATAGGGTTACTTAGAAGAACTGGGAGAAGAAGAAAAACAAAAGAAAAGAAAAGTGTGCTATACTTATATTTCTTAGTTTTCGGGCTAGTCACTTAGTCTTAGTAGTAGTGTGTTATACTTATATTCAAGTGGGATTGGGCTAGAAATTAGGAAGTTTGATAAAAGAATTCTAATCTCACACCCACAAGCCCAACAAAATATTTAGACGTGATTTTTTTTTAAAGAAAATTACATGAGTGAGAGAGCAATGATTTAATAAATTACTTATAAAAAATCAACACTAAACCGGTTTAACCGGTTTAATAACGGTTGAACCGGTCAAACCGATTGAACCACGACCAGAGGTCACTCCGGAACAGTTTTTAAAACATTGGAAAATATCACAATAATGTATCACCAAGGTATTCATGAAACTAACCTTCAGAAAATGTACTGCCAATTCAGCTTGGAAACCATCCCCCATCTGAACAAGTGCATGATCTGGTTTATTTCGGAGAATTTTGATTCTCATAATGTTCCCATAAATAGAGAACAAGTTGAACAGCTTATCCTCGTCGATTCTCTGAAATATGCAAATTATTAAATACAAAGGAAGCAATTTTCTACCAAATTGTTGCCCGTTTGCCTTCCATTCAAGTGTAATTATCTTATATATATATATATATATATATATTCAAACCAAATTTTCTACCAGAATGAAAAAGTTAAAGGCCAATGTACTTACCTCAGGATTGAGATTTGCGACAAGAATTGTACTCCTTTCATTTGTTCCAGTTATTCCCGGAGGCAAATCTCCCCCGAAGGCAGCTTCAATTGCTGCAGCGTTACTCATCTATAATTCAAAACACATTGATAAGTCACAGTGATGGGTTCAGAATATCATGTCATTGATCACAAAATGAATGAAAATCTTAAAGAGATACTAAATGTGTATCTATAGTTGATTTACAATAATTTGTTGATACTTGATAGTGTAATGTCATTTAATCACAAAATGGAAGAAAATCCAGTACAGTTTCACAATGCAGAAAGCTCGATACGCGGAGAGAAAAAAAAGTTTCTATATATTTTTGTCTGTAAAAATATAATATCAATAATTGCAAATGGAGACATGAAAAGTACTTACATGTGAGAATCCACCTTGCCTAGGTCCAGAACCTTGAACCCCCGCATACATTCCTGCATCACCACCATATCCCGACTATTTCATAGAAAATGAAATATGAAAATAGTTTTAGATGGAGTTGACAAAGATGAACAAACAAGAAAGTTTGGTTCATAAATAGATTATAGAAAAATCACATAGAACTTACTTGTGAAGGTCGACCTTTCTGCTCTGTAGGCAGATTTGGGTTGGTGAAGTCCCTGCAGAAACGAGGAATAAACTCAGCAACAATGAATATGATGTTAAAAAATAAATAACGTTGACGGAAAAAGAAAAAAGAACTTATTGAGTCACCTTGATCGATCATTATTGTAGTTCACTTGTAGTTCATCAAGGCTGCAATTAACACGAATCAAACGTTGAATGAAAATATTAGTTATGTAAAAGAAAAGACTGAATGAAAATAGTTGAGTAAAATGAGCCAACAAAGGACCACAACAAAATTGGCCTTAATGGATAGGTTTTGATAACATTTCCGGTTTCAACATGGGACATGGTTTTATTTTTTCTCCCAACACTAATAATATACACAATGAAATTTCTAACAGATAGCTTTAACCTACTTTGAGAACTGAATGTCCAGCTGACAGCAACCATCATAAACATTGCGTCCCTAGAAAAATATCAAAAGTACAATCATCATTCCAGAAAAACAATATCATAATTAATCAGACCAGTATAGCATGAAGTCCATGTACTCGTAAAACAACCTGAAGTGCACCTCTGGCAGTCACAGCACTTTGAAGAGTTCCATACTGGATGAGAGCTTGAAAGCCTACACAAATTTTCAAATATAACAATAATCTCCAATGTGTCATTAAAATAAATAAATTGCTTGCTGTCATGAAACGGTTCATCACGATGTGTCACAAAATTTTGTTATTGGCCATTCCGTCAAAATCTTACTGAAAAGTTTATTCTTGATTCTTAAAAAGTGACAACATTTAATCTTAATAATATACAAACCCAAACCCATGTTTGGGCAAGTTTGCTTATTTGTCCACCTCTAACCACATCCTTACCAAATCATCGTTTTATAATATTATTTCCATTCCATTTTTAGTTTCCTTGCCATGTTTGATGCATTAGTTGGATGCAAATTCAAACTTTTGAAGAAAATAAGAGTGACTTTTGTCTTTGCCAATTCAAATAAGAATTTTTTACCATTTTAAACTTAGAGGTCCAACTTGGTTGCTTGAATTGGAAGTAAAATTTAAATGTTTGAATTTCCCTCTTCTTTTGCTATCCTTGGATCCTATTTGATCCAATATCACAAAGGCCCATTTTGCTTTAAAAAAAAACACTTATATGAGTAAAAAATTTACACGCGTACAAGTTACAACTCCCTCACATGAGTCAAACAGAAACACGCGAGCCAAATCTGGCAAGCATCTCCCTCCCTCACGCGATTAAGCAAAACCCTAGCCCCCAATTTATGCAACTCTCTGAACCATGTAGAAGAAGCCAAAATCCCTCTTCTGCACCCATTAACCAAAACGCTCAAACCTGTCACTTTTTCAAAACCTCTTCTCCCAATTTTTTCCCAAATGGTGATTACAACACAGAGGTTACAGGCTGGAATACAAGAGTTGTGGTATGTTATTATAAGTGGGCTCTCTATAGTCTCTCAGGGCTGTCGATTGTTCTATGTATCTGTATTCTAAATTCTCTAAGTATTCATTTGGCTTGAAAAAAAAGAAATATAATATTATTGTTAACTTGATAGAATAAAAGTTCAAAATACACATCATTCATTATTTCTTTTTTTATGGAATTTTGGTTTGATAGTTTGCTTTGTTAGAGTCTTTTGCATGGTAAGCAAAGAGGCACGTGTAGGGGATGGTGTTATGTAACTTTAGTATAATTAAGTTCCAAATTTTATATTTAGAAAAAACACGGGGGCGTCCCGGAAGGGTTGATGTTATGTAACTTTATGATAATTAAGTTTCAAGTTTTATATCTAGAAAAAATACGGGGCATCCTGGAAGGGTGAAACTATTTAATCTATTTCTTCTATATTTAATTCTAATCAAGAAATATTTAATCTAAAATGAGGGGTGAAACTAAGAAATAATATTGTCATTTTATTTTATCACAAATTTATATAATATTTGCAAATTAAAAATTATGTACGAAATTTCTAAAAGTTGGCGCTTTCTGTGCGTTAGCACGGGCACTAGAACTAGTGATGTGATATTCGTGACTGATTTTTCTCGTGACATATAACAATGATATGTTTATTGTCATTGTGTTGAGAACAGTGAACCACTACATAACATATTTAAATCCAAGAAAATTAATTTCACTTATATTAAATAACCATGTTTTATCATTTTTCCTATTTGTTTACAGAAAGAAGAAGAAGAATATTAAAATGTTTCAAAATAAATTATTGTATGACCGAAAGACAACAGCGCATAAGAAAAGAAAGAGACAAAGAAAGAAATCTGAGAGAATCTGACCAGCTGACTTCTGAAATGTTACAATCTTTTCGACATATCCATGGGGAGAAAAAACTTGTTGTAGCACATCCACTGTCATGGGATACAGCACTTGATGAACCGAAACTAAGAGAATTCGATTTGGCTGTGCATCCGAAGAGTTGCCAACACCAAACAGCATAGAGAAGGAGAAGAGATAGAAAGGAGAATAAATATAATAGTATATGATAAAGAGAAATAAAATTTAACAATAAAACCATTATATGGAAAGTAATATAGTTATATAAATAGTATTTATGGGTTAAAAATCATATAAAAAACCGAGAAGGAGAACAAAAGTTGAAAGAAAAAGGCTAATAGATTCTCCTCTCTTTCCATATCCAAAAATTGGCATATATTATTCGATTAGAGACAAATAAAAAAATAACACCAACCTCTTCTTCTCGTCCTTGATTTTGATCCATGGTAGTTAATTCTCGATGAGAGGAAAACTGGACATAAACATTTCTTCCCCTGGAATGAAACAAAATGATGACTCCATAAGTTATGTAATCAATATTCAATAAGTATAAACTAATTTTTATGCAAAAACATCACTAATTTACTATAGAATACAAGCATTGTAAGAAAATAATGAAATCAAATATGAATTCTGCATGATTTACGGAACTTCAGAGAAAGAATGAAGAAGAGAAAAGTTTCTGCAGGGACCATTTCCCTCCTTTCATTAGTATTCATCTCAACAAAATGTTTAGAGGCAACACAATAGTTAAAAGCTACTATTTCCTATTTTACTATCAAAATCAATCAAAATAAATAAAAATTATAAAAGAAGAGAAACGTGTTGAATAAAGCTATTGACATTGAAATATGAATGAAAGCAGAGAGTGCAAGAGGTGTAGTGGACTGGTTGGGCAACAAAAGAGGTACATAGAAATTAACATTATGTTTGTTTGGTAGGAAAAACAACGGTGAGCGACATTGTTTTACCATTAATTAGTAAGAATTGGTGGAAATTAAGAATATGAAAAGATATTTTGTTGGAAACAAAAAGAAAGTGAAAGGTTTGTGTCGCCTAAATTGGACTTGGGCGGGAATAGCAGTAGTATATGCGACTAAATGGTTAAGCATAATTTCCCTAATAAATAAAGACTAATGCGCTTTCCAATTACCAAAAATATGCCATCCAACATCAAGTTAACACAATAGTATTCAAGAATTTGCATAATATTCTATGTATACCTTATGTTCGGTTGAGAATTTGCATGATATTGTATAGCACTAACAGCAGAAGGAATATCTTGCATTTGGAGAAGAGCCTGCAAGAAATATAAAACAATTCAAACATGAGTTTAAAGAGTCGAAGAAAAAGCAAAAGAATCATTTAAAGGCATGAAGAAAAACCTGGTTTTTCGCACGCAACACCACGAGCTTTGTTATGACTCCAAATGGCTGAAATAGTTGAAGCAAATCATTCTGCAACAGGATTAGTCACATTAGTATTATCTTATTGTAGCATCCTTTTATGAACATAACAATTAATAGCAAAGAGAACACACAAATTTTGAAGTTAATACTATCAAACTTAGTTATATATATATATATATATATATATATATATATATATATATATATATATATATATATATATATATATATATATATATACCCACACTACAGCTTGCAAAAACAATTAATATCAGAAACAGGAACAGGATATTAAGAACTGATTAAAATAAGGATCTAACGTAAAGAGTAAATATAACATAAAACACAGATTAGGCCATAATCGAGTTAAAGTAAATGCAGCTAGGGTAAATCCAAGATAGAGAATGAGTAAACTCTCTTTCAATCAAACCAAATGCAACATAATAGTGTAAACATTATGTTATTGGATGCAGGTATGAAATAGAACATAACAAAATTGTGCATAACATTAAATAATAACTCAAAGTTCTTCCCCTTCTAAAATACCCCATCATGTAGAAATTATAAATAGTTAAGTTTCATTCTAACTGCATTGTGCCTTAATTTACCACACGAGAATAATAATTTAGAATACGATTCGCGCCCTTCAGAAGCACAATTCCTAAAATCACCTTCTATGCATTATTCACAACCATCTAACCATTTTTCATGTATGGTTGGAGAATTAATGGTTATACATGAAGAATGCATAGTAGGAAATCTTAGGAATATTGAGCTTTTGAGGGAAGCCAATCATTCTAAGTTATTATCTTCTTATGGAAAAGGTAAACTAAGGCAAGGCACAATGCATGAAACTTAACTATTTATAATTATTTTTTTACTATCAAATTTATGTGGTCATATATATGATTGATTAAGATCTTTATGGGGTATTTTAAAAATAGATGAACATTGGATTACAACTGATATGATGCACGATTTTATGTTCTCTTTCATAATTGTGCAAGCAATAACATAATATTTTGCATTGGTTTGATTAAAAGAGAGTTTACTCATTCTCTGTCATATATTAGTCTTATTGTCATCCAAAAATCATATCAGGCCATAATCGAGTTAAGTATTATCTTATTGCAGCATCCTTTTATGAACATAACAATTAATAGCAAAGAGAACACGCAACTTTTGAAGTTAATACTATCAAACTTAGTTATATATACCCACATTACAGCTTGCAAAAACAATTAATATCAGAAACAGGATATTAAGAAGTGATTAAAATAAGGATCTAACATAAAGAGTAAATATAACATAAAACACAGATTAGGCCATAATCGAGTTAAAGTAAATGCAGCTAGGGTAAATCCAAGATAGAGAATGAGTAAACTCTCTTTCAATCAAACCCAATGCAACATAATATTGTTAACATTCTGTTATTGGATGCAGTTATGAAATAGAACATAACAAATACAACATATCAAATAATAACTCAATGTTCTTCCCCTTCTAAAATACCCCATCATGTAGAAATTGAAAGACCTTAATCAATCATATAATTGACCAAATAAATTTAAATAACTATAAATAGTTAAGTTTCTTTTTTTTAAATTGCATTGTTCCTTAATTTACCACACGAGAATAATAATTTGAAATACGATTGACTTCCCTCAGAATCCCGATATTCCTAAAATCCCCATTTAAGCATTATTCACATTCACATCACAGCCATCGAACCATTTTTCATGTATGGTTAGATAGTTGGAGAATTAATCATACATGAAGAATGCTTAAATGAAGATTTTAGGAATATTGAGCTTTTGAGAAGAAAAGTCAATCATATACTAAATTATTATATTATTATTCTCGTGTGGAAAAGATAAACTAAAGCACAATGCATTTAGAATGAAACTTAACTATTTATACTTATTTTTTTACCATCAAATTTATGTGGTCATATTCTCATATATGATTGATTAAGGTCTCTCATGGGGTATTTTAAAAATGGATGAACATTGGATTAAAACTGATGTAATGCACGATTTTGTTATGTTCTCTTTCATAATTGTGCATGCAATAATTATTAGTCTTATTGTCATCCAAAAATCATATCAGGCCATAATCGAGTTAATGTAAATGCAGCTAGGGTAAATCCAAGACATGATCATAGTAAAAAGAAAACCACAAGTACAAATAACACAATAACACAAACACACACACACACACACAGAGAGAGAGAGAGAGAGAGAGAGAGAGAGAGAGAGAGAGAGATTTTACTTCAGATATCTCATGTCCAACATTCCGAACATGAATGACCTTGGAAGGTTCAGCCATTTCAGATGACCTATAAAAACAAAATAAAAAATATTAGTGATTATGTTAGTTTCCGAGATTAAAACCCTAAAACTCCTGCTTAGAATTCCTTCAACAAATTTAAACCTAAAACATGCCTGAACTCATCAATCCATCGAGTGATAAAAAAATATATTAATAATTTAGTGATTATGTCAGTTTCGAAAGTTTGATCACTGAAACTCCTAACTAGAACTCATTTTACTCCGTCAACTCATCAATCGAGCTACCTATCGGTAACTCATTAACTCTTTCATTTTCCTCTCATTCTTTTCAAGTTTAAGGACAACATTAAATTAATGATCAAACCCTAAAATTCTCTAGTAACAGTTTTACAAACATGAAAATGCTTACAATGAAACTCAACAACACAATTCTAACACCAAAAACCAAAATAACCAAAACAAAAATCAAAGTTCTTATCGCATTTACAGTAAACAAAACACAATTTACATATGCATCATATCAATTTATAATCAAAACACAATTTTTTACACTGAATCAATATTAAATTGGATAAAATAATGAGATTTTCTCAAACAAAGTGCTTATTCATAAAAATTCAAACTTTATGCCCAACTCAATCAAACTCGAGAAAAACTCACATACCCAATTGAACACGTGAATCAATGAGTGAAGTAGAACAAAGAGTTGTGAAAAACTTTAACACACAGCAAAAGGGTATCTCAAATTGTTAAAAAAAACAGGGCAAAAAATTTGTTTAAAGTGAAAAATAAAACTGAGAAGCAAAGAGAGAGAGAGAGAGAGAGAGAGAGAGAGGGTTGCCTGACGAGTGATGAATATGTGACAGGAGGAGAGAGGAAGGAGGGAGAGAGCGTTTGTCTGTGTTACTGAGTTTTTTTTTTTTTTTTGAATGAGAGAAATGGTTATTTAAGGGTAAATTCTTACACTAACAAAGCCCATTATTTATTTATTTTTGACTCAAAAGGGCCCAAAACTTATCATTTAAGTAATATAATAATAATTTTGTCAAAAAAAGTAATATAATAATAATATAATTTTGATCATGATTTTAAAAGATTATTTGACCAAAAAATATTTAAAAGATTACTTTGACCAAAAAAATCAAAGATTTTAATGATTTCATTTTTTTTAGAATATTACTTATAAGAGAATAATATAATTTTGATTACAATTTTTAAAGAATATTTTGACTAAATGTAATTCAAAGATTTTAAAGATTTTCTAAGATTATAAACTTAAATTTTCAAAAGATTTTTTACAAGGTAATAATATCAATTTGTTTTTGACTAAAAGTAATTCAAAGATTTTAAAAGATTTTCTAATATTATAATAATTTAATTTTTCAAAAGATTATTTATAAGGTAATAATATCAATTTGTTTGCAAATTTAAAAGAAAATGTTGACTAAAAGTAATTCAACGATTTTAAAACTTTTTTTAGGATTATAATGATTTAAAATTTCAAAAGATTATTTATAAATAATTATATAATTTTGATTGCAATTTTAAAAGACTACTTTGTCTAAGTATCAACTTTCATTGTCTTTTGCTCTAGGCTCCTTGTAAAACAGTTTGTAACATAGGATTTCAAACCTTCATCCTTTCAAATATTTCACTACAAGAAAACTGCTTTGGAGCGTCCGCCTAAAACAGACGCTAAATACCAAAAAACGGACGCTACAAGGGTTTAGCGTCTACCTAGAGTCTGTGTCGTGGCGGACACTTAATTGCCTGAAGCTAGCAGTTGCGTCCAACAGACGCTACTTTAGCGTCTGTCTTTTTAAACGCAAAGCTGAAGCTAGTGACTTGAATATACGGCGGACGCTATTGGCTAATATTAGCGTCTGCTTTTGTTAGATGCTATGAATTAGTTTTTGAATAATATAGTGTCAACTAAAAGCAGACGCTAGCAGACGCTAATCTTAGCGTCTGCTTGTTTTAGATGCTATAAATTAATTTTTGAATAATATAGTGTCAACTAAAAGCAGACGCAAACATTTTTATTTTTTTTTTCAAATATAGCATTGTAGCTGATGGAAAATCAACAAACAATTAATATTAATGCAACTAAATTATAAATTAAATAGTTTTTTACTGGACCTTCTATTTATACCATATAACCATATATAATGTCAACAAAAAAGGTCTACATCCATGAAAATATAATCCACTAATAAATAATCCACCAAAATATCCCACAAAATATATAACCCACTAATATAGTCCTAAGCACCTATCAAAATATAACCCACTAATATATAACCCACCAAAATAGTCCTAAGCACCTATCAAAACCGCATCAGTACTTGCTCTAAAAATTGATCTAAAATAATAGGATAAATAAACTACATCGTAAATGAAAAGCCAAAGGGCATAAGATGGAAGTCCATCCTTAAGTAAATTGCCATCCATTCAAGAAGAGAAAACAACACTCTGTATTAAACAACTGCATCCTTTTCCAAAGACAAAACACACGGCAAGGCCTCCAACAAAATTAAACTAATTACCAACAAAATTTATATTCTCTGGTTCGAACCCTATTAAGATACATTCACATGAAAGTGAATAAATTTAAGTGTAAAAATCACATTTAGAGACAAAATCACATGTAGAATCAATTCTAATCACTATTAGAAACACTAAACACATCAAAATCAATTTTAAGTCTTAAAGAATCATCTTTTGGCTCTCCTAACAAATTGAATGGACTTAAGTATGGTTGCTAAGATAGAGGTATATGAAATAGAGTAAATTAAGCATGTGATCACCGGCACAAAGATAGACAATTGACAAATCAAAATCAAAAGAAGAAACATAGGAGTATATGATAAACGACCGATGCAAATATGTATTCATATTTTCCCAGCTTGACAAGAGATCTATGAAAGAAATTTACAACTTTTGCCAAGGTCTTGGAACAAATGCAATTCAAACAAAAAGTGAACAGATAGAACTTAAACAAGAGGGATTACAATACAACCAATTTTACCATTAAGCTAACAACTTAACAAGCTTGTTATATGTTGACTTTTTTGTGTCCATGATTTCAAAATTATATGCTAATATGTTATGTTAAGTAAGATTATATTGAGATAAAGAGGTTTAAAGGATTCAATGAATAATCAATTAGTATAGAGAACCTGACGGAAGAAGATGCAGTAAGTCAGGCTGCTTCCCACATCAGACTGAGATCAAAACTAGGTTTATCAAATTCATTATGTTTAAACAGTACCTTACTCTTGTTACTTCTTATCTCATAAAAAACTAGACTGATAAATCTCAATAATGACAGTAAAAGAGTAAACACAGTTTCTGAAGCTCAAGGATGCATCTCTGTTTCTATATATATTCCAGCTTGAGGGGAGTGTTAGAGTTCCAATTATTGGACCCTAAACCCATTATTAGTGTATATATGTATATACATTCTTGTAATCTAATCCGTAAGTAAGTAATTTTAAAAATTTCTACATAAAATATCAATAACTTAATGAAGGAGGGATTGAACCTTTTAACCTATTATTGAAGAGTTGAACTCCTCTAAGATTGATTAAAAGTCCTAATGATGAAGGGATTGAACCACTAATTTGATTATTATGAAGACTAAGCTTTCTAAGACCTTCAAGACACCATAATCATTTTGAAATAGAACTGAATAACAGTCACAAACTAGCAAAACATAACAGAACAGTCACATAACTGAATACCACTTCACAGAACAATTATAAAACTCTTCAAATAAACCTTCTCTTCTTTTGAATCATACATGAACAAAGGTACTCTAAACAGTAGCACAAAATTTATTAAAATCTACACTTTAACTATTAATTTGAATGCATGTGATAACCTTCTTTCAGCATCAAAATCTTCAAAATAAACTATAATGAATATCAGCCTCCTTGATACTTACATTATACATATCTAACACTGATTCAACATTTGTGTGCAGGTAATTAGCCATTATAGTACTGATTACTACGTATTGCAAGCTTCAGAATGATCACTTACCAGCCATGTAAGATTCCCTTCATCATATGCATGAAATGGATTCAAATAATCTGTACATTCCAAAAAAATTCGCCAAACAGAGCCTTATTAGAGTGTTATCAAAGATGGCATTGCTATGAGCTTTCAACAATAAAGCTACCATACTGATCTCAACTTATTCTAAATCACATCCTTCAAAATTACAAAGTAATGACAAGCTAAATAAACCACATATCAGAAGGTTAAACACCTCAATTGACTTTAAAAATCTGAAGCTTAATTATTCATACAATGAGCTATGTAAAGGGGCTTCAAGTGAACCTGAAGCAAAATTAAGCAATATTGAATCTGAAGCAAAATTAAGCAAATCATATATTCAAGTGAACCTCAATTTCAAGGAATATTTCAATGAGCTATCTTAATATTGAATCTGAAGTAAAATTGAACCTGGATTTTGAAGATTGAATATGATTTTGAATGTTAAACGAAGCTGAACGAAGTTGAATGGAGATTGAAGGTTCAGCGAAGCTTGAGAGGTTCAACGAAGCTTGAGAGGTTGAGTGATTTAGGGATTCGAACGAAGCCTGAATGTTGAATCTGAACGTAGCTTGAGAGATTTAGGGATTGGAGCTTGTGAGTGAGAATCACAGATTTAGGATTGAAGCTTATGAGTAAGAATATCGATGAGAAGCTTATGAGAATCACAGATTTAGGATTTTTTTAGGGTTTAGGGATTGAAGAAGCTTCAAAACCCACACAGACACACAATAACACACTTATCACACAATAATACAACACCAACATACTTAACATTAGAAAGGCACCACAAACACAAAAGAACAGCAATAGTACGCAAAAACTGCAAAAAAGATGAAGAGATGAAGTTACTTAACAGACAGTAATACAACACCAACACACTTAACATTAGAAAGGCACTTAATCGTTGGTAGTGTGACTTTGAGAGCTGAAGAGATGAAGTTACTAACCTTGTAACCACGAGAACGATGGATAATAACGGCGGAGTGATTGAGGTTGTTCTTCACGGATTAGGGTTGATGGAAGGGTTTTCTTCTTCCACAGCGGATTGTTCTTCGACGGGGACGAATTCGGAGGATTACGGTTGTTGAGACGAATTTGGTTCACCCATTCTGACGAATTCAATTCCGTTTACCCATTGTTGGAGGATTAGGGTTGTTTTCTTCTTTTTCTGTATTTTTTTGTCACTTCTTTTTGTGTATTTGAGAAAGAAAAGCAAAAATATATCAAATGATATATTATTGCTCATTGCTGAAATAGGGAATGAAAAGAAAAAAGTGGGAAAATGAAAAATTGGGAAAAAAAATTGGCTCTTAACAAAAAGTTTTTTTTTTATTTAATTTATTGTTTATTAGAGTCCGCTCCAGTAGACTCTAAGATGAATTTTATTTTATTTTTTATTAGTGTCTCAATCGTGTCTATCAAAGCGGACGCTATCTATAATTATTTAATTAAAATAAAGATTTACAATAAAAAGACAGTAGCGTCAGTCATACAGACTCTAAATAGACGCTAATAGCGTCCGCGTCGGGGCAGACACTAATATTTTTGAAGCTAAAATGCAATTTTGTTGTAGTGTTTCTCATTTCAAACTGACCATGAATTCCTCCCCACACTCAACCTTCACAGTCTCTTCCACAGAGGGTCCTTGCCTACCAAATGTTGAAACCCTAGTGGAAGCCATGAAAGGGATGTTAAGGGAGGACCTGGATGACATGGTTACGACTCCTTGGTTGGTTGAACACTTTCTTGAGATAGTTGAGGACATGCAAAGTCTAGCTACTCAACTATCCCCTCTGCAGCTAGGCTTTCTTAACCAAATCCAGATGTTTGGGAACCTTCTGACACTGGATCTTCCCTTTATCCAATCCATCGAAAACAAAAGAATGAAACTAGCTTCTGAACTGGTGAAGATTAATGAAGACGCGGAATTGGCCGACTTGAAGAAGGCTCGCATGGCAGAAGCCTGGACTACCATCAAGGCTTTTGCTCGTCACCTTTAGGCCCTAGTTACCTTTATTAGCAGTTCTTGAACTTCTTTCTTTATGTTATTTTGCTATTTGAATAATATCTTTCTTTAATGTAAGCACCGTGTGCGTTTTGCTACCTTTGGGCTATGAATGTTAATTAATGTTACCAACTATTGCGTTGTTTCTTTATTTTCTTTCACTCTGTAGTCATATGTGTTTTGCCCCAATAACTGAATTTGATGAATTTAAGAGCTTTACATAAGGCGGTTTTTTTTTATAGAGATGTGAATCTACTTTGTTATTTAGCCCCCACGTACTTGCTCAAGACTTCTTCTAGCGTGTTTACGACGCCTTAAAGTTTCGTCTTTTGAGTGTATTGCCTTCGGCGCATTCGCGATGCCCTAATGTTTCGCTTTCAATTTATATCGTCATTGGCGTGTTCATAACGCCCTGATGTTTCATTTTTAATTTATATCATCATTGGTGTGTTCGTAACGCCTTGACATTTCATTTTCCAACTTTTTAGACACACGTAGCAAATCTTGGTTATTTCGGACATGTAACGACCAGATTTTTATTTATTCGATTTGTATGTGTGTTTAATTATTTGTTGATGTAGCTTTTAATTAAGTTAGTGACGAATAGTTAGTTATCGAGAAACATTAGATAATTAGCGAGTTATGAGGTGTTTGTGAGAGTCGTGAGCTCTGACCGGGCCCTGGTATTGGGCTTTGGCCCATTGGGCCTTAAAACACAAAAGATAGGGAGAGCTATTTATAGCTCAAGTAAAGAGAGAGATCATTTTTTGTGATCAAGAGAAGAAGTAGAGAGGAGAGCTCGAGGAAGAGCAAAGCTAGGATGAAAGAGCTAGAGATCAAAGAGGAAAGCTTGAGAATCATCGAATCCAGGTATATATGAGAGTAAATTACATAATTCTTGAGTGACTCATAGAGAAGGGAGAATGTCGATTTCTCCGTACCCGATCTCTCTACACTCATTTTCGTTTTGGTTTGGTGGGATTTTTCTTATAGAAAGTGAAACCTAATGTTCATAACATGTTTAATATATTATTAACAAGATGTATGAACGAATTTGTGGGGTTTAAAATGGAAATTTGTAGATGTTTTGTCAAGAACTTTGTGTTTTATGAGTTTGTATATAAATGTGTCAAATCCATGGAATAAGTGATTATTGACGTTAATAAGTTGCTTTTTAGTGTTTTTGGACATGTATAAACATAACCTATGCACGGTATATTTTCTGAATTGAAATAAGTGATTATGGGTCAAAATAAGTGTTTTTACGTTCAAAATTGTGTTT
This sequence comes from Trifolium pratense, assembly GCF_020283565.1. NCBI lineage: Eukaryota > Viridiplantae > Streptophyta > Magnoliopsida > Fabales > Fabaceae > Trifolium > Trifolium pratense. The sequence goes on along the minus strand of NC_060060.1, from coordinate 9,929,098 downwards.
TCTGCATAATCTGGGCTGATCCCTGCGCCATGCGCAGCTTTCTGTATTAGCTCTGCGCAGCTCTGGCTACGCAATTCTTTTCCATTTTTCCCCTGGTTGCTGCGCTATGCGCAAAAGACTGCAGACCATGTAGTCCTGCGTTGACTTTTGGGTTGACGTTTTGATCGTTTATGCACCCGGAACCTATTTTACTTGGTTTTTCGTATAGAATCCGATTTCGGAGTTAGTTTTTTGAGATAATAGACGCTTAATAGAAATTTTTTGTCTTAGTAGTATTGTGATGAAAATGAAATGAGTTAAGTAAAACCAATGGATTATAAACGAAAGACTAGTTGTTGGTATTTGATTTCAATATTGAAATGTGAAGTAAATGCTCTTAACATGAATTAATTATATTCTTGTATGATTGATTGATGTGTTGATGATTTTTGTTTAAATATTAAATACGTATATTAAATTATTGTGTTGTCTTAATAAAGAAGTAATGATGAATAGTGTTCCACATTGATAAAGGACGAGCGTAATGCTATTGTGTGTGTAAATGAATTCATGAAACCATACATGCATTCATGAATTGTTGATGTATATTGGATATTATTTCAATAAAGACGTATATCAGATTATATTTATTCGATAAAGAATGATATTATATGTGAGATACTCTAATTAATAAAGAAGATGATATCACATGCATTAGATATGTCTACGGTGAGATAACATGAGTTTTGGCATTAGGATTATGTGCATGTTATGTGATAATTGATATGTGACATTAATCGGAATTATTGATAAATTGTTTGTGTGTGTTGATAATTGATTGAAGTATTAGATGTTTTATTAACTCTAAATGATACTTCTATGTGTTGATGCCTCATAATCTTATAATTGAACTAAGATTAAGAATGTATGTTTGTGATGCTTTGTTGATTATAAATGATGCTTTGATTACAATTATCTTGTAATCTATTATTGGTTGAGATTGATGATGTATAGTATTTGTGAGTTACATATGCATGATAATAAGGATGAAGTGTGAGTATATTTCTCACACTAGGATGTTGATGATTATGTTTTCTAACTCTCTGTTTTGTGTTATGTGCTGGATCTTTGGGGGTCCAGATTCACAAGTTATGTGATTACCTATGTTGAGTCATTGGTGAAGCTCCGCTCTGATTGTGACACGGGAAAAGGGGTTGTATTTAGTATATAGAGTCTTTTGAGATTTATCGTATTTAATTTGGAAAATATATCTTTACAAAGAGGATTTATTTTGTATAAACGAGTTTTATCAATCAATTGATTGATTTAAGTTTGGAACTTTATTTCATTCGCTGCGTCGTTTTTGAAAAAGAAATTTTTAAAGCCAGAATAAAGGCAATAATGAGTTTGGGTGTTACAGGACACGTGTTCGGCTGATATTGCGACGCTTCCTTTTACCCAATGGAGGACATCGTGCAATTTCGTACACGTCAGTACTCTCTGGTTTTTGGATTGTGACTTTGAATTTTTTTCCCACCCCAACAATTAAACCTCTACCCCTACAAATCAATTTTTTCCAATTTTACCCTTTACTTTTTTGGCAGCATCTATTATGGACACTTTTAGGGTGCACCCCTAAATACACCCCCACTTTTTCACTGTTTTACCGTGGGCCCACCTGAAAATTGAAAAATCAAAAAATTGAAAAGCTTTATGTGATTACCGTTTTGCCCTTCCTTCTCACTTTCACTTCTTCCTACTCCCAACGAGAGACAGAGAGAGCTTCATCTTCCTAAAAACAAAAAACGACAAACCTTCATCTACTTCATCTTCGACCTTCACAAAGCAATTCCGATTTTGAGTAGATCTGCATCAATGGGTGATTAATCATCGAAATCACGTTTCCCTCGACCACAAAATCTTTCAATTTCTTTCAATTTCTCTGCAATTTCACGGTTCAGTTGAGCAAAGAATCGGTCTCCTTCTTTACAAAATATCAAGGTTTGTTGTTTAAATTCCTCTTTGTAGAATAGGAAATTCCTCTTTGTAGAATAGGAAATTGCTCATTCTTAGTATAAATATTAAACCACCTGAAATTGTTCATAAAGGTTTAGGGTTAGTGTTGCTCTGAATTCAGTTTTGTTGATTATGCAGTTGAAATTCCTCTTTTAAACCACCTGGGATGGAACCAGACGCCGAAGAACAATTTTCAAGTCAAAATGATGATTCCCGTGAGGTGTGTTTAATTTTAAATTCCATGTGGGTTATCGTTTAACTGATATATAATGATATATAATGTTATTGAAATATTGTTGGGTTCAATTCATGTGACAAATGTTTTACAATTGTTCAGGATTTGGAAAGTGAATGTGCACCAATCAATATGATTGTTAATTACAGTATAAACGGTGTACAGGATATGGGCGGAGTAGATTTTAGGAATATGACAACAACTGATATCATGATGTATGATTTTCCTAACCTTGAGGTGGCTTTTACATTCTACAACTGGTATGCTCGAATGCATGGATTTTGTAGCCGCAAAAGCAAGAAGAAAAAAAACGCAAATAAAGAGGATGTCCGACAGGAGTTTGTGTGTTACAGGCAAGGGTTTAGAGAAGACAGATTTAAGGACAACAAGATCCGTCAGCGTGAAGCAAAGCCAATTACAAGATGCGGTTGTAAAGCAAAGTGTGTTGTGAGTGTTAATCGAATCACTCAGCGTTGGTCCATAAGGTCTATTAATGATGTGCATAATCACCCGGCTGTTAAAGAACTATTTATTGGGTTTCTACCAGGTCACAGGGGAATGGATGATGATGACATAATTCAAATGAATCACTATAAGAATTCGGGTATCCGGACCTCTCAAATATTTGGAACATTTGCTAATCAGGTTGGAGGGTATGAGAATGTCACTTTCTCACAAAAAGACATGTATAATGTAGTAGACAAGGATAGGCGTTCTAAAGGTACTGACTCAAGAGCTGCATTAGCATATTTGCGTTCATTGAAGAGTTCTGACCCAGCAATGTACTGGAAGCATACAGTTGATAAGGAAGGAAGGTTGCAACACTTATTTTGGTCTGATGGTAGGTGTCAAATGGATTACAACATATTTGGTGATGTTTTGGCCTTTGATGCAACATACAAGAGGAATCGTTATTTGTGTCCTATAGTTATATTTTCTGGGGTAAATCACCACAACCAAACTACAGTATTTGCCAGTGCTATTGTTGCCAATGAGATTGAGGAAACATATGTTTGGTTGCTTGAATGTTTGTTGGAAGCAATGAAGGGCAAGATGCCAAAATCTGTGATAACGGATGGTGACTTAGCCATGAAGAATGCAATAAGAAAGGTGTTTCCTGATGTCCACCATAGATTATGCGCTTGGCACCTTATAAGGAATGCAACCTCCAATGTGAAGAGCAACAGATTCACGCATTTGTTCAGAAAATTAATGTTGTGTGATTATGAGATTGTTGACTTTGAAAGAAAATGGAATGACATGGTTATCGAGTGTGGAGTTCATGATAATAATTGGGTTTTAGATATGTATCAAAAGAAGGAGATGTGGGCTGCAGCACACATTCGAGGTAAGTTTTTTGGAGGCTTTAGAACTACTTCCCGCTGTGAGGGGCTTCATTCTAAAATGGGTAAATTTGTAAACTACCGCAATAACTTAACTGAGTTCTTGCAACATTTCAACCAATGCATAGAACATTTGAGGTACAAAGAGCTTGAAGCTGACTATCTATCGATGCATGGTGACCGAATGGTGCAAACTGAATTCCATTTACTTGAGACAAATGCATCTAAAGTTTACACAAAAAACGTTTTCTTTCTATTTCGCTCTATCATGCGAAAATCATGTGCTGTCAAAGTTGTTGGTTGCAAACAAACAGCTTCCTGTTTCATATATATTGTCAACAAATATTGTAGATCTGATTGTGAATGGCACGTGTCTTATTGGCCTATTAGTATGGAACTAAAATGTTCATGTCTTAGGATGGAATCTATTGGTATCCCTTGTGATCATATTATATGTGTCATGGTTTATATGAATATGGTAGAAATTCCATCAGCTTTGGTGTTAGACAGATGGACAAAGAATGCTAAGGACTCGGTAAATTACACAAGCCAAGGACAATCAGGTGGATGGGATTCGATGTCAGTTTGTCGCTACAAATCTTTAAATCACAGATGTAGGGAAATCAACAATTTGGTGTGTAAAAATCCAGAGGCTTATGCCGAAACCATGGAGTTATTGAATGATATTTATGGACATGTTAAAAGTAAGTATGAGGTACAACCTGAGGATGGTAAGAAGATTGAAGGACACGGTGATCGTTATCTGCAAAATCCACTCACCGCTAAAACCAAGGGGCGTGTCGCAAATGTTGCAGGCAGGGCTGGTAACAAAAGGAAACAGACTCAATGTGGTTTTTGTGGGATTACTGGTCATAACAAGCAAACTTGTGGTGCATTTAAAAAACAGAAAACCTTTGTCGACAAGAGCAAGACAACGGATGATGATGGTCATGATGATGATGATGATGATGATGATAGTGGTGGTGGTGGTGATGATGATGATGACGACGACGACTACCGTGGATAAAGATCAATGTGATGAAAGTTGTCGAAATCTAAGTATGAAGTGTTAAGTTTATAACTATGTTAAGTTTCAGTGATATTAGTTTAGTCTATCATAGGTTTAGTGATTTAAGTTTTAAAGTATCAAGTACTATGTTAAGTTTCATACGTTAATGTGTTTAGTTTGTTTCAAAAAAAAAACGGTCAACGTGTTTAGTTACCTTTTGAATGTAGTTTGGTTATGTGTATGTTCTTTGTGTTTGTCTCGAACTACTTTGTTAATTATTTATGATGGTTTCTGTTCACGTCCAATGCATGTGTATTTGGATTATTGTGATTTTGGTGCGTTGCGTGTGTTTCGCTGCGAAAAAATAAAATAAAAATGTAAATTAATTTGGCGCGTCGTGTGTGTTTTGTCGCGTTAAGAGTAAATAAAAATGCAACATAAATTGGCGTGTTGCGTGTGTTTTGCCGTGTTATTAATAAATTAAAAAAAAATTAATTTGGCGCGTCGGGTTGTTTCGCCGCATTAGTAGTAAATAAAAATGCAAAATAAATTGGCTCGTTGTGTGTGTTTCGTCGCGTTAAAAGTAAATAAAAATATAATTAATTTGACGCGTCGAGTGGATTTCGCCATGTTGTTAGTAAATAAAAAAGAAAATTAATTTGCTCGTTGTGTGTGTTTTGCCGCGTTAAAAGTAAATAAAAATATAATTAATTTTGCGCGTCGGGTGTGTTTCACCGCATTAGTAGTAAATAAAAATGCAAAATAAATTGGCGCGTCGGGTGTGTTTCGCCGCATTAGTAGTAAATAAAAAAGGAAATTAATTTGGTGCGTTGTGTGTGTTTCTCCGCATTAGTAGTAAATACAAATGCAAAATAAATTGGCGGGTTACTTGTTTTCATCGCATTATTTATTTATTTATTTATTGACAAATTCACCACAATTGAACCCTATACCGTTTTTTTCCTTCTAAGGAATTAAAACCTATACCACTAATGGACTCATAGCCCTCTTTGTAACCCAAAAAAACCTATACCACTAATTTCCCAAACAGTACCCTTAAATATATATGAATATATATGACACAAAGCCACGGCAGCCACATGCTATCAAGTATCAACTTTACCAAATTAGTATACACAGTAAATACACATTTGAGTACCCAGGGTGGAATTCTACTTCCTCTTCTTCACATTCAATCGCATATCTTGTAGCTTATCTTCTCCATCAATGGCTTCCTCTTCCTCTTCCTTCTCCATCAATGGACCTCAGCCTCAAACAATGGCTCCATCAACAAGACAAGTTGAGGTTAAGAACAAAGGAAAATTTGTTACTGCTTATATCATTGATCAGGTACAAACTTTTATTCTTACTATATATCATTTATGATCCATTCATTTTCCTTTTCCTACCTCTTGAAAGGAAAAAAAAATGATTCATTGATTCCTCTTTTTTTGCAATATAATTTGTCATGTAGCCATATGGTGAAATGAGTCCGAAAATTATTGAAAAGATTTATCATGAACTTGAAGAAGAAGTTGTTGTGTTTGATAGCGAAAACCGTTCATTGAAAGTTAAGTTCAATCGATCAATTCAACATCCTCTTATTGTTGGTGGGTGGTCAGAAATGAGAGCTCATTTTGGAATTGATAGAAACAGAATGTTAGTCATGACTTATGTGGGTAAAAACCGTTTTATACTTGATTTTCTAAATCAAGAGTTTAATCCAAACAAGTTGCCTACTTACCATAGTTATTATCACTTTGCTGCTGATCCTGTGACATTTAATGTCACACTCACTCCTTATCTTGCTTCTGGCTCTCAGTTGGTAAGTACTACCGCATTATACTATATGTCTCTTTGTTTTTCACATGCATGCATTAGTCTTATAGATTTATCTTTTTAAATTTTCACGGTTAATTAATGCAGTCCTTAAACAAAGACTTTGCTACCTACATAAGGAATTCTGGATTCGATAGTGTGGTTCTCTATGGTCCTCAAGGTGATGAGGTACCTTGCAAACTTGTGCTGAAGAATTCTAGAAATAAAGAGTACACAAAAATTGGTACAGGTTGGAAGAATTTCATTAATATAAATGGATTTGTTGCTGGAGATGTGCTCAACCTTAAGTTTGTCAACAAAGCAAATAGCAATCTGATGAAAGTTGTCAAAATCTAAGTCAATGTAATAATTATTTATGATATGGTGTATGCTTGATAGGTAAGTTTAGTTATGTTTTGAATGTAGTTTGGTTGTGTATGTTATTTGATTTTGTCTACAACTACTTTAACTATTTATGATGGTTGTTTTGAATGTAGTTTGGTTGTGTATGTTATTTGATTTTGTCTACAACTATTTTAACTATTTATGATGGTTTTTCTTTACGTCAATGCATGTGTATTTGGATTATTATGATTTGGCGTGACGGGTATGTTTTTCCGCGTTATTAGTAAATAAAAATGCAAGCTAATTTGACGCGTCTGGTGTGTTTCGCCGCGTTAGTGGTAATAAAATGCAACCCCTAACTTGGCGTGTCTGGTGTTGGGTGTGTTTCGCCATGTTAGTAGTAAATAAAAATGCAAACTAACTTGGCGGGTTTGGTGTGTTTTGCCACATTGCATTTGTCCGCGTTAGTAGCAAATTAAAATGTCAAATGAATTGACACATTTATTATGTGTATGTTCTTTGGGTTTGTCAACTACTTTGTTACTTATTTATGATTTACGTCCAATGCATCCAATGTATGTTCTTTGGGTTTGTCAACTACTTTGTTACTTCTTTGTGGGGTAGTTTGACCTACTACTACCCACTATGAATCACCATATTGCAAAGTCTACTTTTGTTCTTTTGTATATTACATTTGGTTTTGTTGTGAATTTTGTAAAGCATCCTATCATGGGCATACTTAGTAAATAATCTAACAAGCAACCACATATATAACATTGTACTTCACAAACACAACCTAATCACCATATCTAAGTTAAAGGTGACGTACTCACCATACTTAATATGAAGATAAGCTTGATAAATAACTTCATCAAACTATCTATATGTTCAAGTTACCATTACAATACCAAAGGCAGCTGCCAAATTATAACAACAGTTTCAAAAGGAAATATTAACGGGAACATTACAAACATAACACAAGAAACACATAAAAAAATTAAAGCATATGAAAGTGCAATTCTTCAAGTAGCAGGGTTAGAAGTTTGACCAGTTCTCACAACCTCCACTTCCAAGATTGTCGGAGGTTTGTCTAGCACAAACTTCAACTTATCATTGTGATTCAGTTTGAGTTGTTTCACAAAATCATAGAACTTCAGTCCTAGGTGCCATTTTGGTTTTTCTGTACCGGTGGAGTTAACCACAGTGCAAACAATGCTTTGATTTGTCTCTGAGTTGACAACAAGAAGACGGTGGTCAAGATTGAATGGCTTATCGTTGCAGACAAGTGCTGGAAAGTGCTAAAAAAATAATTAAAATTAAGTAAGTTAAAACTAAGTTGATTAAAAAAACATTTAAATAAAGTTAATGAAACTAATACATAACTTACCAGAACGCCGTGTCCTCTTGCAAACTTTTTGCTAACAACCAGTTCCCATTCGTATGGTTGTTCCCCTCTAGCATTGACATTGGGGCCTCCACCATTGACATTGGTTTCATGATGAACATCATTTTGGTTAACACCATCATTTTGGTTAACACCTCTTTCAAACATCTCCTTTATAGCTGAAGTAATCTGTAACCACTGAAGAGGGACGTAGCCATTCGGATTATCGCCACCGTCACCAGTAATCACATGCATATAAGATGGAAGCACTATGATGGTAGGATCATTAAGCCTCATTTGATGATAGTTAGTTGGATAATGTAATCCCAGGTATTTGATGTCAGCTCCATTGTGATCAACAAACCTCATGTTAAATTGATTGTAACTAGGTTCATACTTGAAAATTACATTTTGTGGTTTAGTGAAACCACAGTACTTTGCCAGCATTCTTCCACTCATGAAGCAATTGCACTTTTTCACTGTTGAAGTAGTAAAGTTCCAAAAGTTGTGAGAAGGATCCTTAAAACAGCCATCAGGAACATTGCATATAACCTCCTTCCAAATGTCCATAAATTGTTTTGGAATTTGAATCTCGTCCTGAGTTTAAAATAGTAAATAAAACAAAACAGTTATATTGGCCATATTTAACTCATAATATACTGATAATTAGGTTTTAATAAAGATAACTGAAAAACTAATTACCCTGTCTGGATATATAACAGACCGAAATACAGTTGAAGGCCCAGATGAACTCCCTTCACCAGGTCTGTTGCAATTTGTTGGCAGTTTAACAAAAGAAAGGATCGATAATTAGAAGTTTATGTTGGTGGTAAATATTAAACCAGCATAACAGGTAAGAGACATGTGGTCCCAAAAATTCAGAGTACAAAAAACACTACACATGCAGAAAAGTATTACTTAAACTATTCGGCGCCTAACTATTCTAATAAAACAAAAATATCGAATTTAAAAGTACTAATTTATTCATTGTGGAGGACTGCTGTACTACAAATACTTGGATCCATTGTCTCTTTCAACCAGTCCTAAAATGGCATAAACTATTCTAAAGTACTACTTTATTCTTATATGTTCATACACAGAATAGAAAGTAATGATAAAAAGTCAAAACTTACCCATTTGTGTTTGAATCCATTGTCTCTCCCTCGAGCGGCGCTGTCTGGATGAAAAGTGAAAATGAGTGAAACCCTAATCTAGTTGCTGGACAACGGTATAATGGAATGACAATGGATCGGGTCTTTTTTTTTACCAATGGGCCTACGAAGTATTCTTAAATTGGCCCAACAAAGGATTTTTAAACCCCTTTTATTTCTAAACGCGTGCTATCATTAAAAAAAATATGTATTCATAATCAACCCCTAATTTGAATTTCATAGTTTAAAATTAAAATTTAGGAAATTTAAATTAAGTATAATCAACTTAAAATTTGAATATTAGTCATAATTAATTTATATTTTAAATTTTATATTCTAATTTGGGGCCTAATTTGGACCTTTAATTAAAACTTAATGATTGGTTATTAGCCATTGAACATGCTAGCTTGGTGACTGCAAAATGCAAAATAGATATATTCTTTAAGGGGCATATGGTTACACAACAGCTTTTATGTAATACCATAGGATTGAAAATAAATTTTAACCAAGTTTTTTAACTCATTGAACATGCACAGTTTGGATTTTAGCCAAAAGCATACAAATACATTTTCGAATCTTAGTTTGTGTCAAAGTACATGTGAAAGGATATGCTTAAACTTATACTTATAATTCATTGCTTCATACAACAAACATAGCAAATACTTGTCCATAGCAAACTTGTATTGTTCTAACAATACATAGTAATTAAACTTGATTATAATACCACACTAAACAAACCATACCTAGACACTGACAACATAAATAGAACTACATAAAAAGACACCCATAATTAAACCATTCCTAATTAAACCATAATCAAATACTCCTAATTGACATAGTTTCAAAATGACATCATAGCATTAGCATTACAATACTTTTTGCAGCTCCAAAATGTAAACTTCAAAATAGCACCAGGACTCCAAGCCTGCAATCCTCCTTGCCTCCAAACATCTAGTTAAGCAAAGCGTCTACTGTTCCAAGCCTCAGCAGCAGCTTCTTCAACTTTTGCTTTGACATCATTGTGATCACCAAGAATCAGATTCAAAGCAATTCTCATCCTGAGCACATCTTCGTTTTTTTCCTGAAACACAAGAATTTTTAGTTAAATTCCTATTTTACATTTTGTCTAAAAATCAAAAAAATATTATGAAGTACTCACCCCTAAAACATCATCACTTTTCAATGGAAATTCCTTGTCCATCCAGTCCATGACATAAACAGCAGAATGTTGGCTGCAATAGAATGTAAAGTACATTATTAACAAATTTAAGTCCATTGGTTGTGTTAAATAAATATAATTATTATTGTACACCACATACCAAAATCCAGTTCCTAAGTTGCCATTTGGATCCACAATATACCATCGGTTATCAGTCATTGTCTGAGTAATGAATGGTGCAGGGAATGAAGGAGATTGAGACATCTCAGTGATGACATCCCACTTCATTTATTTTCAAATCACAAAGTTAGATGGTGAATAAATCATATAGTTATTTACAAGACTATAGTTAACTGAACCATTACCACTTTTTGAATGATATCTTGTCTTGCTTCAATGGTAGCTTGTACAATGTATGATGGTTCAAGGTGATGAATAATCTTATCTTCCATCGAAGCAACCATAAGGAACCATAGGCCACAAACGTCTTCGTATGGAATGTATATCTAAAATATAAGTTTGTTAAGATATGTAATAAGATCTATAGTGCATACAAACTTGTAATGTAAGTTACATACATGTGACAGATTTTCATACGGAGGCATCCAATAAGGTGCAAACTCTTCAACAAGCTCTTCTATAGTTTGACCCATGTTAATAGCATCCTAAGAAAACAGTAAAGTTGAGATTAGTGATTATTTTATAAGAAGTTAATTTCAAAATGTGGTTTATTAAGCATACAAGTACCAAAAAAGTAGGTGGCAAAACCCATTTAGTTGGGTCACTCATCTGCTGTTGAGTCCAATTGATCTTCAAGGCCATCATGTGCATTATCTATGAAGCATTACCCATGAATAAGTTGACATAAATTAAAATAAGTCCCTTAACAATAAAGTAACAGTTAATAAACCAAATACCTCTGAATTAATTGTCCTGAAAGGACAAAGTGTTTGGAAATCTTTCCTCTTTCCTTCAAAATCACCAAGTTTGAATAATACTTCACTGTATGGATAAAAGAAAACATTAAAATTGTCATTACGAAATGGTAGGGCGAATTTATAAAGTAATAGTTAATATTTAAGTGAATATTACTCTGCTTTGTTCTTAGGGTGAAATATGTATGCTGCAACGTGAGCTTCATCAGCAGTCATGTTCATAGATGGAGTCACAGGAAAAAGGGTCTTTATGAACTACATAACAAAGTTGAAGGAAAATGAACTTTCGAATTTAAATAAGTACAGGTAAGTGTTTAGATAAGTAAAGAGTAGTTAACCTTAGACAAAGTGTGCCCTGTTGGATTGACAGATTTCAAAATTGGTGTTTTGTCATTGAAATGACTTTCATGATATTCCTTTAGTGTTTGCAATGGTTCAGTCTTAGGAAGATTCATTCCATGAATCTTAGGTGAGGGTATAAAAGAAAGCATCCTGCCAACCAAGCTCTCTACCTCTTCCGGTGTCATAGCATTTGACGCTTTAGCTGAGCGTCCCTTAGAAGGTAGTTTTGATGTTGGCATCTTATCAACATTAAGAGACACAGAACTTGATGAAGTTTTGTTAATAGCTTTCTTACTAAGTCTACGACGCTTCTGAATGTCTTCCTCATCAGATGAAGGAATAAACACAATGTTTGAGAGGTCCTGTGTTTGGTTAAATGGTGACACAGACATTGGAGACAGCATAGCATTTCTACTACTACTAGGTGTTGACATAATGCTTGGAGACAAAGTAGTCTTAGGTGTTGACATAGTGCTTGGAGACAAAGTAGTCTTAGGTGTTGACAAGATGCTTGGAGACAAAGCAGTCTTTCCCTTTGGCGTTTGTTTAGTCAATAGATCCTGAATCTTGTCTAACTTGTTAACAAGTCCTTTGAAGATTTCATGAAACTTCTCTGTGCTTTTGACATTGTTCTGGAAAAAAAAATGGTAAGATACACATTTAAAAATATGTTGCCTCAGAATATTGAATGGTTTAGGTTATTGTATTTATACCTTGATGAGAACCACAGAATCATCAAGACCTGAGGTAATCCTATCCATGTTCAACTCAATCATATCCATTCTTATAGCTTGTTTCTGCATAAACACATGAAACTATTAATATATGCATATGTTATCATTCTTTGCAAACTATTTGTGTATTTCAGTTTTATATACCTTAACAATACCCACAATATCATCAAGGGTTGAGAAAATCATTGGTATTCTGGAACCCAACTCCTCCATCAATGCTTGTTGATCATTCTGCATGTCAAATATAACTATAAATCACTTGAAATTTGAAAAAATTAAAACGAACAAAACAGAACAAAAAATTTAAACTACCTTGTCAAGTTTTGAAGTAACAGAAATGCCTTCCTCATAACGTTTGTCAACTTGTTCAGCTGAAGCATTTGCAGAGATGTGTTTCTCATTACTTCCTTCCATTGTGAACAACTTAGAATTTTGAGATAGAAGTAATTTGTGTTTGTGTGAAATAACCTTATTGATATGTCAGTTATATAGACTACTTATTGATATGTTGGTGTGTTGGTTGTAGTGCAATGCAAAAGTTTGTCATTCTATCCCATGAATCAAAATTTACTTGGTGTAAATTTTACTGAGGAATTTTACTACATGCCATATTTAGAAATTTCGTTTGGCTGAGCTAATCACACCTCTACAAGTTCATACAACAAGGCACAAATAGGGTAATGAAATTGGTTCATAGTTAGGTTTTGTTGGATACTAGTTACATTGGTCAAACAATTTGGCCTGATTTGATGTGACAATTAAGGTTTCGATTTGTCCTATATATACCATCATCTATGTAACCAGTGTGTGCAGTAGGCGCAGAGTGCATCAGCTGTATACACTAGTCACTAGGCAATAACAGTCCCCACTTCCCAAACATTAATTAAACTAGGAACAAAAGTGTAACCAAGTTAAAGTAGACTATGAACAAACTATAATCCTTGTAATAATCAAAGTGAAAATTAAAGTCTTAATAGATAACAAAACAAATTAAAGTCATACAGATACTTCAAATCCATGTCTTAGCATCACAAACATACAACAAAACAAATTAAGTCTAAAAACCAATTAATTAAAACTAATTAGTTTGATATTATGCTGTCAAACTTATCTTCATTTTGGATTCCAAGTTCATACTTCAACTCAAGGATTTCGTTTTTCATCGATTCAACTTGTTCTTCAAGGAGTAGGACATTATAATAATTAAAATCTCTAATGGTATGCCCAGCAACTGATAACAAACGTCGAATCAATATAGATGCTACATCTTCTCTAGCATCATCATCTAGTCTTGCAAATCTTCCAAGTGAAACAGAGGGGGGTCCAACAGCACCAGAAACCAATGCACCATAGTACCTAACGTATGGTACTCCATCAAATAGTCTCCTTTCTTGTAAAGTGAACGTTGGTGGTGGAATGCCATATGCATCACAAATTCGTGCAAGTTCTGTTTGCAGACTGTGTTGAATGATAAATTTATCTGAAGTGGTGTCTATTGCAAACATGTTGGGTTGAACATTATCTACATATGCTACAAAACAATTACAATATTGCAAGATGAATAAATAAAATTAAAACTAATTTTGTAATCAAAAGACTAAGTAAAAGTAACATTATACAAACCATTCACATCATTATGTGTCTGAGACTGAGATGAACCAATTTCTGTGTCTTTGTTTGTATAATTTCCCTTTTCAGGATCACGCCCTTTCTTTTTGCAGAACCTAACCCATGAGGACCATGCAAGAACATAGGTTGGATATTTCACATGTCTATTGCCACTCCAACCAATAACTTGTTCAGATGCATCTTCCCAGGAAGAGTAGACGCCTGGATTTCTTCCTTCAAAAACAACATGAAAACCATCCTCTTCAACATTAGTCATAGTGAATATACTAAGTGATTCTACTCAATGATCGTGTAAACTAATTTGTGCCAATTAAATAGGGCATTCATTAATATCACAGATCAAAGGTTGGTAAGAATTGTAGGTAGAATTAATATGTTCATTTACTACAACATTTGATACTTGATTGTTTGATTTTTTGGTTGGTACGAGTATTAAGTTTAATTTTTCATAAGTCTATTGCCACTCAAACCAATAACATTGACATTGTTTATGCTAATTCCATTATAAAAATAATATTTAGACCACTAATCGCATTATAAAAATCATAATTGGTTAATCCGAATTCAAATTAGACGATGATTACGACTAATCGCATTATAAAAATCATAATTGGTTAATCCGAATTCAAATTAGACGATGATTACCACTAATCGCATTATAAAAATCATAATTGGTTAATCCGAATTCAAATTAGACGATGATTACCACTAATCGCATTATAAAAATCATAATTGGTTAATCCGAATTCAAATTAGACGATGATTACCACTAATCGCATTATAAAATATTAAGTTTAGACCTACAAATTCAAATTAGACGATGAATACGACTAATCGCATTATAAAAATCATAATTGGTTAATCCGAATTAAAATTAGACGATGATTACCACTAATCGCATTATAAAATACTTACTTTAGACCTACGAATTCAAATTAGACAATGATTACCACTAATCGCATTATAAAATACTTACTTTAGACCTACGAATTCAAATTAGACGATGATTACCACTAATCGCATTATAAAATATTTAGTTTAGACCTACAAATTCAAATTAGACGATGAATACGACTAATCGCATTATAAAAATCATAATTGGTTAATCCGAATTCAAATTAGACGATGATTACGACTAATCGCATTATAAAAATCATAATTGGTTAATCCGAATTCAAATTAGACGATTATTACCACTAATCGCATTATAAAAATCATAATTGGTTAATCCGAATTCAAATTAGACGATTATTACCACTAATCGCATTATAAAAATCATAATTGGTTAATCCGAATTCAAATTAGACGATGATTACGACTAATCGCATTATAAAAATCATAATTGGTTAATCCGAATTCAAATTAGACGATGATTACGACTAATCGCATTATAAAAATCATAATTGGTTAATCCGAATTCAAATTAGACGATGATTACCACTAATCGCATTATAAAATACTTACTTTAGACCTACGAATTCAAATTAGACGATGATTACCACTAATCGCATTATAAAATATTTAGTTTAGACCTACAAATTCAAATTAGACGATGAATACGACTAATCGCATTATAAAAATCATAATTGGTTAATCCGAATTCAAATTAGACGATGATTACGACTAATCGCATTATAAAAATCATAATTGGTTAATCCGAATTCAAATTAGACGATTATTACCACTAATCGCATTATAAAAATCATAATTGGTTAATCCGAATTCAAATTAGACGATTATTACCACTAATCGCATTATAAAAATCATAATTGGTTAATCCGAATTCAAATTAGACGATGATTACCACTAATCGCATTATAAAATATTAAGTTTAGACCTACAAATTCAAATTAGACGATGAATACGACTAATCGCATTATAAAAATCATAATTGGTTAATCCGAATTAAAATTAGACGATGATTACCACTAATCGCATTATAAAATACTTACTTTAGACCTACGAATTCAAATTAGACAATGATTACCACTAATCGCATTATAAAATACTTACTTTAGACCTACGAATTCAAATTAGACGATGATTACCACTAATCGCATTATAAAATATTTAGTTTAGACCTACAAATTCAAATTAGACGATGAATACGACTAATCGCATTATAAAAATCATAATTGGTTAATCCGAATTCAAATTAGACGATGATTACGACTAATCGCATTATAAAAATCATAATTGGTTAATCCGAATTCAAATTAGACGATGATTACGACTAATCGCATTATAAAAATCATAATTGGTTAATCCGAATTCAAATTAGACGATGATTACGACTAATCGCATTATAAAAATCATAATTGGTTAATCCGAATTCAAATTAGACGATGATTACCACTAATCGCATTATAAAAATCATAATTGGTTAATCCTAATTCAAATTAGACGATGATTACCACTAATCGCATTATAAAATATTAAGTTTAGACCTACAAATTCAAATTAGACGATGAATACGACTAATCGCATTATAAAAATCATAATTGGTTAATCCGAATTAAAATTAGACGATGATTACCACTAATCGCATTATAAAATACTTACTTTAGACCTACGAATTCAAATTAGACGATGATTACCACTAATCGCATTATAAAATACTTACTTTAGACCTACGAATTCAAATTAGACGATTATTACCGCTAATCGCATTATAAAAATCATAATTGGTTAATCCGAATTCAAATTAGACGATGATTACGACTAATCGCATTATAAATATCATAATTGGTTAATCCGGATTCAAATTAGACGATGATTACGACTAATCCTTTATAAAATACTTACTTTAGACCTAGGAATTCAAATTAGACGATTATTACCACTAATCGTATTATAAAAATCATAATTGGTTAATTCGAATTCAAATTAGACGATGATTACCACTAATCGCATTATAAAATACTTACTTTAGACCTACGAATTCAAATTAGACGATGATTACCACTAATCGCATTATAAAATACTTACTTTAGACCTACGAATTCAAATTAGACGATTATTACCGCTAATCGCATTATAAAAATCATAATTGGTTAATCCGAATTCAAATTAGACGATGATTACGACTAATCGCATTATAAATATCATAATTGGTTAATCCGAATTCAGATTAGCGTTTAGCGTTTAGGGTTTGTTATGTTTAAACAATTGTTACATGCCCTTGAAGAATAGTCATAACCTTAGTCTAATTTGAATTTCAAGTTCTAAAGTAAGTATTTATAATGGAATTAGTGATATTCATGGCCTAATTTTAATTCGAAGGTCTAAAGTAAGTATTTAATAATTCGATGTTTCAAATAGAAGAGTTAAACAATTGATTAAACAATTATTACATGCCCTTGAAGAATAGTCATAACCATCTTCTAAATTTAATTTCAAGTTCTAAAGTAAGTATTTATAATGGAATTAGTGGTAGTCATCGCCTAATTTGAATTCGGATTAACAAATTATGATTTTTATAATGCGATTAGTGGTAATAATCGTCTAATTTGAATTCGGATTAACCAATTATGATATTTATAATGCGATTAGTGGTAATTATCGTCTAATTTGAATTCGGATTAACCAATTATGATATTTATAATGCGATTAGTCGTAATCATCGCCTAATTTGAATTCGTAGGTCTAAAGTAAGTATTTTATAATGCGATTAGTGGTGATCATCGTCTAATTTTAATTCGGATTAACCAATTATGATTTTTATAATGCGATTAGTGATAATCATCGTCTAATTTGAATTCGTAGGTCTAAAGTAAGTATTTTATAATGCGATTAGTGGTAATCATCGTCTAATTTGAATTCGGATTAACCAATTATGATTTTTATAATGCGATTAGTGGTAATAATCGTCTAATTTGAATTCGGATTAACCAATTATGATATTTATAATGCGATTAGTCGTAATCATCGCCTAATTTGAATTCGTAGGTCTAAAGTAAGTATTTTATGATGCGATTAGTGGTGATCATCGTCTAATTTTAATTCGGATTAACCAATTATGATTTTTATAATGCGATTAGTGGTAATCATCGTCTAATTTGAATTCGTAGGTCTAAAGTAAGTATTTTATAATGCGATTAGTGGTAATCATCGTCTAATTTGAATTCGGATTAACCAATTCTGATTTTTATAATGCGATTAGTGGTAATAATCGTCTAATTTGAATTCGTAGATCTAAAGTAAGTATTTTATAATGCGATTAGTGGTAATCATCGTCTAATTTGAATTCGGATTAACCAATTATGATTTTTATAATGCGATTAGTGGTAATAATCGTCTAATTTGAATTCGGATTAACCAATTATGATTTTTATAATGCGATTAGTGGTAATCATCGTCTAATTTGAATTCGTAGGTCTAAAGTAAGTATTTTATAATGCGATCAGTGTTAATCATCGTCTAATTTGAATTCGGATTAACCAATTATGATTTTTATAATGCGATTAGTGGTAATCATCGTCTAATTTGAATTCGTAGGTCTAAAGTAAGTATTTTATAATGCGATTAGTGGTAATCATCGACTAATTTGAATTCGGATTAACCAATTCTGATTTTTATAATGCGATTAGTGGTAATAATCGTCTAATTTGAATTCGGATTAACCAATTATGATATTTATAATGCGATTAGTCGTAATCATCGTCTAATTTGAATTCGTAGGTCTAAATTAAGTATTTTATAATGCGATTAGTGGTAATCATCGTCTAATTTGAATTCGTAGGTCTAAAGTAAGTATTTTATAATGCGATTAGTGGTAATCATCGTCTAATTTGAATTCGGATTAACCAATTATGATTTTTATAATGCGATTAGTGGTAATAATCGTCTAATTTGAATTCGGATTAACCAATTATGATATTTATAATGCGATTAGTGGTAATTATCGTCTAATTTGAATTCGGATTAACCAATTATGATATTTATAATGCGATTAGTCGTAATCATCGTCTAATTTGAATTCGTAGGTCTAAATTAAGTATTTTATAATGCGATTAGTGGTAATCATCGTCTAATTTGAATTCGTAGGTCTAAAGTAAGTATTTTATAATGCGATTAGTGGTAATCATCGTCTAATTTGAATTCGGATTAACCAATTATGATTTTTATAATGCGATTAGTGGTAATAATCGTCTAATTTGAATTCGGATTAACCAATTATGATTTTTATAATGCGATTAGTGGTAATCATCGTCTAATTTGAATTCGTAGGTCTAAAGTAAGTATTTTATAATGCGATTAGTGGTAATCATCGTCTAATTTGAATTCGGATTAACCAATTATGATTTTTATAATGCGATTAGTGGTAATAATCGTCTAATTTGAATTCGGATTAACCAATTATGATTTTTATAATGCGATTAGTCGTAATTATCGTCTAATTTGAATTCGTAATAATCGTCCAATCCATTAATCGCAATATCAAATTTGTAATTTAGACATTGAAATTCAAATTATATGACGATTATCACTAATAAACTTTCTAAAATACTTAATCTTAGTTTTACCAACGTACATGAAAATTATTGAAGTTAAATTAGAAGTTGAACTTCCTTGGTGACTATGTTAAAACTAGTGTAGTCTTTTGAGGATATACCAGCATATGGCATATAGTGTGATTTTCAATCACATGGGTCTCATACACTAGAATGGAAATTTTCTGAAATGGTAAGTATTTGAACATCTTTTGTTATCACACATTCACACATTTGCATATACTAATACACTGTCAATCACATGGTCGGATGATCCTCACATGGTATTGCAACGTTTTAAAATTTCTTAGTCAACTATTGCATTAAATGCTTGCACCAAGATGTCTATCAACTATCGAGCAACACCAAGATGCTTGCCCAAAACATCACCCTGAAGTAATTATGCTTTTCTTTTCTTCGAAAAAGCCAGTGCAGAGCTAAACATGAAAAGCTTACACAAGATGAAAAAAAAAACATCAGGAAAATGGGTGTGGATCAAAGATTCAGAAAAAGATGTGAGTTGTTAATCCAAAACTTTTGTTGTTTATTCAGATTTTAAGTCTAATAAATAATAATGTATTGATCGTTTTATGGTAGGTGATGGATACACAAGATGGACATAGTCATGTTTCATTGGATGAACTAGTTAGTTGTGTAGAATCAGCTTCAACTAAGATTCAGGTAAGTTACATCATTCTTTAGAGTCATGCTTAATTATAGTGATAGCTTAACATGACAATATGGTGTTTTGTTTGATAGGAATTGACTCAAATGATACAGCAGTTAAGTACCATTTTAGATGAAGTGAGATCAAGCTTGCCAAAATCCACAAATTTACATGTCAAAAATAATTCTTCAAAGAGTTGTCCACCACAATCAAATATCAGTTCATTTAATTGTTCATCAATTGGTAAGAAAGTAAGATACAATCAACATTACCATGATATTGAAACATCCAATATTATATTCGATGTATCGGACGAAGATGATGCGGATAATACGGCTGCTAAAATTTCAAGTCTTCATCAAACTGATAGTTCGTATTGCACCCAAAAGCAACATATGTCATTTTTAAAATCCATGACTCCTACACTCTCTACACCAAGTAAACAGATGAAGAAAGTATCACCAAAATCCCGGAGTCATCAAACAAGACAGGGGGTATATAACTTATTCTTGAAATTTGATTAAATATGATATTTGTCTTCATTATTTACTAAACAAGTTTTATCATTAGATTAAAATTGCAATGGAAAATTCAAAGAACAAAAAGAAAACGATTAGGACACCATCCACAAGTAACAAATATGCAAGCAAGAGTTCATTTACACCAACTAAAGCATCCCCAAGTTCTACTAAACATACCAACATGAAAGAAATACAATTGCCTGAGGTAAGTTATTGACTTATTTGTATTGGTGACTATCTCAAAACATTGATATGAACTAACAAGTTTTATTGTAACAGGGGGTTAAGTGTACATTTACACCAACTAAAGCAATGCACCTTCAAATTCCTGACATCCAACTTTGTGCATATGTATTTAATGCAGGTCATGATCCAAAGTAAGTAATTTTCATCAAAACTGAAACACAGCTATTTTAATAACTAATTAACTCAACTTTTATTTCCTAATATTTTTGGTATACAATGTAGTGAAGTGATGATTCAAATAGGAGGTTTTAAAGTATCTAGAATGGAGCTTCATTGTTTGTGTCCTAATGAGGTTGTTCAAGACCAAATATTCAATTTAATGGCAATAAAAACTACTTGTTCTCAACATGATGCAGCTAACAAATTAGTTTGGTCATTGCCTCCAACTTTTGCGGTACATATCCTTCTTAATTAATAAATAAAAATGATGCATTAATTGTTTGTAATTTCGAGCTTAAGGTTTATTTATCTCTATTTGTTACAGGAAGATGTAAAAGACGGTCATGATTTACAAAGTTTGACAAAACATTATTCAAATTTTATGAGTCCATTTACAACTCTAAAATATGTGAGTTCTGTTAATTTATAGTACATACTTCCCTATAATCTATTGATCAACAATTACTTTATAATCTATAACCGATAACTATGTTTTTTGAAATTACTAGATCTATGTTCCCTTAAAGGATGAATGTGGACACTGGTTTCTTATGGTCATTTCTATTAAAGATAAAGTTGTATATCATCTAGATTCATTACTACAAGCTGACAATATAGCAACAAGAAGGGAAAGAATATCGAAACTGGTAATTACATTTCAAATTTTGAGTCAAAATTACTTAGACTAATTTTCAATAATTGTGACTATTTTGTTTCAATTTTTTTTAGTGCAAGGTGATTGCTGAGTTAGTTTTAACGGATAAGTATAAAAACACTTTTGTAAATGGATTAAAAGATTTTGGTAATTGGGAAATTAAAGCACCAAGAGGAATGCCTAATTACTCTACAAGGTTAGTAATGATAAAAATGTCAAATAAAGTTATCTTTTTTGTTTAGTCAAATGCCTTTAACTTCTTAATGACAGGGACGCTTCATCAATATGGGTATTAGACTGGTTAGAGATGGAGCATGGATTTCATACAAATCTTAGTACAACTCATGACGAAAATGTTGTAAGGATGTGGACATCAATTATTCTACTTCGCGGCCAACACAATGAACGTCGGATTTATTTAGAACAAAAAGTCCAAGAATTTTGGAACACTCTTGCACCTATGGAAGACAATTTGCATTAACGCTTAAATTACATGTAATTTTTTGGCAACAAAATCTTGTACGCATTGACTTGAAAAATCATCTATGTATTGAATGAATGTGTTAGAACACTCTTATATATTATGTATGACCATAAATTAAAGAAGCAAAATGAACTATATGATACACATTGATTTTTTTTTGACAAATTGGTACACGTTGGTAATTTTAGAAGGTTAACAAAGTAGATTAAAAAAATAGCATGGTGTATAAGGAAATAAATTGCTAACTAATTTGGCGTGTCGGATGTGTTTCGCGGTATTAGTAGTAAATAAAAATACAAACTAACTTGGCGCGTTCGGTGTGTTTCTACGCGTTGTTAGTTAATTAAAATGCAACTAGTTTGACGCATTGGGTGTGTTTCACCGCGTTAGGTAATTTGGTGCACATAGTGTATTTCACAACACTATTTTATTGTTTTTTTTTTTGGACCAAAAAGTGTAAGGTTAGACAAAAAGTGAGAGACAAAAGGTAAAGTGGTAAACATATGTGAGACAAAAAATGTATGGTTAGATATGTGCCAATCATATATGTGAGAGACAAAAGGTAAAGTAAACATAGTCCAACCCTCGTATCCTCTTCTACTTCCATCTTCTTCATGTTCTTGCTCCTCTTCTCCATCAATGGCGTCGTCTTCCAAAAGGTGAGTTACAGATCGCACATTTTAAGTTATTGCATGTCTAAATCGTGTAATATCTATGCTTCTTATGCTCGATTACACATCTAGGGTTTATATATATTATATATATATATATTGTTGGTTACTCGATCTGTGACATGTTCTTAGCAATTTCAACATTTTCAGATTACCAACACCCGAAGATATTGCCAAATATCGCCACTATTTTGAAACTGTAATAGATCCAAATAAGGTATATGCTACTGTCTTTTAATTTATCAATTTTTAGGTTTTCAGATCATTAGTTGAAAAGGTATTCATTTATGTTTTGTTCATGATATTTAGGAAAATATTGACATTCCCGGAGATTTTTATGCAAAATGGAAAATTGAATTTATGAAGCACCAATTTGGGTGGATAAGGGGTCCAAATAGAATGAAGGTTATGGTCTTGTATAACCGATCCAACACTGATATGACACTAACCGATGGAATTTGTGTTGGTAAGTATTTTGGCTTTGTGAAACCTACTAGGGTGACCCTCAGTTATGTGTTCGACGAAAATATGTTTTGGATGAGGATTTTACCTGAACCTCAGCCTCCAACAATGGCTCCATCAACAATTGAAAGGGAAGTGAATTTCGCTTCTTGCATAGCAGACATGGTTACAAACTCAAAAAGGTAAGTTTTGACATTTTCTTATGTTAATATATTCTTGCAATTTGCATGTTTCCCGTTTGGTAGCATTTCACTTGTACAACTTTCAAAGTACTTTATGTTTGGAATTGTTTTTATGTTTTTTGTGTCATTTAAAAATGAAATAAAGTAAGGTAGTGTCGTTTTCTGTATTGAGAAGTGAACATGTTTCTTTAATGTGTACTACTTGTACTTTGAAATTTTGGGACCACGTCTAGAATATGTGTTACTACTATTATTTACATGTTTGTGGGAAGATGATAAATTTGTCTTTGTCACCCTATTATATAAGGAATGTTGCTGGACCATCAAGCTGCACACCCAATTGGTTCAAAACTACTATTGTTCCTGATAAGGTATTGTTCACTTAATTTAGTTACAATCACAACATATCATCAATTTTATTTACATGTTTGGTTTGTTCCTAATGTATTTACATGAATCTAGGAAGCCATATATGTGTGTCCTTATTTTGTCAACAATTGGTCTACTAAGTTCAATTATGAAAGGCATGGATTTATTATAAATGCCTATCGAAAGAAGACTAAGGTGAATTTTATATGGAGAAAGGGAAAATTGTGCTTGAGTTCCGGTATTACTGTTGCAACAAATAATGGATTTACACAACAGACAAAAGTTATTATTTATTATGAAGAGGAAAACAACTTTCTAATGTTCGACGAGAGCATGAGTGAATTTTCTCCTCTTTATGATGTTCCTGCTGAATCGAATACGGTTTGTTGTTCAGACGATGATGTTCCTCTCTACGAGCCAGGTGCAGAATCTAATCCCGATGCTCCCGTTAATGAGGAAGTTATAGAACCTAATGGTCCTCGTGGAGAAATGAACAACATAAACTGTTTTGTGTGGGACAAATTTGTTCGTAAGAAATTTGCTAAAGGACACTGTGTTATGGTAAGTTGACTATCAATAGCCTTAAATAATTAAATATTTTGTTAAATAATTTTTTGTTTTTTGTGTGTCAAGTTACCCACATTTTTATATGTTCATTGTTGTAGCACTTTCCTGCTGTTGTTTGCCTAGAGTATCCTGATATTGAGAATAAAATCATGGTTGTCATCAATGAACAAACTCATCAAAAGATTGAATGCAAAGTAGTCAAGGGCTACAGGAAGAAACCAAAGAAGCGCCCAGAACTTCATTTAGGAGGAACTTTATGGGGTATCTTCGTTAGACGATTGAATCTCAAACCAAAGGACACGTTGAAGTTTCGGCTTGACAAACCTCCAAGTTTCCTGACTGTTACCATTGTGAGAAAATCCAATGCACGTTGAAGATTAATCATCCATTGATGTGATGATATTTGATCTTTATTTGTTTTACTCTACCTCTTTGTTGTATGCTTCAAGTACTTTGTTAATCATCCTATATGTCTACTTAGCAAGGATTATCTTTTAAGTGGTATGTTTGGTGATTGTATCACCTGTTTGTATGAAATTGACAATGTTAACTACTATGTGAAGTGTGGGTTTATAAGTTTGCTGAGTTGGTCATTATGTGTCTATGAAATTGATAATGCATATAGGAAGATATTGAGTAGACTCCATTTAAAAAAACTTGTCTGAGTTGCTTAAATAATTGAAAAATAATGGAATATATTGAGTAGAGTCAATTTAGAATATATCGAGTAGAGTTCATTTAAAAAAACTTGTCTGAGTTGCTTAAATAATTGAAAAATAATGGAATATATTGAGTAGAGTCAATTTAGAATATATCGAGTAGAGTCCATTTAAAAAAACTTGTCTGAGTTGCTTAAATATTTGAAAATTGTGAAGTAATAGAATATGGCAGCCATAGAATATATTGAGTAGAGTCCATTTAAAATAAAAATCATTCGTGCGGTTTAAACTAAATGCGTTTTTTTGCGGTTTTAGTTTTGATTGGTTTGTTCTGTGGTTTTACTTTTGAATTTGTTCGGATAAGATCATCCCTGATTTATGCCACCAAATGTAATAGTATGGATGTTGATTACTTTGTAAAATTTAAAATTAACAATTTTATGATGAGATTAGTCATAATCATATTTCTATTTTAAATTGCATAATATAACTTAATCATGTCATATTCACTCATTAGTCTTGATCATATTTCAATTTTTATTCAACTTTCTAAAAAACTCCAAATTCTGCAAACAAACAAGTGGGAAACAAGTGGGCCAACTTGTTGATACTAAAGTTACCATTTTTAGCCCAACCAAGAGTCATTGTCGTGTATACTACCACTTACCCATGAAACCATTTGCAAACTAATAGTAGTTCCATTTGCCCTAATTTTTGGACGGCGCATCATCTTCTCCAAAGGACAGGTAAAGTTTTCTCTACCTTCTTCTTCATCTGAGTTTTAAGCTAAACACCTCAAGTTACAGATCAATTTTAATAAACCCATATGCAATTAGAATTCTTATCTAATATATTGTTCATTATTTTTATTAACGTTGATGCTTGTTGGTGGTTTAGGTGTCTCTATTCTGGTATTGAAGTTTGGTGGTAGTTTTAGTGCTTAGTCAGTTTTGATTTTCCCTTGGTTGTTATTTGCTGTGATGGGGGAGTTTTAGCCCGAACTGTAGCTTTCTTCTTTTGCATCCTTGCTTCCAATTTTAAAAAATTAACTGCTTCAAATTTGTATATAGGTTAAACATGGCTGCATCAAATAACAGGTACCGATAACAATTTATTTTTATTATTCATAGGCTTCAATTTACTTGAGACAATTTGTTAGTATTTCGATTGTTACGACACTATGACTAAGTATAGTATATAAAATATTTTCATACAATTCCATCTTAATTCATTTTAAAATTTAATTCTTCTATAGTAGCTCTCAGTATAATGATGATGATGATGACAACGAAATTGATCCTGATTATGCTGCTTTTCTGGCTGAAAACGGTGTTGATTTCTATGAAAATTATGATTTGCAAAACGGAAATTATGAAGGAAGTGA
The DNA here is from genome assembly GCF_020283565.1 of Trifolium pratense. NCBI lineage: Eukaryota > Viridiplantae > Streptophyta > Magnoliopsida > Fabales > Fabaceae > Trifolium > Trifolium pratense. The sequence continues at coordinate 9,902,501 of NC_060060.1, read as the reverse complement.
AGAAGAAGTTGAAATTATAGATCCAACTATGTCTGATGGAATGAGTGCAATCACTATCAATAACATACCTCCATGCAGCGATAATGTCTATTATGAGACCTTCACTACATTGGTCGGTGGTCGTCAAGTCCCTAAATCACATGTATTTGAATTCAGCGTTGGTCACCTAAACTTCAGTACCCCAACTCAGATTGTAAGCTATGTTTTTAAGTTTATTTTCATTATTTTGCTATTTTTATTATGCTTAATTACATGTCAAAGTAACATTATATAATTTTTAAAATTGGGTTTTGCAGACCTTACCGACTGCATTAAATGATTATGTTCGGCGATTCAATTTTCATAAGCTCATTCTAGGAGTACCAGACCAATCCAGTTCAGAAGTTCACTTAAAATATCCGTGTACACATTTGAAAAATGTCAAGATTGTAAAAGGATGGAAAAAATTTTGTTCGGACAACAATATTGAATTCAAAGATAGGGTGCGCTTTGAATTCAAAGAGTTTGGTACAAATGTTTGTGAAGTTACCAAGCTTATGTAATATGCATTTGATGTAATCATCCGTTTCTAATTTAACAACTCTGTATTGTTTGCCAAGAAAACAACTCTAATGTATTATGTTTATCTTATATTTTGAGGTGCAACAAGTTTATCGGCAAATCATGTTTTCATTAATAGCTATATAGGTATTTGATTTATAACAACAAAGTTTTAATTCAAAATGGTCAAGCACTTCAAAGAGTTTGGTACAAATGTTTTGTACAAATGTTTGTGAAGTTACCAAGCTTATGTAATATGCATTTGATGTAATCATCCGTTTCTAATTTAACAACTCTATGTATTGTTTGCCAAGCAAACAACTCTTATGTATTATGTTTATCTTATATTTTGAGGTGCAACAAGTTTATCGGCAAATCATGTTTTCATTAATAGCTATATAGATATTTGATTTATAACAAAGTTTTAATTCAAAATGGTCAAGCACAAACAGTAGCTTCCATATACTACATAGCAGAAACATTAAATAAGAAAACTAAATCCTAAACCACAAACTAAGTTAGATGACAGTGCAACACCATACAAGTTCCAACTAGCTTAATTACAAACTAAAAGGGAATAATAACTCCTAAACACAAATCCCCACAGCCTAACTATAGCAGCTTCAGCTCCAAGCCCAGCAGCCATCAGTACTTCTCAAAATCACTGTAGATTTTGCACCATCGTTGTAGAAAAACATTTTCTTAATCCCTTTTTTGACTTGGTTCTTTAAAAAATCGACCCATCCACCCGCTATTAGAAAATTCACACCCGTATGTTGCACTTCCCAAGTATAGCATTCAGTTGTCTCGGAGATGGACACCTCAAGCTCATAAGCTACTGAGCCGTGGTAAATGATATCCACCACAGAGTCAGGTATCATCTACATCAATAAATGTATCGAATCAAAAACTTCAATTAGTCATAATTTAGAATAAAAATTAATAAAATAAATAAGTACAATGTGGTTGAAGTAGGTAAATACCAAAGGTTTCCCTTCTGTTGCCATGGATTCAGAAATCTCCAAAATCCACATTGGATCATAACCCCAATGACCATAATATTTAGCTGGATCGTTTGTGTCTATTTTTCCTAGGTAATGTCCCATAACTTTCATCTCAAACTTATTTTCATCAACTAACTTTAGTTTAATTAAACCAAAAACTGTTAGCTGGTACATCAACCTGAGTTTTGTTTGGTTAAACTCTAGGTATGGTTTGTCACCTTTGTTTACAAAAGCAATAAAGTTGTTCCCATGTTCATCTTTGATTACTACAGTTTCCCCAATACGGGGAGCATGTCTTTGATACCAACAAGTAGGAAAATAGATTTTGTCCTGTCAAAACAATTGCAATTTAGATTAAGGAATTCTTAAATTTCCAACTACAAACTACTTATTTGGTAACATTACCTTTCCTTCATAAAATGCAGCATGGAAGTCCTCGTCATTTCCATAAGATGCTACAATTAACATAAGATAAGCAAAATACTTAGGTTATTCATTTTAAACACAATCTACTTATAATGTGAGCATACTAGATATCGCTATTGGACAGAATTTCTTAAAAATCCTATAGCACATTCAGAACTCATGAGTACTCCAAACATTCTCAGATAAATAATGGTCATCACTCATCAACATAGTACATCATAAAACAAAACAAATTCTGATAAAAAAGTAGATTTCAGTTTAAACTTACACTCATGTCTCATCCTCTTATAGGAATAGTAAAACTTTTCTGCTTTGAATTCCATTTGTATCTAGCACAAAAATGAATACAATAATTATAATGACAAAATAAGATGAAAAGCAAAAGGAAAAAAAGTTGTATCAACCAAAATGAGAAACTCACCCATTTGTCGGTAATTGGCAATCGTTTAGGAGCTTCTACTGAAATACGTGATCTATTCATGTTGGATTTCTGTAAATTTTACCTAAAGAATGAGAACAAACGCAGGATTCGAAATAGAATTGAAGAAAATTAGGGTTTCAATAAAAAAAAAAATTAGAAATTAACAAACCCAGAAGAATTAGAAATCGACCTCTGAAGTCAATGAGTTCGTCGGGGGTGAGCGGAGAAGAGAAGATGAGTTCGCCGGTGGTGTGGGTGGAGAAGAGGATCGTTGGAGAAGAGGATCCTTCTTCCTCAGAGAAAGAGAAAGACGAAGAGAAAGAGAAAGAGAAAGAGAAAGAGAAAGAGAAAAGTGAAAATATGATTCAGGGGCATAAACGTAATCTTCCATTGTTTCTTAAAATAATCTTATAATAAATTGAAGTGGGCCCGCGGTAAAAAGGGCTTGGTGCACCATAAACCCCCATTTTTGGGGGTTCATAATAGATGCTGCCTACTTTTTTTGTTAGAATAATTTTACTCTTTATTATTTGAGTTTAAAAGAAATTTGACTTATAGTGACAACACAAACCTGTTACTAAAAGTAAAAAAACCTGTAAATAAATCTCGTTTTCACCTCTATCAGAACACTTTTCATAGTAATTTGGTTCATTATTTCTTATCGGAACACCTGCTTTAGAATTTCAGTATACTTATTTCAATACAAAAAATTTGACTTATAGTGACAGACAAAAGTCAAAAATCTATAGATAGTGACGGACAAAAGTCAAAAATCTATAAATAAGTATACCGGAAATTCTAAAGAAGGTGTTCCAGTAAGAAATAATGAACCAAATTACATTGAAAAAGTGTTCCGATAGAGGTGAAAATGAGATCTATTTACAGATTTTTTTACTTTTAGTGACAGGTTTGTCTGTCACTATAAGTCAAATTTCTTTTTCTTTTTTTTGACAAAGTCAAATTTCTTTTAAACTCAAACAATAATGTGTAAAATTATTCTACCAAAAACAATAAAGGGTAAAATTGGGGGAAAAAATGATTTGTAGAGATATAATTGTTGGGTGGAAAAAAAATATATTTTTGTCACTTCACCTTTCCTATTTATTTATTTCTTTGTTTCATTTTCTTCATTCTTTCAACTCTATTTTTTCATCGAAATTGCTTAGGGTCTTGTTTTCTTTTCTTCTTCACAATATTATTTTGCTAAAGTGTTGCAAATCTACCTTGAGGTAACATCCTTGACTCTCTTTTTCCTTGATTTTCTATTACTCAATTCTCTTCAAGCCCTTATTTACACTATATGGTGATTCTTAAGAACCTTAATGACGATGTAGAGGAATAATCACAGGTTCCCCTCATTGGTTCTGAACGAGAATCTCTAATCTATTCTCACTGCACTAGAGTTAATGGCACTTTAAATTACATAGGGTAGTTTTATTAGATTTGGACAAAATATTTTTTGTAATTTTAATGCATTCAGTGTTAAGTTTTGCATGTTCCATTAAACTTATAGATATATTTAAATAGTTACATATTTAAATATATTTTATTAATAATTTTAATAGTTAAAATAGTTTTTTCTTTAAATCACATAAAAATATTGATAGTGGGCCGGCTGAGTCGAATATCAATATGGGCTAAATGAGTTGGAGCAAAAAGGTTAGACATTTATTGGGCTTGATTTTTATGGCACAACCTGTAAAAAATTATGGGCTGGCCTATAGATTTGTTCCAATTTTTACAGTTCTATTCATTTTCCTATAAGTATAGCTAAATACATTTTTTCCTCATTTCTTCACAAACTTTCTCTCTCTTTCTCTTTCTCATCGGCGGCCTCAAAACCCTTCTCCCCCCAACATTTTTTATTTTTATTTTCCTTCTAAATTTTGAGCATCTAAGCTAGGTGGAAGTTGAATCTTAGTGTGAGAAGCTCTCTTTTAAGGTAAATCATATTAATCTTTCTCCTTCTTTGTTGTTTTTGGGTTAAAATGCTCTATAGGGGATATGGTGTTTGATTTTTGATATATTTTGCTTATTATTTCACGAAAGTAACAGATCGAGTCAAAATATGCATGGATCTAAAAGAAATTTTCGTCTTTGATCATTTTGAAAATTTTGAAGATGGGTTAAAATTTTATTCTTTTCTTAAACGCTCTTATATTTTGTTGATCTATGATTAATTGTACCAAATTTTTTTTTTTTTTTGAAAAAAATTAGTTTGGGTTGTCTTTTGTGTTGGCCAACACTTAGGGGTATTTTAGGTACTTGAAAGTTTCAATTTTGTCCTAAAATGTGTAGACCAATGGATTCAGAGTTTTGAAACGATAACAACATACCTATGATTTGCGATAATCGGCCAAAATTCTAAATGTTATTGTAAATCTTTGTTTCACTCTATTGAAAAATAAATAAGAAAAACATAATGATATAAGTATTTTAAAAATTTTAATTATTAAATTTATATAAATATTGTCATTTATTATTTACAAATATGTTAAGAAAGTATATAAAAAAAATTGGTACAAAAAATATTCAAATATAGTCTTGACTATATAGTAACAAAATATGCATCTTAAATATTCTTATTGATAGTTTTATCAAATATAGTGTTGACCATATATATTTTTATATAAATGGTTTTCAAGCATTTTATAACAAAGTTTCTTGTATATCTATATGGAACAATACAAATATCATAGCATTTTATTTGGTTACTATGCAATCTCGTAATTCAAATTAAGAACTAAGAAGGGATCATAAACGTGACATTTAAGATGATTTTATTTAATTAGTTGGACATTATCATGTCAATTACAAAACAGACTCGTAATGTGTTTAGTGAAAGAGGGGTGGGATGAAATTTATCATATTTTGTATCTTTCGTTGAGCTTGATAATACACGTCTGGAGTTGCTTGTGAACAATGGTTGTATTGCTGGTGCAGAAGTTTATGTTCACAACTGAAGATATGAGAATCAAGTGAATCAAATCTCCAACTTAGGTAGCAAATAACAAGTTGAAAATTTGACTCACTTTATTCTCAAGTCTTTATTTGTGAACATAAACCTCTGTACCAACAATACAATGATTATTCACAAGCAACCCCATATGAGTATTATCAAGCTCAACTCAAGTTACAAATGATGAGAAATCTCACCCCTTCTCCCTTTCACTAAACACATGATGAGTCTCATTTGTGATTGACACGATGTTATCCAACTAATTAAATACAACCAGACAAAATGTCACATCTCTAATCACTCGATGATGTGTGAATTAGGAGATTGCATAGTATCCAAATAAAATGATATGTTGTATGTATCGTTCCCATATGGATATATAAGAAACCCCATGTTATAGAATGCTTAAAAACCATTTAAAAGAATATATTGTCAAGACTATATTTGAATCTAAAAATATGAATTTTGCTTAGATTTTGTCACGGAAGGAGTATGTGGTATCAAATTCTTTTTATGTTATTGCTATACAATTCTACAACCGATTTAATTGACATATTTTCTACACAAAGGAAAAAAGTTTTATAACAAATTTTTGTTAATATATTTTTATATAGCAATGTGATTATTGCAATGAATCTAAATCTTTGAGTTTTAGTAGTAAATTAATAAAAACTCTTCCGTTATAAATTTTTAATCCTTTTAAGAAAATACGTATAACACTAGTGCAGAAAGGAGATACAACTACTGGCCAAACAGACTTTCCACTACTGGCCGTGGCCAGTAGTAAACGCAGTCGACGTTGTAAGTACACACTTTCCACGTCGGGTCTTTTTATACCCGTCGTGGTATGTGTAGTTTCTTCTGTAATTATTATTTAAAATTATGGGGATTCCACGTCGGTTATTACAAATACCCGTAGTGGTATGTATGAGATTCCACTACGGGTATTCACACATATCCGTAGTGGTATCACTAGTAGAAAATGGACTTTTGGCTAAGAGATTCCACTACTGGTATGTGAATACCAGTAGTGAAATACATTTGAGCAAAGGATTCCACTACGGATATTTGTATACCAGTAGTGAAAAGTTCATAGACAAGGGATTTCACTACTGGTTTTCTTAAATCAGTAGTGAAAAGTAGACACGGTGGCAATGTTGTAATTACGTTGAAATTTGTTTTAATTGGATTTCACTACTGATTTGGTATTCACCCGTAGTGGAATCCCTTAACTTAGAATGTATAGCACAGAGTGTATGTTCATTTGTTCATTCATTCATTCCCAATTCAAACACAATCTTATGTCTGAGCTCTCACACCCCAAACACTCTTACGCGATGAACAAACTTGACTGAACCTCAAATCAACTCGATTTTCAGCCGTCTTCTCCAAGCACCGGCTTCTCTCAGCCATCCTCTCTCTCTCTCTCACTCGTTATCTCGAACCCTAGCTCCAAATCAAAGCTTCTCTCTTGAACCCTAGATCCAAATCGAAGATCCAAATCGAAGCTATACGGGAAACGCATCATCGAAACCGTCAACTCATCCTTCAACCGTGACGATCCTGAATCCGTCTATTCAACTCATCCCAAACCGGTCAGTTCCATTTTCAACTCCAATTTTTCAATTTCCTTTTTCTCTCTCTTAATTCGTTAGCTGATTTTCGTTTTCTTTAATTTCGTTTTTGTTTATTTTCATTTTATTGTGTTTTGTTTTTGCACTAGGATTTAATTCACTTAAATCGTTAATTTAGTTTCATTGGCTGGACCAATTTGTTGATGGGGATCCCTGGATTGAGCAATCAGAATAATGGACAGAAATGGTTAGGCATAACTGAGCCGATTTCATTGGCTGGACCAACTGAGGAAGATGTGATCAAGAGCCATGAACTTGAAAAGGTTCTTTTTATTTGCAGTTATTGTGAATTTATATGGAATTTTGGTGCTTTTGGTAGTGTTATTTTGTACTGAATTTGGATTTTTGGTGTTCAGTACTTGCAAGGTGTTGGATTGTATGAGAGTCAGCAGGAGGCAGTGTGTAGGGAGGAAGTGCTTGGCAGGCTAGACCAGGTTGACCTTGTTTATTTTTTGATGTAATTTCATTTCATTCAACCTTAGAAAATCGGAGTTTTTAGATGAAGATATCACGATTCACGTTTCAAGTTCATGTTTTAAATCCAATTTGCTAAGATAGAAATACTAACCGGTGTTGTCAATTGAAGATCACGTTACAACTTAAAACACTATAGTATAGCCTCTATTTAACAATACTAATATGAACTGTACAATCTACAATCTTCATTGAACATCTCCGATTTATTGATTGTAGTGACTGAATCGTTTTTAACTAAAGACATAAATATTCAAATATAATGCTAGTAATGGGGACAGCCTCCTCTCACCCTTAACATTTGATCACTTAAAAAAAAATCTTGGAAATGTAGTGCAGATTGCTATGAATTCGTTTGTTTTGATTGTGCTGTTATATTATAAACTAGATTGTGAAGATTTGGGTTAAGACCATCAGCCGGGCGAAGGGATTCAATGAACAACTGGTGCACGAAGCAAATGCCAAGATTTTCTATTGCAATTGATTTAGGTTTTTCAATGATTTTTTGTCTGGTATATATGGTGGAAATCTGTTGTTGTTTATAATTTGTCTGGTATAGTTTTTAATCCTTTTAAGAAAATACGTATAACACTAGTGCAGAAAGGAGATACAACTACTGGCCAAACAGACTTTCCACTACTGGCCGTGGCCAGTAGTAAACGCGGTCGACGTTGTAAGTACACACTTTCCACGTCGGGTCTTTTTATACCCGTCGTGGTATGTGTAGTTTCTTCTGTAATTATTATTTAAAATTATGGGGATTCCACGTCGGTTATTACAAATACCCGTAGTGGTATGTATGAGATTCCACTACGGGTATTCACACATATCCGTAGTGGTATGTATGGTTTCCAGTTTTTTTTTTTTTTAAGAATTGGGGATTCCGCTACGGGTATTTACAAATACCCGTAGTGGTATGTATGAGATTCCACTACGGGTATTTAAACATATCCGTAGTGGTATGTATGGTTTCCATTTTTTTTTTTTTAAGAATTGAGGATTCCACTACGGGTCATTACTTTTACCCGTAGTGGTATGTGTAGTTTTCACTACTGATTGTTATAAATATCAGTAGTGGTATGTTAGTTTTATTTTTTATTTTTTTTTCGTTTTTTTGTAGCTTCCTGTGCCTGCATATTAATTATATGGTCTACACTTTTCCGGCGCAGAAATTATACGTACAACCTAGAAATTACTAGTAGCTAATAACGCACAAGAAAATTGACATAATTCCGAATATTATTTTCCACAAGTCATTGTCAATTCCTAACAAGTTACATTCAACACATTAAAAGTCAATGCTTAACATAATTTCAAGTCACTGGTAGCTAATAACGCACAATAAAATTACTAGTAGCTAATAACGCACAAGAAAATTGACATAATTTCGAATATTATTTTCCACAAGTCATTGTCAATTCCTAATTAACAAGCTAACAAAGTTACATTCAACACATTAATAGTCAATAAGGTGAATATCTTTTCCAAGTTCACTATAGATTTTGGGTTCGATCCCCAGCTCATTGTAAACCAAGAAAAAAAGTAAAATAGGGGCCCTTACATATGATTTTCTTTCCAGTCCTAAAAGACAATAGATATTTTTTTTTCAAAAATGCATTTTAAAAATAGATTCATATTTTTGAAAATTTTAAACATTATTTTACAAATATCTTCAGGGGTGGAATATAGAATACAGAAAAAGAGACTCGTGAAGAATGTGTGACACGGTAAAATATAATATTTGTTATGAATATATTAGTAGATGTCAATTAGTCTTGGCCCATATTCATTGGCCCATATATTGTCCTATAAATAGAGCATATGATACAATGTGATATACACCTTGAATAGAACAATACAAGAGTCTATTCTCTCTTCTCTTTCTCTCCTTCATCTCTTCTTCTCTATTCTTGTTATTCTCTAGGAATAGTTCATAACACGTTATCAGCACGATAGTCTCTCCTCTTTCAAAAAAGGTATAACAACAATGGGAATTGACAATTTTATTTTATGTATGAATTTTTTTTATTCTATTTTTTCAGATCATTTTGTTCTTCTCGTTTTTTTATATATTAATTCACAAACCTACGATCCAGAAGTATCGTGGTGATATGAATCCTGAAGATTCATAGTGTGATGAAATTTTAAAATATGAATCCTGAAGATTCATAGTATGATGAAATTTTAAAATATAATCCTGAAGATTCATAAGCATACGCTTATAAAAGTAACGTAAAATATCTTTTAAAATATGAATCCCGAAGATTCATAGATATAATATGATGAAATTTTAAAATATGAATCCCGAAGATTCATAGATATAAGTAAAATCAATATCTTGTTAATCTTTTAGAAGAATTCAAAAACATCAATCCCTGAAGGATTGGATAAATAATTGATTTGATTTGTTATACAATTCTTGAACAATTTAAGAACCAATTTTTATTCTCCATAATTCTTGAAGAATTCATTACGGATACATCTTTGAAGGATCGTACAATTAGATCTATTATATAGTTCTCAAAGAACTTAAAAATTCAAATTTTGTCCTCCATGAAATCTTGATGAATTCAATTGTGACACATCCCTGAAGGATGTACAAAATAATTGATAAGATCTATTATAGAGGTTTTGAAGAACTTATGAATGATTCAATATATATGCATCCTAAAGGATTGTACACAAAAAAAGAAAGATTATTCTTACATTATATTATATAGTTCTTGAAGAACTTCCTATACATGCATCCCTGAAGGATGACTTTATCAATTTATAATTTTCATTGGATTTATTTATTTACTGTAATAATAATAAAAACAAACTAAACATACATATATCATGCGCCATTTTTTTTAGAATACTTCATGTATGTTGCTCATAATCTATACATATCATGTTAGAATTTTTAGTTAAAAAAAAAGAAAAAAAAAGTACAATCATATGCTAATTTACGTTACCTATTCTATGCATATGCCAATTTTTTTTCAATAACTTACTAATTAATATATGTTACATTATAATTATTATTATAGGTTACATTATAATTATTATTAATTTCATTATGTTACTATTTAATTTGTATTATAAACTTTTATGTTACATTATATTAATATTAATACAGATAATTGGAATTTTTTATTTGACTGTGTTTACTATGTTTATCTAATTATTTGCTTAATTTTATTATTTGATGATAGTATATATCAATGATAAATGAATGAAAAATTATTCCCAGAAGTGAATGAAATCCGATCCACTGATGTTACTCCATTCCCAGAAGTGAATGTAGTAACACAAGTTTACCATGAAAAAAAAATTGTGGTCATGGTAATAGTCATGACTGTGTTAATTTTAAAATTAAAGTGGGCAAATTAGTTCCCGAAGAACTAAGGAAGAAAAAGGGAAAATCCAATTGAATGCATAAGGAATAAATTATTCTTTTTCTTTGACGCAAGGAATAAATTATTCTTAATCATTATGAAGATCACTTGTGATATAGTTCTTGAAGAATTAATGTTTTAATAATAATGATCTCCGATGGATCACTCAAAGAATATGGATTTCCCGAACCATTGTTAATGAAAAATTATTTGTATAGTTTTTGAAGAACTTAAAATTCAATATTAAAGCATTTCTTGTAGTATCGCTCAAGAACAATTTTTCATAATCAATGTTTATGAATATTGGTGGTATAATTCTTGAAGAACTAATATTTTAATATAATATCCCTAAAGATATAGTTCTTGAATAAGCAAAAATTTAATATCAAGTATTCTAGAAGGATTGGAAAATTGTAATTTTCCATAGCCATTGTTGATAGAGATATATTGTTAAGTTCCTGAAAAACTTATAAAATTTTACAACATGATTACAATCTATATGATATATTTGAACTTGGTATAAGATAGACCAAAATTAAAGAAAATCAATAGAAAAATTATTTATGTCTCTTGAATATGCTCTTGAAGTAGCAACTTTGAAAAGAAAAAAAATAAGTTCAAGAATATTTTGTATATCCATTGTTGTACATACATTGGATGAATATTATTGATATATTAAACTCATGATTGAATGCATGGTTCATACGTTTTTTTTTTCCTCTCATAATAATGATTATTCTTTGCTCTTAAAAAAAAAATTCTTTGCAAACATAAACTGACTTTAATTATTCGGTTACATATTTAAATCAATTGATTGATTTGAATTTTAAAATCTTTTAATTGTTACTATATTTTAATTTCTAATTCTACTGAAATCCACATAAGCATTATTTTGTTATACTTTATTTTTACTCTTTTAATTCTCATACAAATAAATTATTACTATGTTTTTTATTGTGTTCCACCGAAAAGATTTTTTTTGTAGAAACATATTTGTTTAGCTTGAAAATATTCATTGATTCTACTATTCATGAAAAATTAAATTTTATATTTGGTAGTACGAAAATTATTGAAGGCTCCAGAAGAATCAATGCATTGTTATATCGAGAAACGAAGTTGCACTTTGCTAATGTATTTTATATTTTAAGTCTTAAAGAGATTTGTTACCGAAGGATATTCACATAAATGAATATCATATTGAAACAAGAAACGACGGAGATATTTTATCTCTATATTACGAGACATATTATCAACTTTTGTCTCTAGTTTGTGGTGTACTTATGATATTAGTGCAACTTAAGCACATGTTCAAGTAAACCAGAAGTTTACAAATAAATCATATTATTTTTGTCATTGGCAAGATCAGTTGGGTCATTTCTGGTCTATTATGATGCGAAATTTTTTTTATGGATATGTATTGAATGGCCAGAAGTTCATTCAATCTAACACTTTTTGTGTATTACTAGTTCCCGAAGAAAATTGATAAATTTAGTAAACGAGCGTCTCTTATTTTATATATAAGGTGATATTTATAAATCAATACACCGATCATGTGGACCAATTAAATTTCTATAATTTTAAAAGATGCATCAACTAAATGGTCACATGTATGTTAGTTATCAACTCACAACCAAAAATTTGTGAGATTATTTTTGAGAGCTCATTTTATATATATAAAAAAAAAATTCTAGAAAGTATTTGATAAGTATCATATGTTAATTGAAATTTATACCAAACATCTTGTAGAATATGTTCATACAAACAAAAATAATAATGGACTTGAAGATCCATTCTTTAGACGTCTAAAGTTAATTACATGGTCGATACTTATGAGATCAATACTTCTAAGTTCTATTTTATATTTTGGGAACATTTAAATATATATGTTGAGATATTGATTCGCTGAAGCCAATATGTTATTATACAAAAGTCTTCCCCTTAACTTGCAATTAAGTTTAGTTTTATAATCTAATATTTTTTATATAAGCATTTTTGGATGTGTTGGTATGTTCCAATTGCTCCAATATAATGCAATACGATGAATTATTAAAGAATATTGGGAAAATATATTTGATATGACTCTTCGTCCCTTATAAATTATATTGAGCCAATAATTAGGGACTTGTTTATAGCCCAGAAGGAAAATATTCGAGTGACGATGAATTAGTTTTCCCAATATTAGGGGGAGGAAATTAGCAGCTGAAAAATATGAACCAGAAGTTCAAATGAATCACTTGAAATAAATAGTTATTATTATCTCATCTTGATCCTCATATAAAATAGATTGAACCAGATGTTCAAAAGATATATCATTTGCAAAGTTTATGAAATCAACTATCAGCTGCTAATGCTCCAATCAAAATGGATGTCCCTGTTGGACAATCTTATATTGCAAATGAATTTTAACCACCCTGTAGCGTGGTAGGTCGGTCGGTTCCAAAGATAAAAATCCTCAAATAAGAAAAGGAGCTAAAAAGAAAGATGACCCAAGTGAGGATATAAAAAGATTATTTGACATAATTAATTTTCTAGTTCCATCAGAACTTATCAGGTACCTGAAATTTATGAAAATAAAGAGATCTCGACAAATTATGTCATGAATGGAATCCGATGAAACCGAAAGAAAATCAACGTTGACGGTGTTTATTTATATAATATAGCGCTATATATGATAAGAAATAATGAGGATCATAAATCAAAGTCTATTAAGGATTATAGACAATGAAATGATTGACTAAATAGATAGACGTAATTGATACAAAATTAAACTAGCTTTGCAAAGAGGAACGTTTTTGGACCAATAGTCCATTCCATCTGCAGATGGAAATAATTCGATATGAATAAATTTTCAAGAGAAAAATAATGAAAATCAAATATTTAGAGTTTGAATTGTTATTCAAGTATATTGATAAACGTCTATCTTTTATTTTCAATAAGCATATTCACCTAAAGTGAATTTCAAAACTTCTTTGTAATTAATTAAGTTGAGTAGCATATGAAATACTCAATTTATGTGAAATATGTGTTTTGTTGGAACAAAATTGATTTAAAATGTTTGCCCCTAAATCTATAAAGGTTTTGATGATAACAAAGTATTAATACACAATTGGAAGGACTAAAAATTTATTTTAAGTGCGCAGATATAAGCATCAGGTAAGCTCTGAGTGAAGCTCAGAAGATGTGTGTTCAGAAGTTCACGCGCTCAGAAGATGTTAGACTTCAGAAGTTACAACATTCAGAGTATGAAGACTTCAGAACTTCCTGACTGACTACAAGCTTCATCAAACTCTGAAGAGCCTTTTGAAATCTGTGAAGATTCTCCTTGCAAGTCAACTCTTCTACCAATGAAGAAAAGGACCTTTCAAGCCTGATCAGTTCAGCTACTCTCGTTTTGTCTGTCCTAACTTGAGAACGTGGGTCTTCAGTTTTGTTAGCTGAATAAGGAAAGTCCACTCTGCAGTAGTCAAAGTAACTGAAACTCTTTCTTAGTTTTGGATACAACCAAACTGCATCAAGACAGACTGCTTGAAGACAAAAGATTATCAACTCCAACGGTTCTTTTTGCAACGACTCTTTTCTAGTGGTATATATACTAGAAGAATCAGCTACAACAAATAATACATCATTAAGGATTGAACGTGCGCTGAACAAACTCTGAACTTTGTGATATACAAGCTCTGAACCTCTGTTAAGTGTTTTTGCACTTTAGTCTAATACTCTGTATTCTTTGTATTGGCTCTCTTTAGGTTCTGTTAAGAGCATTTGTATATTGTTATATACTTTTCTGTTTCTTGAGAAACTTAAGCTTGTGTGCTTAAGTGTGAAGTCTTAAGCTTGTGTGCTTAAGTGTGAAGTCTTAAGCTTGTGTGCTTGAGCATTGTTGAGAAGTCTCTTGCTTGTGTGCTTGAGCAGGTGTAATCTTGTGTGATTATAGTGAAATCCCTTGGAAGTGCAAGGGGACTGGACTACTCTCGTTTTGTGAGAGGAACCAGTATAAATTGCTTGTGTGATCTCTCTCTCTCTCTTATCGTGTTTATTGTGTTATTTATCCGCTGCCGTTGTAGTTAAGTTAAGAACTTGAAAAAGTTTTAAACTTGACTAAAACACAATTCAACCCCCCCCCTTCTTGTGTTTTCACACCTTCAATTGGTATCTAGAGCTCTGGTCTGTTACTTTCACTTAACAGTGAGACAGTAAAGATCTTGTGAGAACACTATGTCTGGAGGAGACGATAGTAGTACTAGAACAACCGGTGAAGCCGGTGAGGCCAGTGGAGCTGGTGGTGGTCCTAGAAATGCCTTTGGTTTTGACTACTTGAGTAATGAATCACATGAACATAGTGGCAACAGAAAAGCCCCTATATTCAATGGTGATGCATCATTATTTGAGTGGTGGAAGGAAAGACTGTATAGCAATATTACTGCTATTGATCATGAGTTGTGGGATTTGGTTGAGCTGGGAGTAACTTTTGAAAACTTAAATGAACATGGAAGATTGTCCATTGAGCATAGAAAGTTACTCACACCAGCTAACTTAAAGACCTACACTAAGCATCATAGAGTAAAGGACATTGTTGTTGGTGCTATTAGACATGAGGATTATGTCAGAATAGAGAACAAGTCTACTGCTAAATCTATCTTTGATTCTATGTGTGCTACCTATGATGGTAATGAAAAGGTTCAAGAGGCTAAAGCTAGTCTTTTGATAAGGCAATATGAACTATTCACTATGCAACAAGATGAAAACATTGAGACTATGTTTACAAGGTTTCAAATCCTTGTATCTGGTCTTAAAGCTCTTAAGAGAAGTTATTCCACCTATGACCATGTTCAGAAGATTCTGAGAAGTCTTCCTATTGCTTGGAGACCCAAGGTCACTGCAATAGAGGAAGCTCAAAATCTCAAGACTCTGAGTCTTGAAGCTCTGATAAGCAATCTCAGAAGCCATGAGATGGTTCTGGATGCTGACTCAGAAACTAAGAAGAAGTCCAAGTCAGTGGCTTTATAGTCAACTAGGACTACTTCTAAGGCTCTTAAGACTCAGCTTCTTGATATTGAAGAAGAATCTTCTGCTGATGGTCAAGAGGATGAGATGAATGAGGATGAGTTTGCTTTATTCACCAAGTTTCAGCAATGGAACAGATTTAACAAAAGAAATTTCAGAGGTAACAGCTCCAGAAATTTTGTCAGCAAAAAGGATGATCAGAAGAACTGCTTCAACTGTAAGAAGCCAGGACACTTTATTGCTGATTGTCCAGAAATATCTGCTAAAGACAAAAGCAAAAGATACAGCTCAAAGAAGCAACAATTCAAGAGCAAATTGAAAAAGAGTCTGATGGCTACTTTTGAAGAGCTATCATCTGAGGAAGAAGTTGAGGAAGAAGAAGAGGCAAATCTAGCCCTGATGGCTTCAGCTGACTCAGATGCAGACTCAGACGATGAATCAGAATCAGAATCAGAATCAGATTCTGAAGTAACTGATGAGGTATTTTCTGACTGCTCTAAATCTCAACTTATAACTGCACTTAACAAGGTCATTGAGAAACATCTCAGAGTGTTAAGTAAACAAAAAGTTTTACAAGAAAAGCTTAACACTCTGACTGAACAAGCAGAACATTTTCAAGGTCTGTATCAAGAAACTCTGAATAGAGTAAATGACTTTGAAAAGGGTTGTGCTGTTTGTCACAAACCTATTGATGAGCAGGAAATAGCTCTTCAACAGTTTGTGCATCTCAATCTTGGTAAGAGCAAAGCTGCTAATCTTGTTTATAATGTCATGAGACATAGAGGAGAGGGACTTGGCTATGAATATGGTAGAACATATTCAAAGCTGAAGACCTCTGCCAAAAAGGTTGGAAAATCTTGGGTTTATTATGTTGTTCCACAAAGTGAAGAGGGAAAGAATCCTGGTAGTGTTGAAAATGACAAAGATGATCTGAGTGATTTAGAAGCTGACAGCTCAGAGGAACCCAGTTCCTCAGGATCTGGAGAAAGATGTTCAGAAGATAGAAGTTGTTCAGAACCTGAGAACATCAGTTCAGAAGTTCTGAAAGCTTCAACATCTGAAACTTCAAATTCTGGATCCAAAGGAACTTCAGTACCTGAAGCTAGTCAATCTAAAAGATCAGAAGTTTTTAAAAGAAAAAATTCTAAATCTCAGATGGAGTACAGGACTCAGATTATTTATGATTCTAGAGTCAGTAGATATAATCAATCAGAACATGGGATTGGTGATAGATACAAACCCTGGAATCATAAACAATCCAAATCCTTGAATAATAACAGATTTCAAAAGAAAAGGTTTCAAAAAGGTTATTATTCCAAACCAAGATCTTTCTCCAACACTAGACAACATAATAAGCATTTGTGGACTAACAAGCGTGGACCCAGAAGATGGGTACCAAAAGCTGAAATAATGTATCATTCAGATTTACCAACTAGGAAAGGATATGTCCTACCTAGAGTGTGGAAACAAGTCCTATGCAAAGGAAGAAGGGCTTATGTCCTAGACCAATGGCTGACAAGTTCTCAAGTTAACAATCAGAACTTGATAAATGAAGAGGAAGAATACTGGGATGACTTTATCATTAACCTTGATGAAGAGTTCTATCGCAATGATTAAAGTTGTTTCTCATACAGCCTGCCACTCAAAGAAGTATCATGAATCATTCATGGTATTTGGATAGTGGATGTTCAAGGCATATGACTGGTGACAAACAACTATTTTCCAAGCTGACTATGAAAGAAGGAGGATCTGTTGGCTTTGGAGGTAATCAAAAAGGAAAGATAATAGGTACAGGTACAATAGGTAATTCTTCCCTATCTATTAATGATGTTTGGTTAGTTGATGGACTCAAACATAACCTATTGAGCATAAGTCAATTTTGCGACAATGGTTATGTAGTTGTCTTTAATAAGGAATCATGTACTGTGTCTAAACAATCTGATAACTCCATGATATTCAAAGGTCTGAGAAAGAACAATGTTTATAAAATTAATCTTTCTGATTTGAATGAACAAAAAGTGATGTGTCTTTTGACCTTGAGTGAAGAAAAATGGATCTGGCATAAGAGGTTAGGCCATGCTAACTGGAGGTTAATCTCTAAGCTTAGTAAGCTTGACCTTGTCAGAGGATTACCTAAAATCAAATATCACTCAAACACACTTTGTGGTTCATGTCAAAAAGGAAAGATTACAAAATCATCTTTTAAACCTAAGAACATTGTTTCTACCTCAAGACCATTGGAACTTCTTCACATTGATCTTTTTGGGCCAGTTCACACTGCCTCTATCAATGGAAAGAAGTATGGGTTAGTAATTGTTGATGATTACAGTAGATGGACTTGGGTAAAATTCCTAAGAACAAAAGATGAAGCTTATGATGAGTTTAGCATCTTCTGCAAACAAATTCAAAATGAAAAGGGCTACACTATTTTAAAAGTTAGAAGTGATCATGGTGGAGAGTTTGAAAATGAACCTTTTGAAAACTTTTGTGAAAAATATGGCATTCTGCATGAATTCTCTTCTCCTAGAACTCCTCAACAAAATGGGATTGTAGAAAGGAAGAATAGAACTCTGCAAGAAATGGCCAGAACCATGATGCATGAAACAAATGTAGCAAAGTTTTTATGGGCAGAAGCTGTAAACACAGCATGTTATGTTCAAAATAGAATCTATATCAGATCTAAGTTGAACAAAACTCCTTATGAATTGTTCAAAGGAAGAAAACCTGATATTTCTTATTTTCATCAGTTTGGATGTACGTGTTACATCTTAAATAACAAAGTCCATCTAAAGAAATTTGATGCTAGAGGTTATAAGGGTATTTTTATAGGATACTCTGAACGCTCAAAAGCATACAGACTGTATATTTCTGAAACACATACTGTGGAAGAAACTATGCATGTCAAATTTGATGACAAAGAGCCTGACCAAGTGTCAGAGCTTGTGGAAGGTTTGTCTAGATTTCAGGTATCAGAGGATCAATATTCAGATATTCCAAACTACTCAGAACATCCATTCTCTGAAGAACCTCTGAATACAACAGTTCCTACAGACTCTGAACAACAAAGAACTGAAGCAACTGCTGAACCTGATGTTGATGAGTCTGAAGATGATGAGCCCCCAAGAAATACTTTCAAATACAAATCATCACATCCAGAGGAACTGATCTTAGGCAACAAGGATAGT
The DNA here is from genome assembly GCF_020283565.1 of Trifolium pratense. NCBI lineage: Eukaryota > Viridiplantae > Streptophyta > Magnoliopsida > Fabales > Fabaceae > Trifolium > Trifolium pratense. The sequence goes on along the minus strand of NC_060060.1, from coordinate 9,883,474 downwards.
CCAAGGAAGACAAGATCTCAACTGAGAAATGAGGAATCATTAGTTGGTCTTATCTCAATGATGAAACCTTCAAAGATTGATGAAGCTCTGAAAGATGATGCTTGGATCGTAGCAATGCAGGAAGAGCTGAATCAATTTCAAAGGAATGATGTATGGACTCTAGTGCCTAAACCTTCACACAAGAACATTATTGGAACAAAATGGGTATTCAGAAACAAGCTGAATGAACAAGGTGAAGTGGTAAGAAACAAGGCTAGATTGGTTGCACAAGGTTATAGTCAACAAGAGGGGATTGACTATACTGAAACCTTTGCACCAGTTGCTAGGCTTGAAGCAATCAGGTTACTTCTATCTTATGCTGTTAATCATGGAATAACTTTGTATCAGATGGATGTTAAAAGTGCTTTCTTAAATGGTTTTATTTCTGAAGAAGTGTATGTTAAGCAACCTCCTGGTTTTGAAGATGTCTCAAACCCAGAACATGTTTTTAAATTGAAGAAATCACTGTATGGTCTGAAACAAGCTCCAAGAGCTTGGTATGATAGACTCAGTAATTTCCTTCTTGAAAAGGGTTTTGAAAAAGGAAAGGTTGACTGCACACTCTTTAGAAAAACAACCAAAGAAGACATTTTAATCATTCAAATTTATGTTGATGATATTATTTTTGGTTCAACTAATGCTTCCTTGTGCAAGAACTTTTCTAAGATAATGCAGGATGAATTTGAAATGAGCATGATGGGAGAATTGAAATTCTTTCTTGGAATTCAAATCAATCAGAAGAAGGAAGGAACTTATGTTCATCAATCAAAATATACCAAGGAACTTCTGAAGAAATTCAATCTAGATGACTGCAAGATAATGAACACTCCTATGCATTCAACTACCAACATGAGCAAGTCAGATGATGAAGGAAAAGTAGATCAAAAGGTCTACAGAGGTATGATTGGTTCCTTACTCTATCTGACAGCCTCTAGACCAGATATTTTATTCAGTGTTTGCTTATGTGCAAGATTCCAGTCAGATCCCAGAGAATCTCATCTTACTGCTGTAAAGAGAATCTTTAGGTATCTGAAAGGAACAACTAATCTTGGACTTCTCTATAAGAAATCCAATGATTATGTGCTAAATGGATTCTGTGATGCTGACTATGCTGGAGATAAAATTGAAAGAAAATCCACAAGTGGCAATTGTCAATTTGTTGGTGAAAACCTTATCTCCTGGGCTAGTAAGAGACAAACTACTATAGCTTTGTCTACAGCAGAAGCAGAATACATTTCAGCAGCTAAGTGTTGCACACAACTACTCTGGCTAAAATATCAGTTAGAAGATTATCAGGTAAGCAGTAACAATATTCCTTTATATTGTGATAATACTGCAGCCATTCATTTATCTAAAAATCCTATTCTACACTCTAGAGCCAAACATATTGAAATTAAACACCATTTTATCAGAGATTATGTTCAGAGAGGCATTATAGATATTAAGTTTGTTGATACTGAAAATCAATGGGCTGATATATTTACTAAAGCTTTATCTGTTGAAAGATTTGATTTTATAAAGAAACATCTGAACATATTTTCAATCTCTGAATGAAAAATTGTTTTTGGCGATTAAAGTGTAAGAGGTTATGTATATCAGAACTTATGATTCAGATCATCTGAAACACAAGCTCTGAAGTACCTAACTCTGATAGAGAATTTTTAAATATCTCAGAGGCTCTGAACTATTTAAGTGGGAAACGTTTAGTATTCACTGCTGAACAGTTGTCCATTAAAATAGCAGTTACCGAGTAAATTTCTGCACGTGGTCTACGTGTGTCAGGTAGTGGGTGGTTAATGATGATTTTTGGCATTCAACTTTCTGTCAATTAGCGTAACTTCCCAAATTTGCTATTTTTGTGTTAACTGTACTCATTTAAATAAACTTACACAATACACTTGCACACTATTCACTTTCACAACCTACACTTTCATATTCTCTCTAAACCTCCAACACACTTTCTTTCTCTCTCGTTAGTTTCCAAACCCTACCCTAATCTCCAACAATGGCCGGACCTTCGTCATCTTCTTCAACAAAGATTCCACCGTTTATGTTCAAGAACCTTCAGATTGTTGGGAACGAGATGGAATTTCCAGAATCTGAACTCTCGTTTCTGTCTGAGAAGATTGTGGATTTTGATAGTCTTTCTGCAAACGGCTTTGAAGTTAAGCAGTACTTTACATCACAAAGATGGGATAAGTACTTCGACATGCTTAACGGTCCTATCTACCCAGACTTGCTTAAGAAATTTTGGATGAAAGCAAGAGTGTTTGATAAACATGAAGCAAAGAAGGAAGAGATTGCTGCTATTGAGAGGAATCCTAGTCTGAAGGGTAAAACTAGGAAGGAAATGGGCTTGCTGGAATTTACAGGTGTTCAGATTAGGTCTAACATCTGTGGGATGAATATGGCTTTCTCACCAATTCATTTCAATGCTCTTCTTGGTCTACCTAACTCTGGGATAGAGTTAGATGCTTTTGAAAAGGATACCAGATATAGAGATGATCTTCTGCATCTCATCTGCACTGACTTCAAGCTGAAAGGGAAAGTCAAAGGATTGACTGACGAGTGCAGAGTTTTGTTCAAGATAATCCTTGCTTCTATCAGTCCAAGAGTTGGAGGGACTGATACAATCTCCTGGACGCATCGTCATTTGTTATATTTCCTTCTGACAAGGAAGAGAGTTAATCTTGGAGATTACTTTTTTGAACGGATTTGTGAAGCAATTTTTGCAAGTAAGTCTCAGAGGAAAACTACTATAGTTTATCCCAGGTTGTTGTCAGATCTTCTATATCAAGGTCACGTGGTTCAGAACTTGCAGAAGTTCCACCCAGAACTGGTTCAGAAGAAGTTTTATCCAGAGATTCTGAATGCTAGTTTTCTGTCCAAGATGCGTTTGATTGCATCTAAGCCTGTTGCTCCTCCACAAGAGTTCTCTGTTAGGCTTGAAGATCGTCTGTACATAGAAGGCTACCCAGTTATATCTGAAGCTGATGCTGAGCATGTGATTCAGGACTACTTAGAAGTGCTCAGAAAAGAAGGTTTTGTTGTTGATAGGAGTATGGTTCCAAAGGCTCCTGCAAACCAGTATAACCCTTCTAGGAAGCAAAAGAGAAAGGCTGAAGCTCAAGATGATCTACCTAAGCCAGATCTTTTGGCTCAGAAAAGGATTAAGGTGGAGCATGCTGATGCTGAACAGAGAACAAAGAAGAAGCATGAAGAAACTACAAACAAGGCTGCTGAAGGAGCTTCCAAAAAACCTACTGTTGTTGAGGTAGACAGTGCATCTGAAGAATCTGAGTCTGAAGATGAGACTGAATCTGATGAAGAGACACTTGCTGAAAGACTTTGTAGAAGACCTGTTCCTATTCCTAAAGATAAAGGTAAGTCTTCTAAGTACATCTTTAATGAAAATGAGATTGGAATAGGTTACACCAAACCTCTCAGAACTGTTTTACCAACCTCTGTTATTCCAACCTCTGACAACCCTTTGTCTGAACTAGAGAAACATCTTAGTCCAGACCCTCTCAATAATCAAACCTTCACCCAGAAACCTTCATCACCTCCTAAACCTAAATCACCTCAACCTCAACCCCAAAAAGAAACACCTATCATTTCACCATCTGAACCTGAATCACTTATTCCTAACCCTGAACAAGCTTCAACCACAAAACAACCATCTCCAATTAAACCTGCTGAACCATCATCCCAACTTAAATCTCCTGAACAATCTAACCCTGAACCAACTGCTGAACCAACTTCTGAACCAATTCCTGAACCTCAACCTCAACCAAGTGCTGAATATACTTCTCCTGAGCGTATTCATACTTGTGCCCCCAAGCCTTCAGAGGCAGAAGTTGTTATTATTGACAACCCTGCTACTGAAACACCAAACTTCTCTATCATTCCCAATCCTTCATCCCCATCATCTAACCCTTTTAGTAATCTATCCACTCAGTTTCATGATGACTTGGTTAGATTATCTATGTTAAAGGACAGGTTTCTAGTTTGTCCTTCTGATGTGGATTTGGAAGTTTCAAGCATTAAGGCAAGGATTTGCAATGCTTTGGATGGTGCTGCTGAGGAAATTAAGGCTGTGGTTGGAAGAAGAGACTTGGATGTGATAAGCTTCATGAGGGAAAGTCTGGCTAGGGCTGAATTGAAAAGGTTAACCACTTTTAATCATGCTGAATCTGAACGTGCTAAGCTGGAAGCACTTGTTGCTGCTGAACAACGTTTAATTGCTTTCAAGGTCTGCTGGGTTGATTCCAAGTTATTTCAGAGTCTTGAAGCTCAGAGGGTTGAGAAGGAACGTCTGGAAGAAGCTGCTGCTAGAGTTGCCCAGTTGGCAACTGAGCTACATCAAGAGGATGCCCCAGAAGAGGATGTACTGGATGTACTGAATCAGGATGATGTTCTGATGATCGATTATCCAGAGGAAGGTGAATCATCTGATAAAGGCAAGACACCTTTGGTTGAAGAACAAGTTCCTTTGATTGAAGATCAAGCTCCTGTGGTTATTGATCAGTTGCAGATCTTTCAAGAAGCTCTGAGGGAGCAACAAGAAGGTTTGGAAAGGCAAAGAGCTGCTCACCAAACATTGGAAACCAAGGTGGATGGTTTAGTTTCCAATGTGGGATCCTTGAACGACAAATTTGACCAACTCTTAGCTTTCCTTAAGAAACCCTAGGATTCTCTGCACTTGTTTTTAAGATGTTTTTTGTTTTCTTGTTATCTTCTGAACAATTTTATGTTAAGCTGTTCTGTTTTCTTGTTATGTGGTTTGTTATTTTTTTTACTAATTTTCTTTGATAAATAAGAACATAAGAACACGAGATGCTTTTAAACGAAAATCTTTATTATTGATCTAACCATGTTGAGTACATTGGTAAAAAGAAAAAGAAAAAGACAACCTAATCCTAATCAGATGGATAATACTCAGAAGAAATCTCAGATTTCTCCTCAGCATCCTCTGATGAAATTTCTATGGGATCTGGGTTTGGTTCTTCTTCTTCTTCTTCCTGTTCTTCTTCTGGAACATAGCCAGCCAAGAACTCAACATAGTCAGCATCATCTTCATTCTCTTCAGCTTCAGAATCTGATGAGATGATTATTATCTCAGCCTCTTGTGGTTTCTTGTTTTCTTTATTTTTCTCCTCTTCTTCGCGTGTTTCGTCTTCTTTCTTTCTCTTAAACTCTGCGATGCGTAAACTAAATCTTTTCATTCTTCCTAGTCTCTCTTGATTTACTCGTTTATTCTTGTTTTTACGTGAAGCAGACATGTTAACTCGTTCACCTTTTTATAACCTTTTAAGCGCGTTGTTTTCTGTCTTTGCAATTAATTCACCTTTGTAACAACCACTCTTCTTTCTTTGACTGTCTTGGTTATATAAATTTTTTTTACTTTTTGATAATGACAAAAGGGGGAGTAGTTACGCATTAATTGATATGTGATAAGCTTCAAAACTGAAACCACGCCTTTTATCTCACTTTTATCCGTTAAATTAAAAGTTGTTACTTTTAAGTTGTTTTACGAATTTTAATGCGGAGACTAAGTTAGTTGAAACTGAAATAAATTTCATAAGTAAGGATAAGTTAAGAGTGCAATTTTAACTTAGCCTTATGAGACTTAGGGGGAGAGCTTGCAAACCTCTCACTCTGAAGAAAGATATGAAACTTGTTTTATTTCAAATTATCTTAATCTTATACTAAATTAAAATATCATGGATATAACCTAAAGTTTTGGCTTTAAGGAATATCAATCTTAGGGGGAGCTTGCAAACCTCATAAACCTAAGAGAAACATGATAAGTTAATTTAACAACAATTGTCAATTAATACTGATGTTTGTCATCATCAAAAAGGGGGAGATTGTTGGAACAAAATTGATTTAAAATGTTTGCCCCTAAATCTATAAAGGTTTTGATGATAACAAAGTATTAATACACAATTGGAAGGACTAAAAATTTATTTTAAGTGCGCAGATATAAGCATCAGGTAAGCTCTGAGTGAAGCTCAGAAGATGTGTGTTCAGAAGTTCACGCGCTCAGAAGATGTTAGACTTCAGAAGTTACAACATTCAGAGTATGAAGACTTCAGAACTTCCTGACTGACTACAAGCTTCATCAAACTCTGAAGAGCCTTTTGAAATCTGTGAAGATTCTCCTTGCAAGTCAACTCTTCTACCAATGAAGAAAAGGACCTTTCAAGCCTGATCAGTTCAGCTACTCTCGTTTTGTCTGTCCTAACTTGAGAACGTGGGTCTTCAGTTTTGTTAGCTGAATAAGGAAAGTCCACTCTGCAGTAGTCAAAGTAACTGAAACTCTTTCTTAGTTTTGGATACAACCAAACTGCATCAAGACAGACTGCTTGAAGACAAAAGATTATCAACTCCAACGGTTCTTTTTGCAACGACTCTTTTCTAGTGGTATATATACTAGAAGAATCAGCTACAACAAATAATACATCATTAAGGATTGAACGTGCGCTGAACAAACTCTGAACTTTGTGATATACAAGCTCTGAACCTCTGTTAAGTGTTTTTGCACTTTAGTCTAATACTCTGTATTCTTTGTATTGGCTCTCTTTAGGTTCTGTTAAGAGCATTTGTATATTGTTATATACTTTTCTGTTTCTTGAGAAACTTAAGCTTGTGTGCTTAAGTGTGAAGTCTTAAGCTTGTGTGCTTGAGCATTGTTGAGAAGTCTCTTGCTTGTGTGCTTGAGCAGGTGTAATCTTGTGTGATTATAGTGAAATCCCTTGGAAGTGCAAGGGGACTGGACTACTCTCGTTTTGTGAGAGGAACCAGTATAAATTGCTTGTGTGATCTCTCTCTCTCTCTTATCGTGTTTATTGTGTTATTTATCCGCTGCCGTTGTAGTTAAGTTAAGAACTTGAAAAAGTTTTAAACTTGACTAAAACACAATTCAACCCCCCCCCCTTCTTGTGTTTTCACACCTTCATGTTTTAACGTATTTGACTGGCTCACTGGATAATGATGATTATATGAAAATCCCAGAAGGATTTAATTTTCGTAAGACACATATATATTGGAGAGATGACTTAATAAACATGAGTAAGTCTCCTTATATACTCGAGCAACATCTATATGCATGTTGTATAATATTCCTGTTGAATATTTCCAAGTGAGAAATATGAAAATGACAATTTGTTCATTTTAAGAAAATATTTGGCAATGAATTTGATATATTTAAGATTTATGTCGATGATAAAAATATGATCAAGAGACTCCTGAAGAGCTTGAGATATTGTCATTTCTTACAAAATAAGTATTTGAAGAATATTTTGTGAATCATGAAGTTTATATACAGAAGGTTCTAAAATGATTCTATATGAAAGATAAAATCAGTTACGTTTTGTAAGATCACCGATGTAAATAAATGTCATTTTAGAGTTCGAGTAAATGATGAAGAACTATAATAACAATCTCATGAAATAAAATGATGCGGAAAGTTTAGCACTATATGAAATAGATCAAGAATGTGATTTGTTTTAATTTGAAGTACGCTATTCACCAGATACAAGGGGTTGTGATTTTTCTAATAAAGGGTTTTTGCTACAATTCAACATGAAGATCATATCACAAACACTGCTAATTTGAAGAATATAATAACGAAGATATAAGATTGTCAACACGTCATCACCAATCGTCAAAGCTTTGGAGCAACTAATATTGAAGATTATTTGACATTTTTCTTCTTAGATATATTTGTATTTATCAGGGGGAGATATAAATATGTTATGCACTCTTTTTCCCTTCACCATGGTTTTATCCCACTGGGTTTTCCTGGTAAGGTTTTTAATGAGGCAGTTCACACACAAAAGACTATGTACTCTTTTTCCTTCACTAGGATTTTTTCCCAATAGGTTTTTTTCTAGTAAGGTTTTAATGAGGCATATCCTCAATGGACATCTAAGGGGGAGTGTTATGAATATATTAGTAGATGTCAATTAGTCTTGGCCCATATTCATTGGCCCATATATTGTCCTATAAATAGAGCATATGATACAATGTGATATACACCTTGAATAGAACAATACAAGAGTCTATTCTCTCTTCTCTTTCTCTCCTTCATCTCTTCTTCTCTATTCTTGTTATTCTCTAGGAATAGTTCATAACAATATTTCTTTTATGTATTGATTTTCGTTATATATATATATATATATATATATATATATATATATATATATATATATATATATATATATATATATATATATATAAATAGAGATGGAATTAGGAAAAAAAATGACCATGTAAATCTAAAATAGAGATGGGTTTTATATTTTCTTATATTTTGGTTTGTATTTAATTTACAATAACAATAACATTTTAATTATATTATATGAGAAGTTGATTGATGTTTGCCAAAGATAATAACAAATCTATTTTTTTTTGGTTAAAAAATATATTGAAGTATTAGGAAATGGATTAAATGCTGTTACTGCGTTGACGCAGTACTCATTTCCAACCGTCCGATCAATATAAGCGGCTGAGATTAAACTGTGTTTAAATTACTCTAATCAATCATAGTCGTCCGATTGCTTTTAGACGGCTGAGATTTCTTACTGCGTGTAACTGCGTGAACAGTTACAGCAGGCAATCCTAATCCGAAGTATTATACTATCTCTTTCATGGTAAGAAATTATGATATGTAACATATATAAGTGATAAGTGGTGAATTACTTACTTTCTGAAAGTTACATCATGTTACCATTCAGGACGAGTAAGAAAAAGATAATGCATGCAAAATTATATTTTAAATAGAGTTAAATATATTTTTGGTCCTTGTAGTTTTTCAAAATTTTTATTTTAGTCTCTGAAATTTTTTTCACATTTTTTAGTCCCTGAAGTTTTTTTTCGTGTCAATGTTTTTAGTCCCTACTTTTCATTCAACTCGTGTATACTTTCACATTTTTGAATGGTTTTTTGTATTCATAATTATAATATCATAAGAATATCTCCGATAAAATTTTAGATTTTTTAACATAAGATGAATTATTTATGAATTTTTATGTGTCAAAAACTAAAAAATTCATATTTAATTCATCTTTCGTTAACAAAATTTAAACTTTTGTAACAAAGATTCATATAATGTACTAAAATGACCGCAGAAAAAAATTTAAAATGGTATGCACGAGATGAATGAAAAGTAGGGACTAAAAACATTGACGGAAAAAACTTCAGGGAATAAAAAGTGTGAAAAAAATATCCAGAGACTAAAATGAAAATTCTGGGAAACTATAAGGATCAAAAATATATTTAACCATTTTAAATATTCTCATTAATAGTTTTATCAAATATATTGATGACTAATTTATTTATTTTTTTTAAATTAAAGGTTTTCAAGATTTTTTTTACACTGGTTTCAAGAATTTTATAACTTGGGTTTCTTGTATATATATACAAACATCACATCATTTTATTTAGATACTGTACATTCTCGTAATTCACATCAACAACGGATTAGAGACATGATATTTATCCTGGTTTTAGTTAATTTTGTTAGATAACATTATGTCAATCATAAAACAGACTTATCACGTGTTTAGTAAAAGCAAGATGTGGGATGAGATTTATAATATTTTGTATCTTTCGTTGAACTTGATAATACACATGTGGTTGCTTTGTGAACAATAGTTGTATTGTTGGTGCTAATATTTATACTCACAACTCAAGACATGAGAATCAAGTGAGTCAAATTGCTAACTTGGGTACCCGTTGAGTCGTTGACAAGTTGGTAATTTGACTCTCTTTATTTTCTAGTATTGAATTGTGAACATAAATCTCTGCACCAACAATATAACCATTATTCATAAGCAATCTCATATGTGTTTAGTGAAATAGAGGTGAGATGAAATTTATCATATTTTATATATTTTGCTGAGCTTGATAATAAACATATGTGTGGTTGCTTTGTGAACAATGGTTGTATTGTTGGTGTTGATGTTTATGTTCACAACTCAAGACATGAGAATCAAGTAAGTCAAATCGCTAACTTGGGTAGCATATGACACGTTGGTAATTTGACTCTGTTTATTCTCTAATCTTGAATTGTGAATATAAACTTCTCCACCAACAATATATCCATTATTTACAAACAACCTCATATGTATGTATGAAGCTCAACCAAGCACGAATCTATGTTGCAGTTATTCAGGTCAGCTGACCCCACTCCCTTATTACTCTATTAACCAATAATCTAATATTTATATATTTTGACCCTATTTGTATAACACACATGGTTCAACTTTTTTCTAATGTTCTATACTAAGTTACCAATGGATGCATATGATTGACGTCTATGGATGTGCCTTGGGAACAAAACTATTGAAAATTAAAAATAGTCATTGTTTTGTACCTTTGACAAAAAAAAAAAAAAAAAAAACTGAGCTGGTTTTTCCCTTGTATAGTAAAATTTTATGTTTGAAATAGTGTCTAACCTATATTACAGTATAAAGAAAAAAAATTATCTCCGTCCCTAAATATGATATCTTATTGAAAAAACTATAAAGATTAAGAAAGTTGATTATGGTATTAAATATGTTTATAATTTATACTTTAAAAGAGAGAAATTGGTTAATGCTTTTTCTAAAGTATTTATTACATATTGTACAGACATATGAACTTTTATTAGAAGTATGTAGGTAAAGAAATAATTAATAATTAATGTCTTTGAAAATATGAAAAAAAATCTTATGTTATACTATATTTATTATTGCTTATGAGTGTATATATTTTTGTATAAAATTTTATGATAAATGACCCCACTTATTAAATTTTCTGAATCCGTCCCTGAGTTCGATCAAGGTAGAAAAGATGAGATATCTCACCCCCTTCTCCCTTTCACTAAACACATGATGAGTCTGTTTTGTGATTCACATGATCTTGTCCAACTAACTAAATATACAACCAAACAAAATGTTAGTACATCTCTAGTTGCTAATTAAATTATGTGAATTAAGAGATTCTCTAGTATCCAAATAAAATGATATGTTGTCTGTATCGTTTCCATGAATATATATATAGTGGAGACTATATTTGATAAAACTATAATAAAATATAAAGCAATCTCTATGTTTTGGGAGTTACGATTTGAATCACGCGGTTCATAAGGTATAACTATATAAGGATTTGAATCAGGTAAGTATAGAGTTTTTTTACATTTCTTTGTCTAATTTTAAATGCATGTAGTTTCAAACATACCAATCGATCTATCTAAAACATAAGATGTTGAAACTTAAAGGGAATTGAGTCTAATTTCTAGATATTTCAAACTTACTAACAAGCCGATTAACTTTTGACTCATAAATTTGTAATCTAATTAGCTCGAGATTTCTCCATTTATAATTATACTTCCTAATTACTCATAAATGGGTTAAAATCATGAGACATATAATGGAACAAAATCTCAAGCATGTATCAATTATTAGATAAAAAAAAAAACTCATAATTTAAGCTTATTCAAGCTAAAATTGAAGTCTATACTAAAATGGGTTATATGATGTTTTGGTCTTATAAATATTTATATTTAGAATTTTGTTTTGTAGTCCCAATACAAAAATTTAGCAAATTTTGATCCCAAAATATTTTGCCATAATTTTTTATTTCTACATTTAATCAACTACTTTGAAATTTTTAAATGGTTTTTTATATTCTGGTTTATAATATTATAAGAACCTCTCATAGAAAAATTTAGAATTTTTTAAAATATAATAAACTTTTAAGTACAAAAAATTTAAAAATTCATATTTATTTTATCCCTTATTAAAAAATTTAAACTTTTGCAAAATAGATTTCTATAATGTACTAAACATATAGTCATATATTTGAAAAAAAAATTCAAAATTTCGAATAATATACATCAATTAACTGAAAACATGGGCACAAAATCGTGACAAAAAATATTAGGAGACCAAAATTTGCTAATTTTTTATTTATTTATAAAAACTAAAAATAAAATAATTTTTTTTTATAAAAACTAAAAACATATTTAACCCAATAAGACCCACCTAAGTTGGACTTGATAAATACGATGAATATGACAATGCTTTCCTCCGGTTCTTGCTATCAAATCCCAAGTTCTTCTCTTCATCTCTATTTTCTTCTTGATCCTTGCTTTATGGTCTCCGATCTTAATTTTACAATTAAACCAATTGATGAATTGAGACTTCGATTTATGGACAAAGATGCATGCAAGGCTTGATTTTGTAGAGAAATAATTAGGAGAACTAGTTTTTCCACCATGAAATTAATCCTAAAAAATTAGTGAGATTCCTCAAGACAAAAATATGATCAGTAGTGATCGTGTAGACCAGGAGAATGCGACTGCACCGACGTTGAAGGTGGTTGAAAGCGTTGAAGGTGGTTGAAACCCCTGTTGGAGCGGAGGGGGGTTGTGTACCTGCAGGCACTCCGACGCTCAAGTCAGTTTGTGTGTGAGTAGGTTTTCTGTGCTAAAAATATGCGTACCTTGGAATGAAGTGGAGTCACATATATATAGCCCCCAGCGCAGGGCCAAGACCCTTGATGGCATTAATGGCCATCAAGTGGCTGCCGGAAAACGGCTTGGAAACCTTGATGTGCAGTAAATGCCCATCATTCCGGTTAACGGCCGTTACGATACGTAAGAGTATCAGACCGTTGGAGAGTCGAGCACGTCTCGCGGGCTCTTCATGGTAGCTAGTTCGGTACGTTGCCTGTTCGACGCTGTCACTGGCTCGAACATCTGAGCTCGACCCAGAACAGGTAGTTTAAACTTTTCATTGAGCATATATATATATATATATATGAATTATTTAATCTACAAATAAACATATGATTTAATTTTATGAAGAAAAAAAATATGAAATGGGAAGAAAGAGAGGGAAATTAATGAAGGAACGAAAAGTACAAAACACCGATGACATAGAGAAACGTAATCAAGTACTCCCATCCTTAATATAAGAAAAAAATTTACTTTTTAGATTCATTGGGCCTATTTGTACCAGCTTTAAAAAAATAGATTTTTTTTTAAGGGTCATGTTAAACGGTGCACCCAGTATACTTGTTAAGCATACCAAAAATAAAAATAAAACATAAAGTTAATGTGGATAAAAATAACTTTTTACACTTTAAATGCATTGAATGCACTAGTTTCAAGACAAAATTTTCTTATTTATGTGTTTAACTATGGGTGCACTATTTAACATTTTCTTTTTTTTTTTTTTTAAAAAAAGGTTTTCTAAAACCGTTTTTCAAAATATTACAAGTTTTTTATATTCATTTTTTCTAAATTGAAACACTAATTTTGACATCATATAACATAAACACACATTATTGAAGATCAAAACATTGTCAAAATCATAATTTTTGAAAAAATTGTATTTCAAAAATAATTTTTATGAAAATCTATTTGATATCCAAAACAGTTTCAATAAAATGATCAAATACCTAAAATAACATTTTAAGAATAACTATTCAAAAAATTTCATTTGAAACTTTTATATAAAATTTATTTGTAAATTTTTTTACTCAAAATTATGTAACACTACAAGAATCTATTTTGAAAAAATCTATAACAAACAGGCCCAATAAAGACTAGATACATTAGATTCTCAATGAATCTAAAAAGTAAAGCCTCTCTTATACTCCCTCTGGTCCTTTTTATAATGAACACATTGATAAAAATACACAGACCAAGGAGACTTTTTTTTATTTATTAAAAATTCTAAAATGTTATGTTTTATTCCAAAACTAACCTTGGTGTATAAATTTATTCATGTCTCTTGTTTTTTTTTGAACGGCAAAATATTATTCATAATAACCGGTCTCTGCACAAGATGAACAGAAGCTGGGATAAACGGAATTACAAAATAAAGGCGCCGTAAATAAGCGGAACACCAATGGCAAAGCTAAAAACGGACACCGCCTAGCACACACTCCACGGTCATCAGACCACCTAGTGCACACACCACAATCACCAAACCACCAAAGAGAACCATCAACCCGACTCAAAAGTGATCGGCCAATCAGAAAATGAAAAGCAGCTTTGTGAGCCAAAAATTAATGGGGCAACGCTAGAATGAAAACCTAGGTAGCTAAGTCCCAGTTCGCAGTCCGCTCTAAACAGTCAACACTAATACGAAAAAGTTCGACTAAATACAAAGAAACCTGCAATTCTCAGCAGATTTGGAAACCATCAGAGACTCAAAAATGAGTCATGCAAATCTCAACAGATTTGTAAGCGGTCAGAAAATCCCGTATCGAGGAAAACCAGTCACACACAACATCAACCTCCCACCGGCGACGCCAAAAACCAACACCTCCACGTCAACACCTCACCACCACACAACACCCCCAACCCAGAACCGTCGCAGCCGCCGCCACACCACCCCTTCTCTGATCTGACGCAGCCACCACCACCATCCCAACTTCGAGCCGTCACAACCACCACACTCCCAAATCCGTCGCAAATACCTAGGCAAAAAAACCCCAATTCTTTCGATGTGAAGACCAGAACAAACCGAAAACAAGCCACAACCTTCAAAATCGTCGACAAAAGTTGGATCACCATAAATGCTGGCAAACAGAAAAACGCCGACAAACCGAGAGCAACGGAAGAAAGCCAATCGTCGCAGTCTGCTCCAAGTACCACCACACCAAAACAAAACCTACAAGCCACTGACAGTGTACGCTGAAACAGAATCGAACCCACACCATTGCCAAACCGAAATTCGTCGTTGTTCCTTCTCCCGAGGGAGACAACAAACACCATGACAGTGTACGCAACACCACCGCAAAAACAAACAACCCAACCTGGACAAAAATCCAGATCCGTCAACACCACCAACTCAAAACCACCAAAACACCGACGAAACACCAAAACGACAAAACCCACAATGAAAACAAAACAAAGAAGCAAAAATGAAAAAGAAAAAGAAAACGTGGTGACACCACGAGACCAACACGACACCACAAGATCGCCGTAGCCACCACACCACGAAAACCAACATTCTGTCGTTGGAGATCCGCCGCCATGTCGCCGGAGAACAACAAGTACTCTTAATTCCAATGTACTCTTCCTATTCACAAGGCAAATTAATCATCCTGCTCCATATTCATTCACGGCAAAGCCATTGCAAGGGCTGCAATACATTGAATCTAGCTTCACATTGGAATTGATTACATTGGAATGAATTACATTTTATACAATTTAATAAGGGTATACATGGAGTTATCTATTTAATAAATAATAAATTTAAAAAGTGTTTATTATAAAAAAAGGACAAACAAAAATTCTCAAGTATTTTTTATAAAAAGGATTGGAGGTAGTATTATGGACCGGAGGGAGTAATAATCTAGAAAGACAATTTTCTGTAAGGAATTAACAATTTACTAAAGAGAGTAAATGAAAAAAAGCTCCACAATGAGTAGTGGTGGTGATGCAACAACGCTAAGAGTATGTTGCATGTTGTTGGTATAGGTGCCGTTAGGAAAAGTTGTGCGAGGACAATTAATGTCGCCGCCATAACTAATGTTTTTACAACAACAATAATTGTTGTCTTATGTAGACTATTGTCGCTACGAAAAAGTATTTTTGTCAACAACTAAAGTTATTGCAAAAAACATTTTTGTGAACAACTAAAGTCGCTGTAAAAAATGTATATATTTTTTTTGATGAATTTTTTTTGAAGTCGCTATATTTTCGTAAATATTTCCAACAAAAAGCTCAAATATTAATTTAATCTCCAGTACGAATTAATGTTCATTATCAACCATTGATTGCTAAATTTTTTAAAAACAACCAAAATATAAATCACAAGTCTTTCTTTTAGACAGTAACAAAATCAAGTGTGGTCATTTCACATAATATCAAAACATTAAACTAGCCACTAGGCCAACAACAAGAAGCTAGAAAACACAAAAGAACAGTACTACTTTGAATGTCTATCATTTAATCGTATAAGAACACCACAAAAATTACTAAGACACCGATGACTTGATCGCTTGCCCCGCTCTCTTTTTTCTCCATTATTCATAATCTTCTTTCATAGTCTCGACACTTTTCTTCACTTGCGTTAGTATTCTTCAAATACTTTCTAATATTGGATGCCTTCATGTCGTAACTTTTTAAAGAGGAGCGTTGAATGAATAATAATCTACATTATAGAAAGTTTGCAATACATGACCCAAGTGAGTGAATTTATAGCTATTATTAAATAGATTTAAAAATTATTCCAAAATACATGAAAAATAAAATAATGGATTATCTTTACTCAAACATGCATGATTATCTCAATAGTGGTGGTGGATATGTATGGAGTTTTTTTTTTTTTTTTTTTTTGAAAAGGGTGTAGAGTGGTACAATTAAGTTTTAAAGAAAATAAAACAAATCACTATTTTTTAAATAAAAATAAACATGATTTAATTAATCTATTTCTAATATAATAAAATTGATTACTACTATTTTACTGATTTGTACTTATCAATTTTAATATTATTCCAAATTTTGTGTCATTCATTGTAATTTTACTCTGTTAACAATATATGCTTAAAACTAGGAAGAAAAAAAAATAAAGATTATAGAACGTTTAGTAAAAAAAAAAACAATAAAAAGATTATACATGAATCTATGCATAAAAAAAATAGGATAAAACAAAATTAATTTGATATTTTTTTATGTATAAAAAATTTATTTATGTAGTATACCAAAAAAAAAATTATGTATATAGCAGCAAATTAGTTATATCGTTATTAAAAAGTTGCATTATTTGCAATGACAAAAAAATATTGTTGGGATAAGTCATTTTTTTTTTCCAACAATGAATTGTTGAGAAAAAACTAACTTATTACAACAACTTAAATTCGTTGTTGCTATATGTATGTTTTTGTCAACAATTTGAATGTCGCTGCGAAATAGTAATCGCTGCCAATTTTTTTTCTTTCTTGTTGTCAGTTCGTTGACATAACATAGAAGATATAAAATTGATGATATGATATCTTAATTAAAGTACCATATCATCGATTTAATATCATCAATTTTACCGAAGTTGTTCGGTCACACAATGATGCATTATTCCTTAAAAAAAAAAAACAGTTTTGTATTATCCGTGTATACGAGATTTGTTGCCATGACATGACTCACAAGTCACAAGTCACAACATAGTGTAAATGAGATGGCACCGACCATACTACATCCTCATCGAGATCATTTTATTTATTTTTGTTGGAAAATGCTAAATGAACACTAATTAAATATAGTAAAAATTTGTCAAAAACATATTAAAAATTTTATTTTAAAAGTTATGCATTTAATATCTTAAAAATGTGAAAAGTTATTTTTTAATGACTATAAATTTCATTCATAAAGTGAATAAGTGAGACATTCATAGTTCGAACCCCCAACCCTGCTTGTAGAATGCGATGTCTCTACCAACTAAGTTAAACTCACAGATGTAAAATAACTTATTATTATTTTTTTTGTCAAGTAGTCTAGTGACTAGAAATTTCATACTTAAGGTGGATAAATGAGATGACCGAAGTTTGAATCTCGACTTCATGCATATATAATGCAATGTCATTGTCAACTTAGCTAAACTCAAGGGACCCTTATTTTTTCTATTACTAAAATATGTTTATTGTTTTATTAAATGCCGAATGACTAGAAAATTCATCGTAAGCACTCCGTTTTATAAGATACCATCAATATTTTATGTCCATTGAATGACTAATATATTTGATCTATAATATAAACCAAATACATTAGTTATTAAATCAACCTAACATGTTAAAAGTTTATTATAAAAATGACAAGAGGTACTAAGAGCATAAATATCGGTTCATTTGTATCGTTCTTTAACTGTACACAAACCACTCTTTGTCAGACCAAAGCGATAATTGATAGATAGAAAGGGTTCCTGCAGTAAAAACGTCTCTCCGCACACACACGATACTTAACTGCCACATATACAAGGGATGGCTTTTTCAATTTTTCTTCTTGTTTCAAAGTAGCTATTTCACTTAATATATATATAAATAAAATATATGTTTATTATCAAGTGGGACCAATTTTAAAGTGTTTGATGAGTTGTATGAATATTTAGAAAATGTAGTTGAATTGTTTAAATAATTAAAAAGTGTGAAATAATATAAAAAATTAAGTGAGACCCATTTAAAGAACTTAAGTGAGTTCAAAGGACCAATATTAGTGCTTTTTAGTCGCTCCTATATTGACACCAGCAACATACTTTCAGAAACAAACCAATAATTTGCTTTTGCTAAGCGTTCATCTGCATAGGAACGACTTGTGCTTTTGTGGCACTAAAAAGTAATATAAAATAATAAACAATATAAAGTGAGAAATATTATGGAGTTTAGTGAGATCTATTTTAGAGTTTTTGATGAGTTGTATAAATATTTAAATACTTGGTAAGTGTAAAATAATAATACTACTCCTTAACTTTTGATTGAGACCCACTTAAAGAATTCAAATGGGTGCAAAATGGATGTGTAGGTATCATTATCATTATTATTTGATTATTTAATATTAATATGGAAATATCAATATTTATATTCAAATTAAAGTGACTATAAATACGTACCCAAAAAATCATTCATCACAGTTTAGTTCCAACATTAGCGGGAATTTGAACCATTTCCTTTACTTTTCAAAACTTCAAATACCAACCACTCATTTTCCTCTCCAACGTTCATATTCTTTTTCCTTCACATTCAAAATTTTTCGGTTGATTCTTCTGAAACTGAAAAAAGAAGAATGAATTTTTTCACAAAGAAGAGGAATGAACTACAGAGATTATGCAAAAAGCATGGAATCCCCGCTAATCTGAAAAATATTGAAATGGCTGAAAGACTTTCTTTGATTTATAAGGTTCTTTTTCTTACATCCCTTTTTCTCAAGTTTTAATTTTTATGTGTTTTTACTTCTTTTTGATTTCTTGAATACAATTATTAATGGTAAATAGAGTTTTAGGGTTTTGCAAAATCATATTATTTTCGTCTTATATGCTTGTTACGAATGTTTGGAATACAAAAAATTGATTGGAGAATGAAAAATTAGATTTTGTCTGTTTGTTTGTGGTTTTTATGAAAAATCACTTTTTTATAAGTTTTTGTCTGTTTGTGGTTTTTTATTTTATGAAAAATCTAATATTGTTTGAAATTAGAAGTTGTTTGAGTAGCTTCTCTTCAAAATCTTTTTTGATGGATGATTATGTTTTTACAATAAGTGATTTTTTTCTTAGTTGAAGATATGGTTCTGGCTCAAGGACCGATTAATCCGGGACAAAATCACTTTTTTATTTCTTACAAGAAGTAATTTTTTTACAAATCCATGAAAAATAATGTTTAAATTATTAAGTGGCTAAATCAATTTTTTTTTATAATCTGTAACAAACTGAACTAATTATTACTAAAGCAAGTCTTAATCAATTT
This sequence comes from Trifolium pratense, assembly GCF_020283565.1. Lineage (NCBI taxonomy): Eukaryota > Viridiplantae > Streptophyta > Magnoliopsida > Fabales > Fabaceae > Trifolium > Trifolium pratense. Next base: position 9,863,983 of record NC_060060.1, on the reverse strand, counting down.
ATTTATTTGGTTGTTGGTTTGGTTGATGCATCCAGGAAAAAGAAAATCCTGTGTCAAATGGAAGCTATAAAGATAAATCGATTGTGGAAATTATAATATTAGACTCTGACAGTGATACTGATGTTCAAATGGAAGCTCCAGGTAACATCAAATTCTCTGTTAGTTTTGTATTTGATTTTTGGTTTTATAAGAATGTATTAGTTTATTTATAAATTTTCAAACTTCGAAATTTGTAGATATTGTATCTGTTGCTGAGAAGGATTCTAATGAGATGAACAATGTGAATGTGGAACATGTTCTAGATGAGGTACATTCATCTGGTTTAAAAGATTCTGTTCGAGAACCCGATCAATTTCTAGCTACTTCTCCACTGAGTGAAGTCAAGTCCAGTGATCTTAATATTCATCGCACGGTTGATTCAGGTATATGGATTTGTTTTTTGAAATTTAATGATAGTTTATGATATTTGATGTCTATAATTTACAATCTTCTATTACTAAAACTATTTATGAAATTTATGAAAGTAATAACAATATTTGGTGCACACTTTTTATATTTTGTGTACAATTTTCCGCGAATCATGGGATGCCGCGCCCGCTTCCCCTGCGAATTACTCCCGGTTTCCTTCCCACCATGATGGCTGCTCCTGCCTCTACAACAATATGGGAGGCTTGAGGCTTCAAGCCTTCAACGCATTGGGGGGTGGGGTCGGGGGTGGCACACCACTGCTCTGCTCTGGCGCTATCGTGGCTGTAGTGGCCACTGGCCTATTGACAGTTATATTTGATATTTGTTTTTTTATAGGAATGTATCAGTTTATTTATAAATTTTCAAACTTTTATTGTTACAGATAATACTGTTGCTGAGAAGGATTCTAATGAGAAGACCAATGTAGATGAGTTATATTCATCTGGTTTAAAGTATTCAGTTGGAGAACCAGATCAGTGTCTAGTTACTTTGCCACTAATTGAAGTGAAGTGTAGTGATCTTAATATTCATCACATGGTTGATTCAGGTATATAGATGTTTTCATTTTGGAATTTATTGATAGTTTATGATATTTAATATCTATAATTCAAAATCTTCTTTAACTATAACTCTTTAACAGTGTTGCGGTTGGTTTTATTGGAATTAATTTATATTATCTCAAACCTTTATAGGCACTGCTGGTGGAAATGCAGATGTCAGTGAAGTGAAGTCGGCGTCTTCACAACAGCAAGGTCAAGAAGAATCTCAGATGACATTGGAAGGTGAAAAAAGTGAGGATAATGTTAGGTCCCTTCATTTGGAGGAAAATAAGCAAATGAGTGTTGTCAAATAACCGATTATCCCAAAACCTTAAGGTGTTAGGATAGAGTCATATCAATGGTTTTATATTATTTCTAACACGCCCCCTCACGCAAGAGCCCACTTGGGCTTGAAGCGTGGATAATGCATAGGCCCACCTATCATATGCTTAAATTCCACTTTTTAATTAGAAAGTGAGGGGAGCGGGGATCGAACTCTAGACCACTTAGTCATAGAGGCTCTGATACCATGTCAAATAACCGATTATCCCAAAACCTTAAGGTGTTAGGATAGAGTCATATCAATGGTTTTATATTATTTCTAACAAGTGTTATTAAGGATAAAATTGAGGACAATCAAGAATTTTATCAACCAACAACAACTGATCTAAATGCTCATCAAATGGTCGATTCAGGTATAGTATAGGGAGGTTTTTTGAAATTTACTGATAGGTTGTGATTGTTGATATGTATAATTTAGGATCTAAGTGTATAACTATTTATGAAGGCAATAAAAAATCATCGGTGTCATAATTGTTGAGTTGAGAAGGCTTAGTTCTTCTACATATCATTTCACATGTCATCTTTTACACTTAATTTTAGTATCTGAATTATATTATTAGGGACTGCTGATGGACATGTCGATGCCTGTGAAGAGTCTAAAATGAAATTTACACCTGAAAGAAGTTATAATGTTGACACCTTTTATGCGGAGGACAACATGCAAATGAGTGTAAATGTTTTAGAACATTTTGGTAACTATATGATGATGGGAGAAGATTTATATGGGACTCCCGTCAGAGGTAAACTTATTATTTTTGCCAAATAACCTATTAGAAAGATTTTCTTAATGGAACATTTTAGTGTACATTTTTTATTTTATTTTTTGTTGTTACAGATACTGTTGCTGAGAAGGATTCTAATGAGAAGACCAATGTTGATGAGGTACATTTATCTGGTTTAAAATATTTATTTGGAGAACCAGATCAGTGTCTAACGACTTCTCCACTAAGTGAAGTCAAATCCAGCAAAATTCATCACATGGTTGATTCAGGTATAGCTGTATAGGGATGTTTTTCTGAAACTTATTATTTTTGCCAAATAACTTATTAGAAAGATTTTCTTAACGTTTTAACATTGTTTTATACAAATGTTCATTGTTTATTGTTACAGATGCTGTTGCTGAGAAGACCAATGTTGATGAGGTACATTCATCTGGTTTAAAATATTTATTTAGAGAACCAGATCAGTGTCTAACGACTTCTCCACTAAGTGAAGTCAAGTCCAGTGATCTTAATATTCATCACATGGTTGATTCAGGTATAGCGTATAGGGATGTTTTTCTGAAACTTATTGATGGTTTATCATAGTTGATATCTATAATTTACAATCGATAACTATTTGTAAAGGCAAAAACACTATTTGGTTTTTCGTGTACAATTGGTATTTTCAATTTTATCCTTGTCATCTCATAACAACATTATATGGTACGCATAACCTCTGCAGCATCGACACATGTTGGTGTTGGACTCCAACATGACACTAATGCATGTGATTATATTCAATAAGTTCATTTTCTCAAATTATTATCAGAGTCGACATGTCATTGACATATTTAGTGTATGTGTTAGTGCTTTATAGCGTATAACAACTTTTGGTGGACATAATTGTTTAGAAAAATATAAAGTTAGACCGACGTGTTTGTCTTTTTGCTAGTGTATAAGTAGTATTTATCAATCCTCTAATCCTTGATAAATAATTCATCCTCATATCAACTTGTTAACTTTTACACCTTGATATAGACAAGTGCTATATTTTATTTTAATTGGAATTAACTTATGATATCTCAAACATTTACATTTTAGGTGCTGTTGCTGGAAATGCAGATGCTTGTGAAGTTAGGTCAGTGTCTTTGCAATGTGAAAGAAGTGAGAATAATGTTGGTTCCTTTTATTTGGAGGAATACACACAAATGAGTGTTGATAAGGAACAAATTGAAGACAATCAAGAACTGTCTCCAGCAACACCAACTGATCTTGATGTTGTTCACATGGTCGATTCAGGTATAGGGAATTTTTTTCGAAATTTACTGATAGCTTGTGAGGTAAAGCTTAGTTGTTGTTCACATTGTAATCATTCTACACATCATTTTACTTGTCATCTTTTACTACCTTGACATAAAAAGTGCTATAGTTGATTTTATTGGAATTAAATTATTGATTTATACCGTCTCTGAAACTTAAATTTTAGGGACTGCTGCAGGAGACGCAGACGACTGTGAAGGGAAGTCAGCATCTTTGCAAGTTGAAGACGATCAAGAATTGCATCAAATTGAAGACGATCAAGAATTGCATCAAGCAACACCCACTGTGTCTCAACCTAGTGAAACAATGTCATGCAATTTCAGCCTTCAACAACTTTTTGCTTTAGGTAAAGTTTATATATTCCTAGTGTCTATGTATTCAACAAATGTTTACAAATGCCGAATCTTGTGTAATGCATTTTCCCATTTTACTTTCTTAAAGTATTTATTTTTCATTTTCTAAAATTTGTGCTCATTTTAAATTGCAAACAAAGAGATAAAAGACCCATGGAGTGAATAATTGTGCTAGCGAGAAGATAAAAGACAAAATATGTAGAATTCATATGTAAAAACAATGAAAACAACTTTTTGTCATTTTCAAAGTTTTTGTGAGAAATATATTGGATCTATATTCTTTTATGTTCGTATTAGTCGAAGTTAAAATGAATTTAGGAAACATGGTAAGTAAACAGGCCCGAATTGTAAAAGAAAACTGTTGAAAATATATTGGAATTCATTGTTTATAAGCAGGAATCCATAAAATAGTATTTTATTGCACTCTTGCTGCAGATACTTGTGAAGAAGAGATGCAAGATTTATCCGAAAAGGACAAGACATGTATGGTTGCTGATCTTGAGGCGTGCATTGGATTACTTCCTAAAAACCTTGAAGCTGCAACCACTAAAGGCTCTGAGGTTGGCACATATTTTGATCCAACTATACTCGGAAATGTTGTCATGGAAACTTGTAGAATTGACAACGTGGAGAAAGAGATCAATCAGGATGATTGCTTTTCGGCTCAGGGAGAAGTTGGCAAGTTTTTTGACAACGATGATTTTGGAGTAGATGAGCTTGTTCAAACTGTGCCTCAACCTAGTGAAATGGAGTCATTCGATTTTAGTCTTCAACAGCTTTTTGCTTCTGGTAAATTTTAAATTTTGAGTAAGGAAGAGCATTGTGCAATTTCTTTTCACGTGTTTATGTATTCAACAAACAAATGCATTTGATGCAGCCTGTAACAGTTTCAAACCCTTTTTTCTATCTTGATATAAGAATATAAGAATTAATTGATATTTTTGGAAACGATTTGTAGACACTGCTTCTGGAGATGAAGATGCTTATCAAAAGAAGTTGGATTCGCCATCAAAGACTACACCAACTGCAAGTGGAGAGAAAAACATGGTTTTTTCTCCCAAACTCCATGAATCTAAAATGACATTTCAATGTGAAAGAAGTAGTGATAATGTTGTGTCCTTTTGTTTCGAGGACTTGAAAGCAGATGAGCTTGTTCCAACTGTACCTCAACCTAGTGAAATGGAGTCATACACTTTTAGCCTTCAACAACTTTTTTCTTCAGGTAAAGTTTAAATTTCGAGTAAGGAAATGCATTGGCAATGTCTTTTCAAGTGTTTCTGTATTTGACAAATGTTTCAAATTGCAACCGTGGTTGCAATTGCATTGTGATCCTTGATATTGTAGTCAAACAAATGCTTCTGATGCCAGCCTATATCAGTTTTAAATCCTTTTTTTTATATCTTGTAAATATTGACTTGTAGACACTGCTTCTGGAGATGAAGAGGCACATAAAGCGAAGTTCGATTCACCATCAAGGGCTACACCAACGGCAAGTGGAGAGAAAAGCATGGTTTTTTCTCCGAAACCACATGAATCATCAATGAGGCATAAAGAGATGGGCATTGAAATGAGTTTGCCTTTAAAACGCGCAAGAGATAGTATTGGTACACATGATATGAAAGAGAACATTAAAATTGACAAGGAGGAAGTTGGTTCGATTATGTCGAAGACTAAATTTGCTAAGAGACAACCTCTTCAAGATCTTCAACAGAATTGAACTTAACAGTCCTTATGGTGTTTACTGGTTACTGATTTTATTTTGGTAAATGATCATGTTTCTATTATTTGATGATCATGTTCTATAGTGTATGAAAACATTATGATTTATGATGACTATTGGTGTTAAGTGTAAGTTCTTTTTAATGCTTATTTCTTAGTGCCTTTTCACTTGATATGTGTAGGATTGATATGCACACTATTGTTTTGAGTTGTAATGCTGACCAAAGTTTTTAGTCTGATTATCGAATATATTAAAATTTATTGGCGATGTGTCATTGTTGGACATTGATATGTATAGTGCATTGTGTTAGATTCAAAGATAAAACTAAGAGAATAACAAAAGGAGGCTATTAGGGTTTCATTGAACATATATACTTTCAATCTGAGATTGAAGTATTAATATTAGAAAAATCAAAATTCAATATATTTTTTGACTTAGCTTTTTATTAGAAAAATTAACATGATGAGAAGGAAATTTATGAGAGGAGGAAAATAAAGGAGTTTGAGAAAGATGACATCTTCAAGAAGATTGAAGAAAAAAAAATTCAACTTGCAAAAAGAAAGAGAATATCCAAAAAAGAGAATTTGTTTTACTAATTCTTTAGTTATTTATGCATGCAAAATATAAGGACTAAAAAATATATTTAATCCATTTATAATTTCCCTTAAAATAATAATCTTTTAGTTAACCTGTTTGGATTTGAGGACAAATCCTCTTGAAGAGGGAGAGAATGATGAGATATGTTTGGATTTGAGGACAAATCCTCTTATCTTGAAAAGGGGGAAAATGATGAGATCATGAGTTGTATTCATGGAGTGAGCTGTGGTATAATAATATTGGACTATATAAAAAATAATTAAGTCCAATTTTCTTTATTTTTATTGCAATTTTCTTTTTATATATTGTGTGGGTTTTTAGATGACCTTTAGTTTCTTCTTAGCCTCTCTAAATGCTTCCTAGTTGCGCTCTAAGTCATTTGATAAATGCATGGAAGTGGAAAATAAATTTTACTATGCATGGGTTAAACTATAAATATGGATTCTCAAAATTACTTCTTAGTAAAGAAATCCACATGAAAGTTCTTTGGAATACCGGCAGTTTTTTTTTGTCACACCAAAATAGCAAATTCCTAAAAGTGGTACACTTAAAATTCTTTAGTGATGATAGGCCTAAAATGGAGGCAATGATAAAATATAAAAAAAAAAAAACTAGCTTGAACATTTTAGAGTACAAGGTGTATGAAATTAGAAAACAAAAACTAAATAAAATTACGTATGGAGTTTTTGGACTTTCAGTGGACTGAGAAACAGACAAAATCCATCCTTGCATATAAAAATGTCCTCCCTTGTAGTAAAGTATGATTTCATACAATCTTTATGACTTTCACATTTGGTTGTTGTTGGAACGATAGTTGGATTATTGTCAACCTCCTTTGTAGTATTAAGAAATAAGAAAAGAAAAATAATTATAGTGGGAACTAACATGAAAGTTTTAGCCATTTTTTTCTTCCTCTTCTTATGTAACACATAGATTATGGTTTAATCAATTTATAATGTATAAAGCTCTGCAATATTGTTAAGAAAAATATATTATTTAGCACTTAAGTTGATCAATGGGTTGTATATGCCCTTTGATTGTTTAGTATCTCTTTAGTTGATCAATATGTTAATTAGTTTATCCCTTAGTGAAGCTTTAACATAAAAGACTTTCTAATTGTTAGAATTTTTTTATTTTTTTTTTTATTTTTTATGGTTAAATAAGATTTTGATCAATCTAAATATTTTAAATTTTGATTTTAGTCTATAAAATATTTCATCAAGTTTTGATCCCCAAATATTTTTCATCGTGACTTTTGTTCCTTATATTTTTATGTCAACCAATGTGTGTATCATTTAAAATTTTAGGCTAAATTGCACTTTTGGCCCCTTAAGTTTCAGAAAGTTGCGATTTTGGTCCCCTATATTTCAAAATAGCACTTTTGGCCCCCTAAGTTTCAGGAAGTTGCAATTTTGACCCCCTATGTTTCAAAATAGCACTTTTGGCCCCCTAAATTTCAAAAAGTTGCTATTTTGGCCTCCTATGTTTCAAAATAGCAATTTTGGCCCCCTATGTTTACCCCTTTTGCAAAATGAAAGTTCAAGACACTTTTCTAAATGAAAGTTCAAGACACTTTTCTAAATCAAAATGACATAACAAAATCAAGTCATTACATATATGAAGTCATTACATAATTAAAAAGACATAACAAAAAGCACGAAGAGTTTTCAATTTCCATTGTTTCCTATTTTTGGATTTGGAATTAGGTTTTTTTTTTACGTATAGTGAAAAATCCTTTTGAATAAACGTCACGAAGTATTTGGTTAATTCTTTAGGATTTGAGATTATATATGTGTGTTAGTGAAAGAATAAATTTTTTTTTTTTTTGAACGTAGTGAAAGAATAAATTTAAAGCATGTGACTTCTTCCTTTTATTTTTTTATTCTTTTAGTTTTTTTAATTATAAGATGACAAAAAAATGTTGACGTGGCAGCTGAGTCACTTAAGTGACTTGCCACATCAACTTTGACTCGATCAAAATCGACCTTTTGCAAAAGGGGTAAAGATAGGGGCCAAAAGTGCTATTTTGAAACATAGGTGGCCAAAATCGCAACTACTAAAACTTAGGGGGCCAAAATTGCTATTTTGAAACATAGGGGGCCAAAATCGCAACTTTTTGAAACTTAGGGGGCTATAAGTGTTATTTTGAAACATAAGGGGCCAAAATTGTAAGTTTCTGAAACTTAGGGGGCCAAAAGTGCAATTTAGCCAAAATTTTATCAAAAAGAGTTTATACAACTAAAAGCTCGTGTTGATAATCAGCCGTTTTACATTTCATAAATGTCGCAATGAAATTTATCTTAGTTAACAATAATTAAGAAATTGGAAGAGAAATAAAATTATTGCAGAAATAAACCTATCTAGTTTTAGCATTATTTTTTTTCTCTTCGATGTATCGAATAGAACATGATTTGATCAATTTATAATGAATAAAACTCATAAAATGAACGATTAAATTGTTTTAATCAATGTGTTGGATTTGTCCCTTTGAAACACTTAGTAAGTGTCTCTTGAGTAGATCAATTTGTTGTGTTTTAGTGAAGGGGGGGTACTACATAACAAAGAGCTTTGTAGTTCAAGAAAATGCCGTAGAGTTGAATTTAATTATATCCTTTTCTTGGTTATTTTAGTAGGTGACTAATGCTAGAATTTTTCATAGGTACTTTAGATAATTTTTTTTTTATCATTATCTTTCTTTACTTACTATAAAAGATAGAAGTTTCAACCCTACTTTAATGACATCATGTATGATGTCAGTTGCAAACCCTAACTCCTTTAAGAACCCTAATTCCACTTTGTCCAACCATCATGTGACAAGTGTCTCGTGCGATCCCCATCTCTTGCATTGATTTATTGTCCTTTGACACCTATACTTCAATTCTATTGGACCTCCGCTTGCACCAATTGAAGAGCTCCACGAAGCACAAAATGTCAACAAGCAAGCTATTGGACCTCTATTTACACCAAATGGATAGCTTCAAGTTTTCACCTTTCTTCACAACATTTTTACTCATATGTGACATGTCTTTGGAGTCTATTTGGACTTCTCTTTTTACCAATTGCTACAAGACACCTTCTATAAGTGACAACTCAATATTCTCATTCTCTTCTTCTATATAAACCCTTCACAACATTTTCACTCAACAACTGGTATGATTTTATTTTTATTTTTGTTAATCATGCATTTTAATGTTCATTGGATAAAATTGAGTGTTGGACCGTTGATTGTTTTAGCAGAAAAATTGGTTTGAAGAGATAAAGAAGGAAAGAAGGAAGTGTGATTGAACTTTATGCTTGGTTGCAGAGAATACTTTAGCTTAATTTGTAAAAAGTAGTGAAAGTTGAAAAAAAAACCTAAAATTTTGTCTCATCCAAATATTAAATACAAGATCATCACATCTCTAAATCAAACAAAATAACCATATCCAAACAAAAAAATATATAAACATTAAAAGAAATCTTCATCAAAATCCTTTTTTCTAAACAATAAAAATATACAAAATCTACACAATATACAAAAAAAAATACATGCAAACTTTTATTTGTTGTTGTTGTTGTTGCTGCAGGTGTGACGGAAGTGGAGAAGAAGACAACACAAATTAAGTGGTTGTATTTTCGGAATAGTGACGACAAGGGTGTTCAAAACTTAATCTTTCTTTGTAGGTTTTGTAGAGGATATGTATGAGAAGTTTTCTGAAATATTGTCTATGTATGAGATGGTTTTGTAGTTTGGAAGAAGTATTTGCGTAGAGTTGGAGGTAGGCATCTCCCCATGGTTGGATGACTTTTGTGGAGAGTTTATCTGAACGACTCACATTTAATAGTATGGAGTTTGAGGTGTTGGCGTCGAATGAGGCTACTAATTAAGTTGTCGATATCATTAACTACAGAGGAGATTATGGTGGTGTGGTAGCAACTAGCAAGTAGGGGTGCTCAAATCCAAACCAGTTCAAATAAAAACCTGAGACCAAATGATTTTAATTTATCTTTTTTAAAAAGAAAAAAAAAATTTAATGGATCCCACCATCATTAAGTTTCTTAAAAAGATATTTTTGTATTTTCACAAAAAAAGTGGAACTATCTTTGTTTTTTATGACAAATAGATAGATATATATTAAACATAACTAAAAAATGGAATGAAGATATGCATATATATCCCTTAATCACAAATTGAAGTCCACACACATAATATTGTAGTTTCTTTCGTTTTTAGACATAATATGTCTCATCTCTTAAGGCACTATCTCACCATATAGTGTTGCTTCTTAATTCTTCCCATCCTTCGAGTGACTCATGTCGTTTACTGGTTTGGTGACTTATCACTTTGTAGAATTTTTTATATTTGTTCTCTGTATTTTTTCCTTCGTTGTAATCTTTTTTTTTGACTAAAAATAAAGGATATTCATTCATTCAAACTGATAGAGTATATCGATGTAATACAAATTCAAATTTGCTAAAAACAAAAAGGATGAATCTGCAAACAAACTCACAGCATCCATGTTAATAGCATAAAACGGCAAATTAAATAAGCCTACATATATGACTGTATTGAAGTGTCTGGAATGTCCATGCCCCCAGATCTGCAGCGCTGATGACACAAAAGTCGTCATTGGATAGATTTATACTTGATCGGATCTAATCCTTCAACCTGAAACAAATGAACACCGCACAAAGACGGGAAAACAAAATACACCGCACAGAGACGGCACAACAGAATATACCGCCCAAGGACGGGATAACAAATAACACAAAACCAAACAAATATGTGAAAAATCACACTTATTTAATAACTAGAAAGAAAAAACAATTTGGAGGGGTGATTTTAGGTCAAGATTTGACCTGAAATCACCCCTCTTTGATAAACTAAGAAGAAGAAAAAAGGTGACGGCTAGGGTTAGAACTTAGGAGATGTCTCTAGGAAAATGTTTCCTTCCATCTCCAACACCCCTTCGTTGTAATCTCATAACAACATAGATTGGATTTAGAGATTTTAATAAAACTATCCAAAACTTTTCAAAATTTCCTCGAAATAGGATTTGTGAGTTATTCCAAATTAGAAGAATTTTGTATTAGAAAAGATTATATATACACACATAACTATTTCCTTTTAAACGACAGTTTATAAATATTTTCAAATACAATATAAAAAAAATCAAATAGAATAATTAAGATAATTATTGTCTCCTCAGCTAAGCTTAGTTTGTAAGGACATCTCATTTTATATGCAGGGATTAGGATTCGAACACCGGACACCCTCCTTATCCACTAAGCTACCTAACCAAAAATAAATAAATTTGTTTAGGAAAATATTTGTTGTATGCACAAAAAATGTTTTGAACTAATTTTTTTCTTCAATAAATAGATTTCTTCAACAATAATATAAACCAGAAAACATGGGAAACTACTTTCATTTCGGTAAAAAGAGTAATAATATGTAGTAAATTTAATTTTTTAACTGAAGTTTGTTGATTAAATACTATCGATCTTGACATTAATTAATTAAACTATAGGTGTCAATGTGAAGAAGAAAAATAAATATTACGACTCACATATGTATGTACTCGGTTTGACTTACATAAGTCGACATGAAATATGTCGCCATTCGTTAAAGTTTGACTCATATGTGTCGTTAGCGCTTTGACGAATTGGTAGGGGAAGGATTTCGGGAAATATTAATATTTCGCGCGCTTTCTGTAGTTTTAAATTTCGGTCCGAAAAGGATTTTAGAATTTTTTGGATTTTAGAATTTTAATGAGTTTGAGTACATTTCTCCAACTTCATATATGAGCAGCATTCTCATTTTGTATATAATTTCGGCATTGTGGAAAATATGATGGAATATAGAACCCTTATTTATTGTGCATATATATATATATATATATATATATATATATATATATATATATATACTATTATAGTTATTTTAATATTAACATTTTTTTTAAACTGCTAAACTTTATTAATCAACAAAATAGTGATCCAGCATAAGGCATGCAAAAATCACTATAAGATACAGAAACAGGGAAAGACAAAAAGCATAGAAGCTAGTAAACCTACGTAACAAAATAAGGAAAACAATTAAATGTTGACAAAATTAAGGAAGTAAATGAAAGATAAGAAAACCTATGCGGAAAATAAGACTACGGATGTTAAAAAAGTGGATTAGATCAAAAGAAAGCTTAAACTTGAATTAGTGTAACTATCACGTACGAGAGACTAATATATAAGCAAACAGAAACTGTTGGATATGCCTTGAAATCTCAGTTACAAGAAGTCAGAAAAATCTTTGTTGAATCTTTTTGCATCTTTGATGTTTTGAAGATTTTTTGGGAAAAAAATATATTTTCTTGGAAGATACTTTGACTTGGATTTGTTTTATTTTAAAACAGATTTGTTACTAATTTTTTGGCATATTATTTTTCTATAAATAGAGAGTGCTTTATTCATAGAAAAATTGAGAGAGAGAAAGAGAGCAACTCAAGAGAGTAGAGATGTAGAAGCAAGGATTAGGGTTTGCCACCACACAAGAGCTAGGGTCTTAGAGAGGAAAAAGGGTTTTTTCTCTTGGTATAACTCTAGGGTGGGAAAACTATCTTTGTGGTACACCTTGAGAAACACTTATCAAATTGAGTCTCTTGGCCACGGGAAGAGATTCGGGATTTGGGTAGAATTAAGATTAATTCTTGTAACCCAATTGGGAATTTCTTTGTAAAGTTACTCGTTTGATATAGTGGAACGGAGGGGCTGCTCTCTCCCCCAGACTAGGTCATTATTGGACCGAACTGGGTAAACAAATATTGTGTTCTTTCTTCTCCTTTATCTCGTTTATCGGTTATTATTATTATTGCTTATTCCGCTTAATTATTTGGTTGCCGTTCTATTGCTCCACACATCAAGTTTTCATTGGTGTGATTTTAAGACGAATTCACAACAATTGGCGCCCACCGTGGGGCAATTGGAACAATTTGAAGTGAGCACCATGGGTTCTAAGTCGGATATCGAGGGACTTTCCGAAAGAAATTTGGAATTTTGGAAAGTGAAGATGGAAACAATTTTAATGTTCGGGATGATGGGTAAAACATGGAGTGTTGTTACCCGGTGCCTCGAAGATAAAGAGTTAATGGAGATTGCAAAGAAGACGGTCGGCCTGGAGAGGCGGTGGTAATAATACTCGACATCAGCCTGGAGAGGCGGTGCTAAGAATACTCGGGTTACTTCTGAAACAACAACTTTATTATGAGGATGTGTATGTGCTAGTGGAAGTTGGGAATCAGTGGAGTGTTGGGTCATGAACTTTGAATGCTCTTATCACGTGTGGTCAAAGAATGAATACTTTGAGGCTCTAGAGCTAGTTGAAGGTGGAGTTGTTCATCTTGAAGACGGAAAGCTTGAAGGTTCAAGGTATGGGTTCAGTTTGTCTTACGAAGTTTGACAATCGTGAGTTTCTTTACACGATGTGAGGTATGTTTCTGAACTTAGATGCAAAGATAGTTGGTCATGCATCTATAACTAGTGGTGATTCTCATAATGTAGTTGAGTTGTGGGACTTCGGGTGGACCTGTTAGTGACATGTGTTTAGTTGGACTAGTGAACAAGGTTTACTAGGTGTTGAACTGAACTGGAATTGTTGGAGACTAACAATAGCTTGAAGTATGTTTCAGAGGAGTTGAATAGGTCTTGCGTGTTACAAGGTGGAGATCATGGTGGGTATACTTTGGTGGAAACTCAGTTTGAGGTGGAGTCTTCCAATAGTGGTAGACAATCAACATTAGCTCTTGGCTATCTAATCGGAGATAGGGAGGAGAGTGGTATTGTTGAACCAAAGGGGATGACCATGGAGACCTTGTGGATTATGTTTCAATTGTGGCTGAAGAAGTGCAAGACCTTGAGAGGATCTTCAGGGAAGCAGTTGAAAGCAACATGTGATCAGACTTGGTAACTTGTGAGACTGCTGGAGGTAGTTGGATACAAGGAGAGTTTGATGTTGCAGCTTGTGGAACCGCCTAAAATTCCAAGGTTGGTTTGGAGCCAAGCAAAACTTCGAGAGTACGGAAGGCATTCCGGGGTCGAAGAGTGGTGAAGGCTTGTAGGGCTATCACAAAAAAATCCATGGATAGTCGGAAGCAAGCGATTCTTCAGGAGGACGGAAAAGGCACAATCCGCGGGCTGAAGAGGGATGGTGTAGCTTGTTGAGCTATCTAAAATTCCGATGATAGTGGGGAACAAGCGTTTCTTCAGGGAGGTACGGAGTTGACCACTTCGGAGTCTGAAGAGGGTGCGGTAAATCTTGTGGGGCTACCTAAAATCCTATGGTAGTGGGATGCAAGATCTTCATGAGAGCGGAAGGCATTCCGAGGATGAAGAGGGAGGTACAATCCGGTGATTTTGAATAGAAGATTCAAGATGGAGAGAGCAGCACGGTGGTTGATATGGGATCACCATCGATTTAAAGGCAAGGTGGAGAATTGTTGGATATGCCTTGAAATCTCAGTTACAAGAAGTCAGAAAAATCTTTGTTGAATCTTTTTGCATCTTTGATGTTTTGAAGATTTTTTGGGAAAAAAATATATTTTCTTGGAAGATACTTTGACTTGGATTTGTTTTATTTTAAAACAGATTTGTTACTAATTTTTTGGCATATTATTTTTCTATAAATAGAGAGTGCTTTATTCATAGAAAAATTGAGAGAGAGAAAGAGAGCAACTCAAGAGAGTAGAGATGTAGAAGCAAGGATTAGGGTTTGCCACCACACAAGAGCTAGGGTCTTAGAGAGGAAAAAGGGTTTTTTCTCTTGGTATAACTCTAGGGTGGGAAAACTATCTTTGTGGTACACCTTGAGAAACACTTATCAAATTGAGTCTCTTGGCCACGGGAAGAGATTCGGGATTTGGGTAGAATTAAGATTAATTCTTGTAACCCAATTGGGAATTTCTTTGTAAAGTTACTCGTTTGATATAGTGGAACGGAGGGGCTGCTCTCTCCCCCAGACTAGGTCATTATTGGACCGAACTGGGTAAACAAATATTGTGTTCTTTCTTCTCCTTTATCTCGTTTATCGGTTA
Organism: Trifolium pratense; assembly: GCF_020283565.1. Classification (NCBI taxonomy): domain Eukaryota; kingdom Viridiplantae; phylum Streptophyta; class Magnoliopsida; order Fabales; family Fabaceae; genus Trifolium; species Trifolium pratense. The sequence continues at coordinate 9,848,881 of NC_060060.1, read as the reverse complement.
TTATTATTATTGCTTATTCCGCTTAATTATTTGGTTGCCGTTCTATTGCTCCACACATCAAGTTTTCATTGGTGTGATTTTAAGACGAATTCACAACAGAAACAATGAAACATACATCAACTTCAACAAATTATCAAGATATTTTATATTAAACATACATCAATTCTGTTGGATAATTGCTTCATCTTTCTTAATTTTTATATTCTGCCTCAAATTTTAAAAAAGTTTGTGCTTATAGGATCGACTGGTCGACCAATTAACCATGTCGGAGACATTAATGACCAGCCAAGGTATATGTTCTTATTGTATCAGCTTCTTTTGTTGCCTAGAAAAAAAAAGCTTCTTATTTTGTTCTCCTTTAGAATTCACATGCCAGGTTAATAAAAGATTGAATTCTTGAAGCAAGCTTGTGCTTATTTTTAACGGAAGGGCTCGATTGTTTAACGAGTTCTATTTAAGAACAAATCATTCATAGAACCCTAGTTCGAATTTTTGGTGGAACATATTCTCTTGAGAATTATAGTTTTTACACATTTTGTATTTTTATTATTAAGGACCCAATTTTTAATGAACAAATTATTGTCTTTTGAAGAATAAAAAAAATAAAAATACTCCGATCAAATGCACTTTTTGTATTTTTACTATTAAGGACCTTATTTTTAATGAATAGATTTATCAGAATAAAAATAATAAAAAACAAGACAAAAAACATGACAATACTATGTTTTTTTTACCTCCAATTGAGCCTATTTTTTAGTTTGCCTTGTCCCTAAATTTGTTAGACTGACCCTGTAAGCGATGCAATTTTTAGTATGATATAGAATCACCGGAACTACAATATTGCTTATATATCACATCATGTTTTCCGCAATTAGAAACCCTTGGTTTATTTTAGTGTAGGGGGTTAGGGTGGTTGTTAAGTTGGCACACTACTGTGTGGTCTATTTAAAACTCCTAGAATGAATTAGTCTTTCAAAGGGAGAACTGTTTTTGGTAACCCTTGCTTCTTCTATGAGTGAGAGGTGCAACCTGTCTTGTGTTTGAGCCGATAGAGGTTTGTGGGGTGTGGGTTTTAGGTCTCTTTGTCCCTGGTCGCTGAGTGGCCTGCTGAGTGTCTTTCTTCCCATTGACCTTTGTCTTTTCCGCCAACATATGTCTTGGTGTAGGTTTTCGGTGGTTAGGTGTATGTCTGGTTGGTGGGGGCACGAGGCTAGCTATTTGTTGTTTATGTTGTTATTATTTGTGTTTTATTTCAATTTTGGCATTTTGTGAGTACTTCCGGTACTCTTTCTTGTTGTTTTTAGGCTCTCACTCTCACCTATTTGTTTACTGAAATTTTTCCTTTATTTTGAATATAATCGCATTTTGCATTTGATTTGAATGATATTATATTTCTTGCAGAGGTGAAAGAACTTATAAGTGCCCAAAAAAGCATCAACTATCAAGAGGAATACTACAAAGTTTTAAGGACAAGATCCTATACAGATCTCTTTAACAAAGCACAATTACTTTCAAACCAACCTTCCATTTATCCCAACAAAAATATATATTCAGAAATCCTTCTTGAACCAAGTCAAGAAAACACACTTTCTATTTTAGAATCATCAATCCTTTCAAAAAAACCAAAACTAAAAAAACTAATGCTAAGTTACTTTGAGGTGAGTGCTGAGGCTTCACACATTTGCGGCGATCTTCTCAAAAGCACCAAGCAAGTGAAGTACAATCACAAGTACCTTCAAAGAACATTAGAAATTATGGATTATGATGATTTTCCAGATAAATTTGATCAAATAATGTTTGAGCTTGACTCATTCATCATCACAAAAAATCCATTTTCAAACCATAGAAACAATGAGTTCAAGTGCATTAGTGATAGTCACTCATCATTGTTGAACCATTTGAAATCAATGAGAAAAAGGGTTGCAAGGAAAATTAAGATAATGAAGTTTTTGAAAAAGGGTTGTTGCTTATTAGCACTAATAATGGTGCCAACAAAATTTCTTGGTGAAATTTATGCTCAAATTGACATAGCTGCAAAGGGAACATACATATTGAATAGAGACTTGGATACAATGAGTAGGCTTGTGACTAAGCTTCATGATGAAGTTGAACATAACAAGGAAATGGTGCAATTTTGTTTGGAAAGGAAATATGATAGATTCACTATACAAATAGTGAGGGAGTTTATAAAAAGTGAGAATGGGTTTAGGCAACAAGTTGAAGAACTTGAAGAGCATGTTTACCTCTGTCTTTTGACAATAAATCGAGCAAGAGGTTTGGTTATTAAGGAAATGACATAAACATGTTCAATAGGTCATGGAATGTAGATATGTAACTATGTAATTTGTAAATATTAATCTTCCTTGTATGTTATGATTATATTCAATGTTTTAACTTAACCAAAACAAAAATAAAAATTCAATGTTTTAAAAATTAGACCGGACCGATTGGTTCAATCGCTTGGAGAAAAATTGGAATGGGTTTTGGTCTAGAGTCATCGGGGGTATGATGTAGAACAAAAATATAGATCATAGTAACTCAGAAAGAGAAAACGATGCTAGATCACTAGTTAGAAAATTTACCCGATACTCCTACAAAAAAAAAAAAGTAATTTTTCCATTCTAATATGTTAACCTAATATTAAATGCTTTTATAATCTTTTCTTATATATTCCAAGGTTATTCAAATATGCTAACTTTAAACCTAATCTTTTTTCCGTTCATTTTTCCTCTCTTTTTATTGCAGTTTTGAATTAAAAAATAAATAAATTTGTCTATCGTGGGAATCAAACACGCATTCTTTGCTTACAATAATTTTTTTTAAAATACCTTTTAATATTACAATTTTTTTTATTACATATTAGGATAATTAGACCTGTGCACGGGTCGAAGTTCCAGTTATAACAAAAAATAAAAATAAAATTACGGGGATCTAGTGGAATAATTCATTCTTCCCTACATATGGAGTTTGTGTATTCCTCCTATTTCCATTGCACTAAGAAACAGACAATATCCGTTCTTGCATATAAAAAGGTCCTCCGTTATAGCAAAGTATGATGTCATACAATCTTTATGACATTCACATTTGGTTGCTGTTGGAAGGATAGTTGGAATATTACTGGCAACAACCTCCTTTGTAGTAAGAAAAAAGAAAAGAAAAATAATTATAGTGGGAACTAACTTGAAAGTTTTAGCCATTTTATTTCCCCTCTCTTCTTATGTAACAAATAGATTATGGTCTAATCAATTTATAGTGTATAAAACTTGCAATATTGTTAAGAAAAATATATTATTTATCACTTAAGTTGATCAATGGGTTGTATATGCCCTTTGATTGATTTGTAAGTATTTATTTGATCAATATGTTACGTTTATCCCTTAGTGAAGCTGATATAACAGAATGAATAAAGTTGTATATTGCATTACTTTTGAGAGTTTACAAGAGGTGTATATATACACAAGTATAGTAACCTAATTGGAGTAAATTAAGGAACAAATATCTCCAACAACTGAGGTGATTGACTCTATAGACTTTATACAAATCCAAAATAATAATGATAATAATTAAATACTAATTATGATTGATATCCTCCCGCAAGTTGGGCGACCTGGAAGAAAGATGCAACTTGGATAGTAGAAACTCGAACCGAGGGCGAAGCAGAGGCTTGGTGAGAATGTCAGCAAGCTGGTTGTTGGTAGAGACGAAGGAAACACGAAAACGGCCACGTTGAACGTTTTCACGGACAAAGTGATAAGCTAAGACTATGTGCTTCATTCTGGAGTGGAAGACAGGATTAGCACTCAGATGTGTAGCACCAAGATTGTCGCAGTAGATGACAGGACCAGCTGTAGGAGTGTGACCAAGTTCAGTGAACAAAGAGAGTACCCAAAGGAGTTCACTGGCCGTGTCGGCTAAGGCTTTATGCTCAGCTTCAGTGGATGATCGAGCAACCGAGCGTTGCTTGCGGGAACTCCAAGAGATGGGGGTGTCGCCAAGATAGAGCAGGTAACCAGTGGTAGAGATATAATCATCTTTGTCACCCGCCCAGTCCGCATCTGAGTACGCATGAAAGGTCAGGGGAGCAGTCGCGGAGATGAAAATGCCTTTGTCGCAAGAGCCGGCCAGATAGCGAAGTAGGCGCTTGAGAGCCAACCAGTGCATGGTGCTCGGGTTCTGCATGAACTGAGCAAGTTTGTTGGTCGCGAAGGCAATGTCTGGTCGAGTAAGACTCAAGTATTGGAGACTTCCAACTAGTGCTCGGTATTCAGTCGGGGAGGGCAAGGGATCACCAGAGTTTTTGAGCAGCGGAGGAGTTGCAGTTATTGGAGTGGACGCTGGTTTAGCTTCTGTCATGCCCGACTTTTGAAGGAGATCAGTGATGTATTTCCGTTGTGAAAGAAACATGCCCGCAGCGGAAGGAATGAATTCAACACCCAGGAAATAATTGAGATAGCCAAGATCTTTCAATGAGAAACGGGCAGCAAGTGTAGCAATGAGACGAGACAATTCTGTCGAGGAGCTCCCCGTAACAATGATGTCGTCGACATAGACGAGCAAGTATAGTGTCGCGCGTGGTGTCCGCTGAATGAACAAAGAAGCATCGGCGGTGGAATTGACGAAGCCAATGGAGAGCAGGAATACACGAAGTTCCATATACCGAGCGCGAGGAGCTTGCTTTAACCCGTAGAGCGCCTTCTTTAGGCGACAAACATGATCAGGGAAGCTTTTGTTAACAAAGCCAGGTGGTTGAGCCATGTAGACCTCCTCGTTGAGCGTCCCTTGAAGAAAGGCATTGTTAACATCAAGCTGGCGGACGGACCATCCTTGTCGAACTGCCAAGGCGAGGATGATCCGAATTGTCACTGGTTTGACGACGGGGCTAAATGTTTCTGTGTAGTCACAACCAGGGCGTTGATGGAAACCTTTAGCGACCAATCGAGCCTTGTACCTATCAATGGACCCATCTGGATTTCTCTTGATGCGAAAGACCCACTTACAACCAACCAAATTCTGAGCAGAGGAACGACCAACGAGTTCCCAGGTGTTGTTGCGATGTAGGGCATCAAATTCAGCCAACATGGCGGAACGCCAGTCCGGATCACGAAGGGCTTGGGTAATAGTACCAGGTTCCATCGGGGATGAGGGACAGACATGGAGGTTGAGTTTGTGGATGGGTTTGACGATGTTGTTTTTGGACCGGGTGATGATCCCACCGCCATGAGGGTCAGTGGTCGTTGTGGGGGGAGAGGTCGTTTGCAGTTGTGGGAGCAATGTTGGCTATATGGAAGGGGGGTCATTACTGGTCATTTCATTGCTCGTTGTATTTGAGGACGAGGATTGGGATGTGGTCGGGGAGGAAATGCCAGACGGGAAGGGAGGCTCAACAAGTGAGGTATCCGGGGATGTGGGGTTGGTGCTCGCAGTAGGTGGAGCGATGGTCGGCAAGACGGGCAGTTGGAGTGGACCAGTCTGTGAGGTCGTGGACGTGGTCGGTTGGGCCACCAGTGAACGGAAAGGGAATTCAGTTTCGACGAACTTGACATGGCGAGAGGTGTAAATCCGTCCAGTTGAAGGATCGAGGCATAGATATGCATGTTGATCAGCTGAGTAACCTACAAAAACACACATAGTAGACTTTGGAGCAAGTTTATGGTTAGCATAAGGTTTAATCCAGGGAAAACACAGACATCCAAAACATTTTAATTTATGATAATCCGGACTAATGCGGAGGAGTTGAGAGTAAGGTGATTGGTGCCCGAGGATTGGGGTAGGGAGACGGTTAATGAGGTAGGTGATAAGTGCTAAATATTGGTTAAAATGCATGTTTAAAAAGCACTTATTGAATACAAATCCTTGGAATATAAATCACTTTTGATGTAAATATAGTGTGTACTAAGAAATTGTGCAAAGAATTATCAAATCCAAACATTTTGTTAGGTTCATGCTGATATTAAAGAAAAGAAACAAAAATTCTGAAGCATTCGCTGCAGCGAGCATGCAGCGAACAAAGGCAGAGAGTTCATAGTACTTGGCGAACACCCAGCGAACCTGCAGCGAACAAACTCGCTACAGCGAAGCCACAGCGAACACACAGCGAACGAAGGCAGGGAGTCCAAGGTACTTGGCGAACACCCAGCGAGCATGCAGCGAATAAGCTCGCTGCAGCGAGCATGCAGCGAACAAAGGATGAGTCACAGCTAAATACACGTGTCAGCAAACCTCTTCAGCTAAGCAATTTCTTCGCGCAGCGAACAAGGATTCGCGTAGCGAATAGGCCTTTTCCAAAAGTCTATAAATAGCATTTCAAATCATTTTGTAAGATATCAAGTTAGTTAATATCAGATAGAAAAAACACTATTTTCATAGATATATCCTGTTAGTGAGATTTTGAAGGTGGATTCCACACAACTTGAGAAATCAAGCCCAATGGTTTTTCAATCCTTCTCATCTTCACTCTTTTGTAAGTTTATCATGGCTATTCATAGCTAAATCTCTTTTGTTGGGATTGGATGTAATTGAATTATGATCATGAATCTAGTTTAACTTTGCTATATGTGTTTTATTTATCAATCAATATTAGTGATGTCCTTGTTTTCATGCTTTTATTAAAAGATTTAAATGATATAGACATATGTTATTTGAATCAAAGGTAGGATAATCACTTGGTAAAGTTCAAAGTTTAGACATAGATCTTGAGCTTTAATAGTCACTTAAAGTATTAGAGCTTAATGCTATTTTATCGATTAATGATTCGAGACATCGGAAAGTTAATAGATACAATAGATTTCAAGACATATTCCGGACACGGATATGATCAACGAGTAATACGTGACGATATTGATTTATAAATGAAATATATATATCAATAGTTAACTGATACATGTGAATGATTTGATGGAATCCAATTCCAACAAATTTTTATCTCAAAAGTTTATCACGCACTTTTATCGCAATTTTATGTTACGAAACCAAATCGAAACAAACCCATACTTAGAATCATGGAATTTGTGTATTTACAATTGATATCGCACTAGTCCCTGTGGATACGATATAACGAAAATACTTGCTTTTGTACTTTCATCAAATGGCGCCGTTGCCGGGGACTGGCGTTTGATATTAGTTGTTTAAATCGCAATTTCTATCGTTTTAAGCAATTTTTGTACTTTTTAAATTTCAGTTACTATTCGTTATCTTTTGTGCAAGCTAACTTGTCTGGTTAGGTTGTTGTCCTGTTTATGCGAGGAAAGATTTCTGCAGAGAATTTACTGTTTGATCCAGAAATCGAAAGAACAGCTCGAAGGAATAACAGTCAAAGAAAGAAAAGGAAACAATTAGCCAAACAAAAGAGGCTGCAAGAAGAAAATTCTGCTTCTATTTCTTCAACATCCTCAATAGCCGAAGAGATGGCTGAAGATCCGCCACGTAACGAAGGTGCCGGTATGAGGCCATGTCACAACAGTCCACGAAGGCTTGCTCATCTTGCAAGACCTCCCAGAGGTGCAAGACAGACGGAGATGAAAACCGGTCTCTTGCAACTGTTATATGCTAACCCTTTTACAGGTTTATCACATGAAGATCCATACAATCATTTGGTGAAGTTCTATGAAATAGCCGGTTCACTTGGTGCTCCTGAAGCGGAGGAGGAAGCGGTGTTCATGAGAATGTTTCCACATTCATTGATAGGAAAGGCCAAAGATTGGTACCTTGATTTACCAGCTCAAGTCATGACAAATTGGAATACTTTGGAAGAGAAGTTTCTTGATCGGTTCTTTCCACATCATAAATTCATGGAGTCAAAGACATCAATTGCGGTGTTCTCTCAAGGCTCCAATGAGACTCTATGTGAAGCATGGGATCGATACAAAGCAATGCTGCGTAAATGCCCTAATCATGGATTTGATGAACTAACCCAAATTCATATTTTTAGAAATGGTCTTTTGCAGGATTCAAAGCTCCTTTTAGATGCAACAGCAGGTGGTTCTCTCTTATCATTAAGTGCTGCAGATGCTACGACTATCATTGAGAAAATGTCACTTAGTGATCGACAAAGTGAACGCAGCAAAACTCAAAGGAAGCCTGGGATTCTTGAACTTGATCCGTCAGATGCTGTATTGGCTCAAAATAAACTTCTTACCAACACAGTGGAGGAGTTATCCAAACAAATGTCAAAATTGATGACTCTTCAAGAAGGATCGGGGAAAGCAAAGCAAGTAGCATCATGTGAATTATGCACCGGAAATCATCCAACTGGTCATTGTCCTCCATCTCATGAAGAGGTGAACTTCATGGCAAATCAACAAAGACAAAGTCAGTATCCGAATAATGCTGGCTATCAAAGGGGAAACAACTCAAACTATGGTCAAGGTTGGCAACAAGATGGTGGCTCAGCAAATAGGCAAAGACAATATGAAAGCTACAGTCAACCACCGGTACAACAAACTCAAAATTCAAATTTGGAAGAAGCTTTGAGATCATTCATAGAGATGCAGACCAAACAGAATCAACAACAAAATGTGATGAATCAACAACAAAATCAGTTTGTGCAAGAAACTCAAGTCTACCAAAGAGGCAATGATGCGGTGTTAAGAAATCTTGAGACTCAGATTGGTCAAATAGCAAAAGAAATGGCCAATAACAAAAATCAAGGAGGATCATTTGCAGCAAATACCGAACCAAATCCAAAAGAGCAATGTAAGTCTGTCACAACTCGAAGTGGTAAGGAGGTAGGAAAGGGAATAGGTGATAATTTGAGGAAGGAAGAGGAGGTTATGAGACGAGCAGATGAAGAGGAGGAAGGAGAAAGTGAGAATGAAGCAGAAAAGAATAAAAAGGAAGATTTAGTTGAAAAAGAAAAAAATGAAAAAACAGAAAAAAATGAAAAAAATGCAGAGAAGGGAGAGAAGGAGGTTGAAGTGAGAAAAGAAAAGAATAGTTTACCTCAACATCTGCCATATCCACATGCTCCATCAAAGAAGGATAAAGAAAGGCAGTATGCAAGGTTTATGGATATCTTTAAAAGATTGCAAATCAACATTCCATTTTCCGAAGCCTTGGAGCAGATGCCAACATATGCAAAATTCATGAAAGAAATCCTTACCAAGAAGAGAAGGTACAATGATGATGAAGTTATTCAACTTGATGCAAGCTGTAGTGCCATTATTCAACGAACTCTTCCGACTAAAGAAAAAGATCCGGGGAGAGTCACGTTACCGGTTACCATTGGTAATATGAATGTTGGAAAAGCCCTTATTGATTTAGGGTCAAGCATCAATCTTATTCCTTTATCGGTGATTAAACGGGTTGGTGGTCTTGACATCACACGTACAAGAATGACATTGCAACTTGCTGATAAATCCATCACTCGTCCGTCGGGAATGGCTGAAGATGTTCTTGTAAAAGTTGATAAGTTTATGTTCCCTATAGACTTTGTGGTGATGGACATTGAAGAGGATGATGATGTTCCGTTAATTCTTGGAAGGCCATTCATGAAAACAGCTCGTATGATGATTGATATTGATGACGGGGTAATGAAAGTTCGAGTTCAAGATGAGGAGGTTAGTTTTAATTTGTGGGAAGCTATGAAGCATCCACATGAGAAAGATATGTGCTTCAAACTTGATGCAACTGAAGAAGCCATATTAGATGTGAGGAAACAAGCACATCAACCTTCATCACTTGAACAAGCCCTAACTGAAAGTTTTGAAGCACTTGATCCTGAGAAAGAAGAAGAAGTTGAGAGTTTTCTGAAGCAGCTGGATGCTTTGAAGGAAGTAACTCCTTTAGAAGCAAAGATTGAGGAGCTTAAGAATGAAGAAAGACCGGGTGAAGTGAAGCTTGAGTTGAAAACATTACCATCTCATCTCAAGTATGCATTCCTTGAAGAAGAAGAAAAGAAACCGGTGATCATTAGCAACTCATTGTCAGCTGATGAAGAAAAAAGCTTGATTCAAATTCTGAAAGAAAACAAAGAAGCAATCGGGTGGTCTTTATCCGATCTCAAAGGTATTAGTCCATCTTATTGTATGCATAATATTATGATGGAAGATGATTACAAACCTGTTGCTCAGCCTCAACGTCGATTGAATCCAACAATGAAGGAGGTTGTAAGAAAAGAAGTGGTAAAGTTACTTGAAGCTGGTATGATCTATCCGATTTCCGACAGTACTTGGGTTAGTCCAGTCCAGGTGGTTCCAAAGAAAGGAGGGATGACAGTGATTGCGAATGACAAAAATGAATTAATTCCATCAAGAACCGTCACCGGGTGGCGGATGTGTATAGATTACCGGAGACTCAACAAAGCAACCAGAAAAGATCATTTTCCATTACCATTTATGGATCAAATGCTTGAGAGATTATCCGGTCAAAAGTTCTATTGCTTTCTAGATGGATATTCGGGGTACAATCAGATTTCAGTCAACCCCGAAGATCATGAAAAAACAGCTTTCACATGTCCTTTCGGTGTTTTTGCTTATAGAAGAATGCCTTTCGGATTGTGCAATGCACCGGCAACATTTCAACGGTGTATGCAAGCAATTTTTTCTGACTTGATAGAGAAATGCATCGAAGTGTTCATGGATGATTTCTCCGTGTTCGGTCCATCATTCCAACATTGCTTGAAGAATTTGGACACCGTACTGAAGCGGTGTGTTAAAACAAACCTGGTTCTTAATTGGGAGAAGTGTCATTTTATGGTGACCGAAGGCATTGTTCTTGGTCACAAGATCTCTTCCAGAGGTATTGAGGTGGATAGAGCAAAGGTGGAGGTCATTGAAAAGCTTCCTCCTCCGGTAAATGTCAAAGGAATCAGAAGTTTTCTAGGTCATGCCGGTTTCTACCGAAGATTCATCAAGGATTTCTCAAAAATTGCCAAACCATTAAGCAATTTGCTTAATAAAGGTACGTCTTTTACATTTGATGATGAATGTTTAATTGCTTTTAATAAATTGAAAGAAAGATTGGTGACTGCACCCATAATCATAGCACCCGATTGGAAACTTGAATTTGAATTGATGTGTGATGCTAGTGATTATGCAGTTGGTGCAGTCCTTGGACAAAGAAAGAACAAAATTTTTCATGCTATACACTATGCAAGCAAAGTATTAAATGATGCACAAGTTAACTATGCAACAACCGAGAAAGAACTGCTTGCTATAGTGTATGCACTTGAGAAATTTCGTTCTTATTTGATTGGTTCAAAGATTGTTGTGTACACTGACCATGCAGCTATCAAGTATTTGATTACAAAAGCTGATTCTAAGCCGAGACTCATTCGGTGGATGCTTTTATTACAAGAGTTTGATCTTGAGATCAAAGATAAAAAGGGAACAGAAAACTTGGTAGCTGATCACTTATCGAGACTTGTAAACAATGAGGTGACCAAACATGAACGTGAGGTTCTTGAAGAATTCCCCGATGAAAAACTGCTTATGGTGCAAGAAAGGCCATGGTTTGCTGATATGGCTAATTTCAAAGCATCCGGATTAATACCGGATGATTTCAATTGGCACCAAAAGAAAAAGTTCCTCCGTGAAGCAAATCAATATGTTTGGGATGATCCTTATTTGTTTAAAATTGGAGCAGACAACTTATTGAGGAGATGTGTTACAAAAGAGGAAGCCACAAGCATCATGTGGCATTGTCATAACTCACCATATGGAGGCCATTATAATGGAGAGAGAACAGCAGCAAAAATTTTGCAGTCAGGATTCTTTTGGCCGAGTTTGTTCAAAGACACTTATGAACATACTCGGAGATGTGATAACTGTCAAAGAATTGGTGGAATTTCAAGGCGTAATGAAATGCCACTTCAAAACATGCATGTTGTTGAAGTATTTGATTGCTGGGGAATTGATTTTGTTGGCCCTTTTCCATCATCATTTTCAAATGAATACATTCTTGTGGCAGTAGATTATGTGTCTAAGTGGGTGGAAGCAATTGCGTCACCAAAAGCCGATGGCAAAACGGTGATAAAATTTCTAAAAAGAAACATTTTCACTCGTTTTGGAACTCCTCGTGTGCTTATTAGTGATGGAGGGTCACATTTTTGTAATTCTCAACTAGCCAAAGCACTTGAGCATTATGGAGTCAAGCACAAAGTAGCATCACCATACCATCCTCAGACCAACGGACAAGCAGAAGTTTCGAATCGTGAAATAAAGAAAATTCTTGAAAAAACTGTGTCTGCATCAAGAAAAGATTGGTCATTGAAGTTAGACGAGGCATTATGGGCATATCGTACTGCTTTCAAAGCACCAATAGGCCTTACACCTTTTCAGATGGTATATGGTAAGGCATGTCATCTCCCGGTTGAGCTTGAACATAAAGCCTATTGGGCTTTGAAATTTTTAAATTTTGATGAAAGCCAAGCCGGAGAGCAAAGAAAAGTTCAGCTTCAACAGTTGGATGAATTGAGATGCCAAGCTTATGAATCTTCTAAGCTGTACAAAGAGAAGGTCAAAAGCTATCATGATAAACGGCTTGTCAACAAAGAATTCAGGCCAGGCCAAATGGTTTTGCTTTTCAACTCAAGATTGAAGTTATTTCCGGGAAAGCTTAAATCCAAATGGTCCGGTCCTTTCAAAATCCGTGAAGTGAAACCATATGGTGCAGTTGTGTTGGAAGATCCAGCTACCAATGACACATGGACTGTGAATGGTCAAAGATTGAAGGTCTATTTTGGTGGTGAATTTGATCGTAGCACTACCAAAATCCCACTTTCCGATCCTTGAAGCTCCAAAAAGAACGTCGAGCTAATGACGTAAAACAAGCGCTTGTTGGGAGGCAACCCAATTTTGTAAGTATTTATGAGTTTTAGCATGCATTAAACACTTTTGTTTTGAAGGAAGCAAGTTGGCCAGACACAGCAGGCCAATTATGCAGAAAAATTTTTCTGGTGTGTGTTCGCTAAGCGAATAATCCATTCGCTAAGCGAACAGTGCGAAATCTGCAGTTTTATAATTAAGTGACAGCTGGCCATTTTTGGCCACCTCACATGCCACCTCACACCCCACTTCCACAAAATCAGAGGGGAATACGAATCTCCCCCTTTTCAACCCTAATTCCACTTTTCTAAACTCCATCTTCTCACAAAATTCTCAAAACCACCATCTCCATCCTTCACCATCTCAAATCTAAGACAACACCCACTACCCCATTCATTTCTACTTTCAGTTTGTGCATCTCCATCACTCAGGTATGCAGAATTTTAAACTTCAATTTTCAATTTTTATCATTTTTGTTCATAGTGAAAGATGCATGATATTATGGGTAGAAAGATGCATAATTGTATAGATAGTTTGAAAATTTTGATGAAATTGTGGGTAGCCATGTATGTTCTTCAATGAATTAGGGTACACAAATTTAAATCTCTTCATGTTGAAATTCTTCTTGACAAAATTATGAACAATTGTGAATAAATAAGTTGCTTTTGAATTTCTTTTGTGTAAATTTGTTCACACATGCTACAAATTTGTTTCAAGAAATTGAAATTTTAAACCCTAAATTTAAACTCTCTGTGTGTGCATAGTTGTGGTTTGCCAAAATGAAAATCCTTGTGTTATATTTTACTTCAAAAACCCGAAAATTTTCGATCAATTGAACTGTGAAAAGTTGAAATTCATGCTCTGTCATATGAATTATCTAAAATTCTGAGCAAAAGACTTATGTGGTTTTTCGAAGTAATTTCAGGAATGGCACCAAAAAGACCCGCAGCAAGCACCGGAAAGAAGCAAAAGACTGGGGCAAGTTCATCGCACACAGCCTTTGACCCCAGCAGGTTTCTTGGACCGGAGCAATTTGAGCGGTACCAAATACTTGAAAAGAAAAAGATTTGGAATGAAAGGAAATTCGAGATTTTTGAGCATGGCAGCTATGAGAGGTTTGCAACAATCATCAATGATAGGCGTTGGGGTAGAATTATTGACCCACCAAAATATTTCAATACTACCTTTGTGAGAGAATTTTATGCAAATGCTTACCCATCTGAGGGTGAGCCATTCTCTTTTACCACTATGGTACGCGGAAAAACCATCCGTTTTGACCGCAATGCCATCAATGAGTATCTTGGCAACCCTTTCACCCTACCCGCCAATGAAACCTTGTGTGATTTTCAGAAGCAAAGAGCCCGCAAGACTTGGGACATTGAGACCATGCGAAGAAAACTTCTTAGGCCTAACCATGACTTCGTATATGGCACAACCAACAGACCTTTGAGGGCCCTTAGAGATGATATGCGCACCTTCACCCTACTCCTTTTCCTACTTGTTTTATATAACATCCAACCTAATTCTCACACTTCTGATGCTGTCATGAATATACTTGGCCTCATTCATTACATAAATGAAGGCCTTGAAGTGGATTTGGCCGGTATCATCTCTGGTTGGATGAAAGAGATTACCTTGTGTGGCCACCCTGACAAAAACCTCAAGTCCACTGCTGTGAGATCCGACAGTCCTTTGGGTTTCCCGTGCTTAATTATGGGATTGTGTACGGCTAATAGGATACACATTCCTGAAATTGGACGTGAGGAGATTGGGAAGATTGATGATGATTATGTGGATCGATACTGCAAACCGAAGAAGAGAAGAGCTGCACAACAACCACCACCACCCCCACCACCCCAGGCCTCCACCTCTGCTGTTCATGATCAGAATTTTTATAACCATTTTACTTATTTGTATGATCAGAATGATGCAGGGTATAGAGCCATGAGTGCAATGCAGCAATCTTTCTATAATCAGCACACCGGGCAGTCGGTGATGACACCACAAGATTTCGAAGCCTATGTTGCATGGCCTGAGGTCAGGCCTACTTTTCTTGGAGGGGGTAATGCAGCAGATGCTGAAGCTGCTAATGAAGGAGACAATGCAAGTGAAGGAGAAGCTGGTTCTAATGCATCTATGCAAGAAGGAGATGAAAGTGATGCTGGCTCCGAATCTGGTTCGGAGGCCGGTTCTGAATCCGAGTGAAGAAAGCAAGGAGATGGCTGAAAAGCACGCCAAAATGAGTGAACTTTAAAAGCTTTCAGTCATTTAATGTTTAAAGTTTTAGTAGTTTATCTTTTGTATTGACTATGTGGAACATGTGGAAGTATGAATGTGTGTCACTTGTTTTGTGTTTTGTTGTGAACATATGATGAATGTTTGAAGTTTAATGCATGATAATTAGTAATTTAATATAGTAGTATGATAGTCTAGTAATGTGAAATATTGTGAATAGCATTTTGAAGAACAAGCTCACATATGTTTGAAATCGAAAGATAGGTTTGTGATAAATCAATGTGTTGAGCATGATAGTCAATTTGTAGAGATATTTGTCAATCTTCTTTGATTAGTGTTCAAAATAGGCTTAGAAACTTAACATGTTTTTGAAATGTGTTACTTGTCCTAAGATGATTCTCACTATTTTTGTTGAACATGATTGAAACTTGTGTTATCCAATCTAGCCAGGTGAGAATGTGTGAACTTTCCATTGTTTACATAAATATGAGAGTGCCGGCAATTGTGTATGCTCATTTGATTTTAGCTTAATCTTGCTGTCACTAATGTGTTTGATGTTGTGGATATGATCAAGGCCTTGTTTCTTTTTGAGTGATAACCACTTAGCCAAATTTAACCTACCCTGTGAGATAGTGATCTTTTGTGTCCCCATTTGAGCCTTAAAATTTGAAATTTGTTTGTTTTATAAACCCTGAAACCGAAAGAAAAGAAAAACAACTACTCTACCCTTGTCTTAGGATAGGAGAGCAAGTGTATTTTTATAAGGGTTATTTGATAAGATTCAAGTGGGGGAAAAGTAGGTTGAAAAATAGATAAATAAATTGGTTGAAAAAGGTAGTGTTGTGGTGATTGAAAAAGAAAAGAAAATTTGTGAAAAAAAAAAAAAATAAAAAAAAAAAAATTAATAAAAGAGTTGCTTGACACAATTGAAAGTCAAAAGGAAATGAGAAAAGAAAACAAAATTTTGTGAAAAGTGTCAAAACAAAAGAATCACCACAAATGGAAATAGGGGGAAAAAGAAAGGGAGTGAATGAATCATGAGATGAATTTTGCAGATTTTGTGCTCTCTTATCCTTGAGGCTTTTTGAATCCATAGAAAAACAATGAATTTTTGTAGCCCAGCCCCATTACAAGCTTGATAAAGTCCTTAGTGATCCACAACTGATAGCATGTTTTGTGATTTTGCTTGGATAAATGTTTGAATTGAATTGTTGCTTGCACATTGCTTGGATTGAGTTAAACACTTACCCTTGAGAGAAATAATTGTGAGAAATTTGAGATAACACTTGAGTTTTGATTGTTTGATAAGAATGTTGAGAATTTTGCTTAGGCATAGGAATCATTTCATGATCATGCTTTGTTTTCTTTGAATGTTTTGGGAACTAGTCTTTGAGATGACATTGCTTTACTTGTGCTCTGAGATTTTGAAAACTTTGATTGATTACAAACCCACTCTTTTGAATGAATATTGAGCTTGTTAAAATACCTTTTGTTTGAGGACAAACAAAGTCCTAAGTTGGGGAGATTTGATAAGTGCTAAATATTGGTTAAAATGCATGTTTAAAAAGCACTTATTGAATACAAATCCTTGGAATATAAATCACTTTTGATGTAAATATAGTGTGTACTAAGAAATTGTGCAAAGAATTATCAAATCCAAACATTTTGTTAGGTTCATGCTGATATTAAAGAAAAGAAACAAAAATTCTGAAGCATTCGCTGCAGCGAGCATGCAGCGAACAAAGGCAGAGAGTTCATAGTACTTGGCGAACACCCAGCGAACCTGCAGCGAACAAACTCGCTACAGCGAAGCCACAGCGAACACACAGCGAACGAAGGCAGGGAGTCCAAGGTACTTGGCGAACACCCAGCGAGCATGCAGCGAATAAGCTCGCTGCAGCGAGCATGCAGCGAACAAAGGATGAGTCACAGCTAAATACACGTGTCAGCAAACCTCTTCAGCTAAGCAATTTCTTCGCGCAGCGAACAAGGATTCGCGTAGCGAATAGGCCTTTTCCAAAAGTCTATAAATAGCATTTCAAATCATTTTGTAAGATATCAAGTTAGTTAATATCAGATAGAAAAAACACTATTTTCATAGATATATCCTGTTAGTGAGATTTTGAAGGTGGATTCCACACAACTTGAGAAATCAAGCCCAATGGTTTTTCAATCCTTCTCATCTTCACTCTTTTGTAAGTTTATCATGGCTATTCATAGCTAAATCTCTTTTGTTGGGATTGGATGTAATTGAATTATGATCATGAATCTAGTTTAACTTTGCTATATGTGTTTTATTTATCAATCAATATTAGTGATGTCCTTGTTTTCATGCTTTTATTAAAAGATTTAAATGATATAGACATATGTTATTTGAATCAAAGGTAGGATAATCACTTGGTAAAGTTCAAAGTTTAGACATAGATCTTGAGCTTTAATAGTCACTTAAAGTATTAGAGCTTAATGCTATTTTATCGATTAATGATTCGAGACATCGGAAAGTTAATAGATACAATAGATTTCAAGACATATTCCGGACACGGATATGATCAACGAGTAATACGTGACGATATTGATTTATAAATGAAATATATATATCAATAGTTAACTGATACATGTGAATGATTTGATGGAATCCAATTCCAACAAATTTTTATCTCAAAAGTTTATCACGCACTTTTATCGCAATTTTATGTTACGAAACCAAATCGAAACAAACCCATACTTAGAATCATGGAATTTGTGTATTTACAATTGATATCGCACTAGTCCCTGTGGATACGATATAACGAAAATACTTGCTTTTGTACTTTCATCAGTAGGCTGCAGTGGTCATGGCGTGAGGCCAGTAGGTGAGGGGAAGGCCAGCGTGGTGAAGGAGGGAGAGACCGGTTTCGGCAATGTGCCGATTCCGCCGTTCATAGATGCCATTGTGTTCGGGTGTATGAGGGGGAGTGGTGTGGTGACTTATGCCATGAGTACTTAGAAAGGAACGAAGACCAATGTATTCGCCACCATTGTCAGTGTATAGGACTTTTATTTTGTGTTGGTAGAAGTTTTCAACTAGTGTTTTAAATTTGGGAAAAATAGATTGCACATCAGATTTTAGTTTCATGGGATATAGCCATATATAGCGAGTATAATGATCAACAAACAAACAATAGTAACGAAGACCATCAATAGATAAAACAGGGGAAGTCCATACATCAGAAAAAATTATTTCTAATGGATAAGTAGATGTAAGAGTAGATTCATGAAAAGGAAGTTTATGACTTTTATTAATTTGGCATGAATTACAATCTGATTGCGGAAATTTATTTGAACCTAAAGAAAAATGCTGCTGAATAAATTTAAAGATGGAAGTTGAAGGGTGTCCAAGCTTGTGATGCCAGGAAGCAGAGGATTCCACTTGGACGGTGTGGGCGGAAGGTGAGGTCGTGGGCAACAGATAAAGTCTATTCACACATGAGCCTTTATGGGTTGTTTGGCGTGTCTGCAAGTCCATGACATAAAAAGAGTTTGGTAAGAAAACAACGGCAGAGTTAGTTTGTTTGGTGAGTTGAGAGACAGAAATGATTTGTTGTTTCATGGAGGGAACATAAAGAGCATTAGACAAGGATAAATCATTAATTAAAAGTGTTCCAGAGTGAGAGATGTTTAAACCTGAACCATTCCCCATGAAGAGGGAGTCGGGGCCAGTGTATGGATGGTGAAGTGCCAAATTTGTAAGGTCGTTGGTCACATGATGTGTTGCTCCACTGTCGAGCAGAAAACCAGGCGAGGATGTGCCAGCATTAGCGGTGTGGGCCTGGGCCTGGCCAGTGGTGCTCGGAGAAGAACGAGGAGGTGCGGGGACACTGGGGTGTTGGGTCCGAAAGAGTTGGCAGTCAGCGAGGACGTGTCCCTTGGTGTTGCACCATTGACATCGACCAAGGAATGGTTTGCGATCACCTGGGCGTTGGTTGGTCGGTGCAGGTGCTTGACTTGGTCGAGGCTTGTTGTTGGTCGACCTTGCTTGAGCGTGCAGCGCAGTAACAGGAGCAGGTGATTGGCGTTGAGCAACAGCAAGAGAGAGTTCCTGGATGAGGAGCTTTTCGAGGAGATCATCAAAGGTGATTGGAGTGTCCCTTGCGTTGACCCCATCAATGACTGCTCGGTAACCGTCATCAAGGCCGCGCAAAACATGGTCGGTCATGTCATCGACGAAGACAGCAGATCCGAGAGAGGCAAGGAGATCAGCAGTTTGCTTCAGAGAGTGCATGTAGGTCGTGATGGATTGAGTACCTTTCGAGGCCATCCGAAGACGTTCCTTGAGTTGTTTAAGGTGACTGCGGGAGGCTTTGGCATAGGTGTTCTTGAGAAGCTCCCAGAGGTCGTGCGAGGTCTTCGTCTGGGACACCAAGGAGGCCACCTCGTCGGAAAGAGTGGTGAGGATGGCACCATAGATGAGGCGATCCTGGCGACGCCATGTTTGAAAAGCAGGGTTTGGTGATGTTACCGGAGGCGTTGCGGTGGTGGTGATCGTTGCTGTCGGCGCAGGGAATGATCCATCAGTGTATTTGAGTAGATCAAAACCATCAAGGAAGGCTTCTACCTGGAGTTTCCAATTGAGGTAATTGGTAGGGAGAAGCTTGGTGACACCGCTGAGGGTGATACACGCAAAGGGTTTGGAGGGTTCATAGGGGTTAGCTATGGAGCGAGAGCCATCGGAAGTCATGGGAGGCAAAGGGTTACGGCAAACAGAGAAAAAACGGCGTTTTCTGGTTTAACAGGGTAGGGCTGGAACGTTACCAACTGATACCATATAAGAGAATGAATAAAGTTGTATATTGCATTACTTTTGAGAGTTTACAAGAGGTGTATATATACACAAGTATAGTAACCTAATTGGAGTAAATTAAGGAACAAATATCTCCAACAACTGAGGTGATTGACTCTATAGACTTTATACAAATCCAAAATAATAATGATAATAATTAAATACTAATTATGATTGATAGCTGTAACATATAAAACTTTGTAATTATTAGAAATTATTTTTTGAATTTAATTGTTGTGCACAGTCAGTGTAAAATTATTTTACATTTCAATAATTTGTTGCCGCATCATTTAATGAATGTGACACATCCTGTGTTTTAATAAAACAAACTACATGATGTGTTAGTATATTATTGAATGAATGTGTAAAATAACTTTACAACGAGTATATATAAATTACATTCTTATTTTTTATGATTAAATAAGTTTTTGACCCAAATAAATATGTTAAATTTTGATTTTAGTCTATAAAATATTTTATCAAATTTTTATCCCCGAATAATTTTATCAAATTTTTATCCCCGAATAATTTTTATCCCCGAATAAGAGTTTATAAGACTAAAAGCTCACGTTGATAATGAGCAGTTTACATTTCATAAATGTTGCAAATTGATCTACTCACGTTGAAATTTGTTAGTTTTAACATCCTTTGCGATAAGAGTTTAATTGTTGTGCACCGTCGATGTAATTTTTTTTTTATACATATATCAAATGACGCATTGCCACATCATTTAATAAATGTGACACATTATGTGTTTTTTAATTACCATACATAATATGTGAGTACATTATTGGACACATGTGCAAAATAACTTTAAACTGACGGTGCATATAAATTAAATTCTTGCAAGAATAATTAAGAAATAGGAAGAGAAATAAAATTATTGCGAAAATAAATCTCTTTAGTTTTAGCATTATTTTTTTCTCTCTTCGATATATCGACACGATTGATCAATTTATAATAATGTTAAAAACAATTAAATATTTTTAGCACGTTAGTTAATCAATGTGTTGTATTTATCCCTTTGAAACACTTAATAAATGTCTTTTGAATAAAGACACAAAATATATAACTCTGAATTAAAATGTGTCAAAAAATGAAAAAAAAAAGAAGAAGTAAATTGGTGATTTCATATGTATCTTCTTTTCATATATTGTAGATAAACTGGAGCGTGAAAAATAAAATAAAGTGTAGTTCACGTGAATCCAAATAGCATATGCTTACATAATTATTTTTTTACGCAAGCAAGACTTACATAAAATTAGAAAATGGTTTTTTTTTTAAATAAAATAAAATTGGATTGTATATATTTTCTCAAGTTGTCTTTATGTGATTTCCTAGGTTGTCTTGTGTTTATTATGGTTGTATATATTTATAATTGTTTAGGTGTAAATTAGCAAATAGGTGCACATCATTTAATAAATTTTACCTAACTAACGCCAAATTTCCTAGCGTTAAATAAGTAAATATCAAGGATTTTTTGTCCTATTAGAAAAGGTGCACATTGCTAATTTACACCTTAATTTGTCAGTTGTAAATTACCAACACTATATATATATATACATATATCTTGAAATCATTTAACATACCAAATAGGATGAGATTCCGAAAATATACCAAATAGGATTAGTATTAGTTTGTCTAGCTTTATCGTTCCATTATTCGAGGGATGAGCGAGGGATGAGCGGATGTAAACCCGTCGGTCCCCTTTTTAATCCAATTTTATTTATTAATTTTATTTGCGGAAGACAAACAACCGGTAAGCAAAGCGCAGAGCCAACGTTCGGTCATTCGAGGGTTTAATTACAATTTGTTTCGTAGGTTTTTATCATTTTTTTGATTTTTTGGTTTAAATTAAACAAATTAAACAAATAAGATAATAAATAAATAAACAAATAACATCACAAGAGTGCATAAAGCAAGCAGGAGAGGTGCATGTAGTATGAAATAATACAGGTCCAACCCACAAGAAGGCCTACCACAGCAACAAACAAAAAAAACAGGGGGATGATCTGGGCTGTTTGATTAATCAGACGAATCATGCTTGATTAGGAGGGTGGAAGCACTAAGGCTACTTGATCAAGAATCAAAGGATAAAATGAAGTGGCGCGTGGAAGTAACGATGCGCGCACGCTTAGGGGATTAGCGCCCCTGCCTTATGCACCATGCATAAGAAAAACACTTATGCATGATAACTTTTGCTGGTTTCAACCGTGCACGAAATTGTGGAGCCAATTAAATGCACTTCTCTGTAGTGGTTCACTGCTAGAAGGTTTCCTGATGTGTGTGCGTAAATGTGTCATTTATATGAATGGAATAGATTCCCCTTAGATTGCTTGCTTAGATAGATAGATAGGTGATATAGGGATGTGTAAGTTTTTGTTGATATACTTACCATCTCTTCTGGTTTATTGGCTCTAGTCTAGGTAGTGGTTTATTGGCTTTGGTAGCGTTAACAATGAACCGAACTAACTCAAAAATAGTTCGGTAAATAATTCGTTAAACTTGGCTCATGAATCAAATGAGTCGAACTTAAGTTAAAAATTAATTCGTTAAATAAATGAGTAAAACTTGAGCTATGTATAGTTCGACTCGTTTGGTTCATGAACCACCTCGTTTGGTTCATGAACCACCTCGAAAAGTTTCTCTGTGATGAACTGTTAACACCACTTCCTTGATTAGTAGTAGTAGTAGTAGTAGAGCTTTCAACAAGTTCTCCAGCCTTTCTTTTATTACCGCCACTTTCAACAAGATCGTTCACCAGACACCGATCAACAAAATCGAAATTTGGTTGAGCTTGGTTCTGTTCTCCACCACTTCCAACAAAAGCACCTCCATGATCATGATGATGTGGTTTTAGCATAACAGAAAAGTTTCTCTGTGATGAACTGTTAACACCACTTCCAAAGATTGAACCAAGTTAAGAAGAATGAACCCAGTGGCTTCGAGTTTCTCTCTTTGGCGTTAGATCCACTTAAGCCAGTAAGTGATGGCATGAAAAATGAAATTATACATGCGTTGGCTCACAAATCCTCCTCAAGCCGGGTTGAGAATATTGGCATTAACCCTAGTTCGAATCGGGTTACGACTTTTAAATTTTTTCCTATTTCAAAAAAAAAAAGTTAAAAAAAAATATAAAAAATGGAGAATAAAGATGCTAAAATTAAAGAAAAGACTAATCCATTCTTATCTTTTCCAAAACCAACAAATGATTTAGATTATTCAATTAAAGAAAAATAAAAAGAAAACTAACCACATCTTCTGCTGCTTCGATTTGATCCATTGTTGTTAGTTCTTGATGTGACGAAATTGGAGATAGATATTTCTTCCCCTTAAATAAAACAAAATGATAATTACTTATAAAGTTACAAAAACAACAACAATTATATATTTTCTTTATCGAATGAATAATACTTTCAAAATACCTATATGTTTGGTTGAGAAGAGTAGTAACTATAATAGTAGTAATCTCAATCATCATGCCAAACATATCGGTAAATTATCGTTGAATGGTTAGCAAAACAATGAAGATGATTTTGATCCAAAAATTGAAGTCGAAATATCTTGCATTTGAAAAAAAAAATATTAGACCACCTCTTTAAATATTAAACAAAAACACAACACTCAAATTATAAAATTAAAGGAATCCTATTGATAGCGATTTGAAAGAAAAAAAAAGAAATTATTTTTAAATAAACTATAACAAATAATATTCAATATATGTACCTAGATAACATGAAAAGCTCGACAACATCATATGCAGCTTTGTAGCATACATAGGAACTTGAGTTTTGTTGTTGCATCTTTTAGAGTACATTGATATAGTTGTTTGATTTTGAATTTATTAAAAGGAATGAAAAAATTATAATAATGGGGATTCACTCTTTGCTCTTTATTTTCGATACGTCTCCACACGCCATGCTGAACTTGTGAATCGGCCATCGAAAATATGTCTCATGAAAAATAAGAGAACAAGACAGTTTAATAGTGTCCGGAGAAGAGAGGCGGAGATTGCGAGAAATTTGCATCCGACCTTCTTTAATCGAAGTTGAGGCGGAGATTACGAGAAATTTGATATATACTCATATGCTTGTCAAATGTATTTGATACAATATTTGAACCAAATACATTGTACTTTCATATTTGTTTATTCCTCTTTGCTTATATTTAATTTTGGATGGATTAGATTTTTTGCGGAGATTTCGAGAAAATTTATATTATTTGGCGGAGATTTCAATGCTAGAAATATATTTTATTAAATGTAATATATTAAGAATTTTTAATTAAGTTATAACTATTTGACGGAGATTTCGATGCTAGATAATTAGTTATAAGTTACATATAAACATATAAACAAAATTAGTTATAAGTTACATATAAACATATATTTTTTTTGGACAGAATGAATAATGCTTTCCATATACCAACCAAAATTATGCCATCCAACGTCAAGTTAACACAATATTATCCAAGTTGGATTAACATTAAGAGAGAAATAAACATTCTAAATCATCATGCCAAATATATGAGTAAATTATGTTGATGATCGACTATTTCCACGCGGGACAACAATGACTTTTCAAATTAAAATCACTTTATTAAGAAAATAAAATTAAGAATAAAGATTATTTCTTTACATATATAAAAAAAAAAAAAAACAACACTCAAATTATAATAAGTACTCCTAAAAAATTACATTAATATTTTATGAGGCTCGTTTGATAGTTTTTATATCAAAATAAATAAAATTAGATTTAAGAGGTTGATAGCGATTTAAAAATAAAGAAATTAATTTAATATAAACTATAAAAATTAATATTCAATATATATGTACCTATATGACATGAAAAGCTCATCAACATCATATGCAACTTTGTAGCATATAAAGGGACTTGATGAGTTTTGTTGTTGCATCTTTGTAGCATCAACTTTGTTGTTGCGTTTATATAGTTGTTTAATTTTGAATTTATCAAAAGGAATGAAAAAATCATAATCAAGGGGATTCATTCTTTGCTG
Source organism: Trifolium pratense (assembly GCF_020283565.1). Taxonomy (NCBI): domain Eukaryota; kingdom Viridiplantae; phylum Streptophyta; class Magnoliopsida; order Fabales; family Fabaceae; genus Trifolium; species Trifolium pratense. Next base: position 9,824,050 of record NC_060060.1, on the reverse strand, counting down.
TTTGTTTTTAATGCAATAAGTTTCAATTTTCTTTAAGCATGTACTGTATGATTAATTTAATTGTTTTTTTTTTTTTTTTTTTTTTTTTTTTATAATTGGAAAATAAAAATCATCAAAAGAAATGTTAAAATGAATCTTGAACTACAAACTCAAAGCAGCAGCATATGAAAAGGTCTGGATTACATGCCAATAACTACATATTTCACGTACGTAGTTACTGCTCTGACCATCCGATCTTATAAATAACTTTTGAAATTGTTTATAATTAATTTTATTAGTGTGTAATCTGAACTGTCTAATTTAAAATCAATGATCAAAATTTAATATTGTGTGGAATATGCGTTCCATTTCTACAAAAGCAGATCCTAGTCCATATGAAAGCAAATCGAGATGAGTAAAAGAGTTTTTTGAGGAAAAGGTACTAGATGTTTTCTCTTCCCACCTTCCATGAATCTTTTATACCTCCAATATTTCAATTTTGTCCTTGCAGAAAAATTCGGTTTGCAGAAACGGTTTTTAGAAACCGAAATTTGTTTTCAAGGCAAAAAAAAACTTCGGTTTCTACGAACCGATGTTTTTTCAAGGATAAAATTGAAAATTTACGGGGAATAAAAGATTAAGGGGGGTGGAAAGAGAAAACATCAAGGTAGTAGTGCCCGGGAAATAAACAATGGATACAAAAGTGAACGAGACAATTTAAAATTTTCATCACGTTAGATAAATTGTGCTTCAAAATAAACATTGTCTGATATGTATAACATCATCTTGTTGTACTTCAAAATTTATTATAAAATGGATTTGAAAATTGTAAATGATGATAAATTCTTGTAAATCGACAAATAAAAAATAAACAAACATATACCTTATTTGATGTAACTACAATCAGAAACTTTTTAGCTAGTAGAAATGTCCTCATATATTTTCTATAGCTTTGGTTGTACAACAACTCATGATAGTTTCGTCTACTCATAGACTTGCATCATTATTTTGCATCCGACCTTTTTCAATACAAATTAAGGCGGAACTTATGAGAAGTTTGATATTTATATGCTAGTTAAATGTATTGATACAATATTTGAACCAAATACGTTTTACTTTCATATTTCTTATTTATTCTTTTTTGCTTATATTTTATTTTGGATGGATTAAGCATCTGGCAGAGATTTCAAGAAAATTTATAATTATTTAGCGGAGATTTCAAAGCTAGAAATATATTTTATTAAATTTAATATATTAAGAATTCTTAATTAAGTTAAGGGTCTTGTTAACATGTGCATATAGGGCACATGATAAAGTATCTTAATATAGAAATTTAACATTTAATGATACAAGACATTTAATGCTTGAAAAGTTAAAATACACAAATTCTAAGACATAATTTCTATTTTTACTACCTTAACATGTGCCATATATGCACATGTTAATATTCTCCTTAAGTTAAATATATAACTATTTGACATGGATTTCGATTAAGAAATTTAAGTATATATATACTTAGGGTTTGACTGAACAAAAACCTAATTCAACAATTGATCCTTGGGTTAGATAGCCCTACAAAAGAAATGATAAAGAAGAAAGAAAATACACAATGACATATGAAGTGGTGGACCCTTAGATCAAGTGTGATACATCTGCTGGCTACCACTTCTTGCTTATTGTTTATCTTTCTTCTTTTGTTGTTTCGACACATAGGGCGTGAATGGTTTCTTACTGATGACAGTAAATCTTACGTCATTTTTAGTAGTACTTTTATAGGTTATTGTAGTTTTAGTTTTAGTTACATGAAAAATGTTGGAAAAACATGACATAGAATTATTTCAATAATAATAAATCAAAGAAATATTAAAATAAATAAATATGACTCATAATAAATTAAATTAGAGAAGAAGAAAAGCTTATCGATTTTGACTGAGGCGTGCAAATTGTACTGGGCTTAAGAGTATTTCGCCGCCACAGGTAAGTTACCCGGTACAGTTGGCCTCATAGCTAATACCTTCCAGGATACAACAGTCACATCTTGCTAGCACTGCACGTGAATTAGCAAGGTCTCAACGAACTCCTTTTGGATGCTCAAGGGAACTTAGTATTATTATTTTAGTAATATAATTTGTTGTATCTCTTCTTCCCTTCTTCTGTTCACTCGCCACAATATATAGGCAATATACCATTGTTGATTATTATGACAAGACAAAACAATAATTCCAATTTATTAGGATTGATTGAGTGTTAGTGACAATAAAATAGAAACGGTTATCTTGACCGTAACCAACAAATTGGAAATGAGCACAAAGTAGAAATAAGATTGATACAATCATAATTAATATAATAATTAATAAAAATATCATTTAACTTTAAAATAAATTAAAAGATAAAATATCTTACAATCCCCCACAATTTATTTTAAAGTTTTAGATTTTAAGTTTTAAGTGTTCCCAAGAGCGTGAAAAACCAACGCATAAGTACTAGTGTCTTTTGGACTATGAACTAGCACATAGAGCAAATGAAATTTGATCCACTAGAATGTCGGTGAGATTATAACCTCTATGAACCTCATTCCGTATGTGAAACAGTGACTTCATCACTCACAGTGATCTTTCGTCCAAAGTTGTTCAACGCGGTGTGGTGCATTTTGGCCTTGCACCTATTCCTGGATTTCGTGAGTGGCTCTAGAAAGTCTGTCCAAGCTTTCATGGAGGCGGCCACACCTCAACACTCATATAGGTGAATCTATCAAGTGTACACCACAGTCAAGCACACCACTCATTCATGAGCTATAGATTCATTAAGAGAAAAATTCAACCTCCATCGCTGTAGTATACACTATCCTACACCATACTATACCATAGGGATGAACTCAAATAGAAATTGGATAGTGTCTTCTCAAATTGACAAGTGACTTGTTCTTACCCATATGAACATAGCCTTGCGAATTTTCACAATTTATGTTGGGTTACCATCACTTTCAATTTTTGTATTGGACATAAATCCATCCCCCTCGATGTATATATCATCCACTAGTTTCTTGCTCAGTGGGATTATCACAGGATCCTTTATATATATATCACTCAACAACGCGTTGTTTCAAAAAATCACAATACATTGACTAAGACGTCTCTTAATCAATATTTCATCATTTATTTTCAAATGTACATCTATGATTTATTATCATAGGCTTACTTAGATAAATTCTAAGCAACAACATCTCCACTAAGAGAGAAATTAAATCTATATTTAGATTTATTGGTACAGGTCTACTTGAAGATTTTCAAGTGACAACACCCCCACATTTGGTAGAATTAAGTTTCCAAACAAATTATTTATCCAAGTCTACTTGAAAAAATTCCAAACGACAAACCCCCACATTGGAGAAATTAATCCACACAAATATTTATTTTCTTATCGAAAATTTATTTGATCATTATTGTATTATTCTAATACAATGGATACTCCACAATAAATATATTTTTCTATATTTCAAAATATCTCTCAAATATTAAAATCTTGAGCTCAAATATGCCCAATGATTTTTCAATACATAACAGATATAACTATCTTTTCTTTGAATAGGGAGAGACGTTGCCAAATTTCAATATTGCTATGCTTCAGTGACAACTAAAACTCAAATTATGATTAGTGTACACAATAAATATTAGGCAAAATAATCCTTCATGATAAAATAAAACTTTATCAAACAATACTTTTGATATACACACACATTAACTTTAATTCTCCAATATAAATATGCCCCCACATCAAAATATATTTCACACAAATTCAAGTGAACATCAATTTAATTTCTACTCAATAAAATTTCAACCGTAAATCTATTATCAATTTTGCACAACTAAATCAATTAAACTATTGAGGGCAAATAACATTGAAATACACAAACAAGCACAATAAAAACCTAGACACGAGTGTAAAGAATTACACAAATTTTTATTTATATTTTTTCATCAATTTGCTTCTAAGAATATAAAAATAATATTTCACAATTGATCTTCTAAAAACCACAACATTGATATTGATATATTTTATATTTGAAGAGCACTCACGGATATAGATATATAAGTCATAATTCATCATTGACAAAATAACTATTTTATTTTATTTTTTTATTTTTATTTTTTTTAATAAATAAAATACTTGAAATAGACTCAATCACATGATCACATACCAAATAAAGTTTAATTAATTTATAAGATCATATTCATTACCACAAGAGAATGAATTACTCTACAATAATACAAATCTACACAAAAATAGGTTCAACATTTGAAAATAAATTAAGCCTATTGATTTTCTTCAAAAATTTCAAACTCCAACTACATTCAAAGATCACCATTCATCACATATTGAAAACAAGTGTATCAACAATTTTTCCAGCATAGTTAAAAATTATATCACATAAAGCTCAAAATGTTCCAAGTCTAACGAATGAGTCAATAACTACCAGAATAAATTGCAGCAAGAGATTTAGTGGCAATTAAAATATATACTCAAGAAATTCCCATAAAAATTAAACTCATAGTCATGGTTTCAACATTACACAAAAACAAAACTTCTAGGATTTAGAGATTAGAAACATGTACCTTATCCCTTGTGGAAGGTTTCAAGGAAAGAGGAGTATAGAACTGCTTTGCTCAATATAGATACCGACACCAAATTATAATTCATATCAGGCACATGAAGAACATTACTCAATGAGAGGATTTTTCCTGAAGTGAGTTTCAAAATCACTTTTCCTTTACCAAGAACAACAATCACTTGAAGTCACACATTCCTCTCCATTCCCTATAGTTTTATAGGAAGTAAACACATTTTTATTTACACATATATGTGTGGTAGCCCCTGAGTCTACCACCCATGAATTGTCCTTCATCGCATCTATAGTTTCATAAACAACTTTCGCAAATATATCATCCATCAAAGCTAAATCAAATTTAGGATTAACAGGCTGGTTGTTTCCGTTTTTGAATCTATATTGAGCAATGCGGTGTCCATGTTTTGGTTTGAAAAGCACGTATATGACAAAACCAAAATCTTTACTCCTATCACCAATCAAATTCAAAGGTAAGTTAGAATCTAATAAAATTTGTCCTTTAATCAATAATTTGGTTTGGATTAACAAATCAAAATAAAATTCACAATAATTCTATGCCAAAAGAATACTCTTAAGATTGTTGGAAAAATATGACATAGAATTATTTCAATAATAATAAATCAAAGAAATATTAGAACAAATAAATATGACTCATAATAAATTAAATTAGAGAAGAAGAAAAGCTTATCGATTTTGACTGAGGCGTGCAAATTGCACTGGGCTTAAGAGTATTTCGCCGCCACGGGTAAGTTACCCGGTGCAGTTGGCCTCATAGCTAATACCCTCCAGGATACAACAGTCACATCTTGCTAGCACTGCACGTGAATTAGCAAGGTCTCAACGAACTCCTTTTGGATGCTCAAGGGAACTTAGTATTATTATTTTAGTAATATAATTTGTTGTATCTCTTCTTCCCTTCTTCTGTTCACTCGCCACAATATATAGGCAATATACCATTGTTGATTATTATGACAAGACAAAACAATAATTCCAATTTATTAGGATTGATTGAGTGTTAGTGACAATAAAATAGAAACGGTTATCTTGACCGTAACCAACAAATTGGAAATGAGCACAAAGTAGAAATAAGATTGATATAATCATAATTAATATAATAATTAATAAAAATATCATTTAACTTTAAAATAAATTAAAAGATAAAATATCTTACAAAAAATACCTAAGATTTTAGCATAAGTCAAGACAAGGCAAAAGTTTGAAGAGGTTTGAAGAAATTGTACAAAACAAGGAAAATAGGAGAAAAAAAATCAAGTGTTTCAATTATGAGGAAATCGCACCACGACGGCAAGAAAAAGTTCACTGTTGGAATATGGGGAAAAATAGCCCCACGTTTGAGAGAGAAGAACACATTCAAAGCACTCAAGTTAAGTGATTCTACATCAATGGAAAATTCAACCGAGTATTTGAAGAATAATGGCATAAGAGAGAAGTCAAAAGTGCGAAATGAAGATCTCTATGGGACATTTAAGTCTCTACCAATAAGAATAAGAATAAAGAGTAAAACCAATTGCAAAAGGAAAGGGGTTAAGCTAGCGACTTTAAAGAAGCGGTTAATGGGAAGCAACCCGTCATCATTTAATTTTCTGCAATTTTAAAATTCCACAATTTTATTTTTATGGATGTAATTTGTCAATGACAACCCATGATGCTTAACTATCTGATGTTGTTTATTATTAAGAACCATGTTTTTATGTCTCTACAGAATTTTTATGTTGGTAACATCTGAATTTCTTAAGCCTTGTTAAAGGAAGAACACTGAAGTCTGATTGCTCATAAAAGCACAAAGGTCCGAAAGACAGAGAGACGAGTAGAAAAGATAGCATTTTGCAAGGTGTAACGACTCAACTTTCAAATACCGCAGCTTGTGAGGATTTGAGCCAAATATTTTCATGATATATATACTTTTTCTTTCTATATCTAATGAAAGTATCTATGTACTTGTTTATTTTCTAGAACTTGCACTCATTCTTGTTGGGATTGATTGCAATGTAAGTCCCACATTGCTAATGAAGAAAAAGAAGGAGGTTAAAAAATAGCTATTGAAAGTCCCACATCGCTTAGAATGGTGAAGCAATGAGGGAGTCAAGGCTATATAATGGACCTAAGTTCTTTGTTTATAATTGCACCAGTCAGTAGCACTTTAAGCTTATATCTGACTTTTTGTTTTTCTCTTGTACTCTTGTATTAGAGGGTTGAGAGATGTAGTTAGGTATTTGCTTTGGAAAGTGTGGGTGTATTGGGGGCCAAGGGAAGATTGAGGGTAGTCTATGTGTTGTAACAATTTTCACATAGTGTTTATTCTCTGGTTGTCGGTTTTGACAACGGCCGTGGTTTTTTCTCCGGTTTTGGAGTTTCCACGTTATATTCTTGTGTTGTTGATTGCGTTCATTTATTTTCTCTATGCCGGTTTTTCCCAACAACTGGTATCAGAGTTCTTGGTTTGATTCAGGAGGAGGGAGTTCCGCTGTGAAGTTTAGGCTAGAGAAAATTGATGTTTGGCTTGTGGAAAATCAAGTCAAGGATGTGGTGATGCAATCTGGGTTACACAAGGTCAGCCTGGAGAGGCGGTGGTAATAATACTCAACATCAGTCTGGAGAGGCGGTGCTAAGAATACTCGGGTTACGTCTGAAACAACAACTTATTATGAGGATGCGGAGGTGCCAGTGAAAGTTGAGAATCGGTGGAGTGTTGAGTCATATGGACTTTGGAAGCTCCTATCACATGTGTTTGAAGAAGAAATACTTTTGAATCCCTATAGCTAGTTGAAGGTGGAGTTGTTCATCTTGGTGACGGAAAGTTTGTAAGGTTCAAGGTATGGGTGAGTTTCTTTTAACACAATGCGAGGTATTTTCTTGAACTTTGATGCATAGATAGTAGGTAGATACTTGTTAGATAGTTCTACTATTATTGGTTATGCATCTGTTACTAGTGGTGATTCTCATGTTTTGGTTAAGTTGTGGATCTTCGGGTGGGTACTTGTTAGTGACATGAGTTTAGTTAGACTAGTGAAACAAGGTTTACTAGGTCATGTAACTAAACTGGAATTGTTGGAGCCTAACAATGGCCTGAAGGTGGTTTCACAGATGTTTGAAGTTGTTCAAGTGACACATGGGCATCGGTTGACATGGATGCAAGGTGTGTGATGATAGCGTGCGGGCATTGGTTGGCATTGATGCAAGGTACGCGGTTATCTCGATGGCTGATGAACTTCCGGAGAAAGCCAACATGGAAGTTGCACCATAAATTTTCAGCGAAGTTTCGAGATGAAATTCTTGGGATGGCTTGGTTCCAAGTGAAGCAAAATCTTGGGATGGTTTAGTTCCAAGTGAATAAAATTCTTGGGATGGTTTAGTTCCAAGTGGAGTGTACTTTTTATGGTGGAGTATGATAATTTAATTTGTCGGTATAGACAATGAGAATTATGATTGTCGGTGAAGACAATGATTGTCGGTATAGACAATGGAAGCAGAAGATAATGATTGTCGGTGTAGACAATGAAGATTGAAGACCATTACAATCATGGTGGAGATTGTTGGGATTGATTGCAATGTAAGTCCCACATTGCTAATGAAGAAAAAGAAGGAGGTTAAAAAATAGCTATTGAAAGTCCCACATCGCTTAGAATGGTGAAGCAATGAGGGAATCAAGGCTATATAATGGACCTAAGTTCTTTGTTTATAATTGCACCAGTCAGTAGCACTTTAAGCTTATATCTGACTTTTTTGTTTTTCTCTTGTACTCTTGTATTAGAGGGTTGAGAGATGTAGTTAGGTATTTGCTTTGGAAAGTGTGGGTGTATTGGGGGCCAAGGGAAGATTGAGGGTAGTCTATGTGTTGTAACAATTTTCACATAGTGTTTATTCTCTGGTTGTCGGTTTTGACAACGGCCGTGGTTTTTTCTCCGGTTTTGGAGTTTCCACGTTATATTCTTGTGTTGTTGATTGCGTTCATTTATTTTCTCTATGCCGGTTTTTCCCAACAATTCTCTATAGCTGATTGCTTTAGACATTTACTCGCATTGAAGTACGCTGTTTAGTACCTTGAGCTTTTCAAATCACCCTGATTAATATTTTTATCTTTGCTAAGCCCATTTGAGCCGTAAAAATTATCCCTTTTGTTTCGGCGACAACTTGCATTATAAGCCCTATTGACTTGAAAATTTTCATATTTTTACCCTCTTTGAAGTTAGGTAGAAGATAAAATTCTCTAGTCTCGACTAAATTCTAAGTTTGAGATTGTTCATGGCACTAGCAACAACTTAAATTTGGGATTGGGTTACAAGAGAATTTAATTACCAGTATCACATAAAAGACAATTCAATCGAAATTCTCTAGTAAAAGGAGCGTGAGAGGGTTTGCGATAATTTCCTTATTGGTATACAGTCAGCGAAAACTAAAATATGTTATATTTTTTATAGAAACAAAATAAATAATTAAAAAATTATAATTTTATATAGAGACAAAAACAAATATATTTTTTTAGGTTCAGGACAAAAACAAATATTTAACCTTTTACAAAATACTCGTTGCAAATTTCACACTTTTGAAATTTTATGAACATCCAACAATGAATTATATTAGAATATAAATACGGAAAATTCTATTTCATTAACTTAAGCTTGATTTTTTGCAATTGTACCATTAATAGACTTGTAATCGCTTATAAAAAACTAAACCGTAACATAGCAAAATATTAGAACAATGAATTGAAAGTTTTGACAAATATAACATGACTTTTTATAAGAAAAATACATTCATTCTTTCAAATGTTGAAAAGAAAAATATATATATGCCATTTGACTGCACATTAGTAACTTCGTCAAATTTATAAGCATAATAAAAATATGGAAAATACATATCAATAGTTCTCCGTATTCAAGGTATAAATATATGTGTATACTTTCTTGATCACTTTCACATATTTTCCTTTTCATTCTCAGGAACTTTATATCTAATGTTTTAGATTGAACCTATTACATTAAAACATAATATAATTTAACATACGTAATCAAGACGATACAATTTAGAGCTACATATCTAAAGTAGCCCAAGAATGTCTTTTTAAAAGAAGAAGAATTGGAATGGATGTGCTTTCACTACTAGAAAAAGTTTAAATACCGACGGAATTTAGAGACGAAATTTATTTCTTCTCTAATAGAGACAAAATTGGAGACGGAAAAAAGTAGTTAGACACTGAAATTAAAATATATGTATTAGTCACGGATTTTAGAGACGGAAATTTCTGTCTCAACAAAGTTTTGTCTCTAAATCCGTCTCTACTTTATCATTTTTATAATTATAATCGAAAATCAATAGTTGGAGACGAAAATTAGATACAGATTTTTGCAGTGTCTAATAATTTCATCTCTATATCTGTCTCTAATTAGTCAACTTGATATTAAAATAGTCAAACATTTGTCAGAGACAGAATTTATTAGTCTCTGAATTAATCCGTCTTTGGAATCCGTCTCTATGGAGACATAATTCTATGCTTAGAGACAGAATTTTTTGAATTTAGAGACGGACAATTATGTCTTCGTTAGAGACAGATTTATTGTGTTTTGAATTCAACGTTTAGAGATGGATATTTATTTGTTAGTGACGGATAGATTCGGTCTCCAATCAGAGACGGAATATAAAATCCGTCTCTGATAATTTAGAGACGAGGAAATTAACGACATAATCAAATCTGTCTCTAACATGCTTAGTGACGAAATATTTGTATTTTAGAGACAGATTTCTCCCGTCGGTATTTAAGATTTTTCTAGTTGTGTTTGTAAAATCCTCCAACATGTATCATCACATTTCTGAGATGAAATATGTGATATCTAATAATATATAAAAAAAATTATTTTTAATTTTATATATATATTTTTTTCAACTTTTTTCATGGCCACGACATCCATTAGGAGACGTGAGTTTTGTTGTTGCATCTTTGTAGCTTCTTGAGTTTTGTTGTTGCATCTTTGAGATTGCATTTGTTTTGTTGTTCAATTTTGAATTGATCAAAACGGACAACACACAATCATTGTCAAGGGGTTTCACTCTTGCTCTTTGTTTGCGATGCATCTTAACATTCCATGTCGAACTTCTGGATTGGCCACCAAACATCTGTCACATGAAAATTAAATTTTGTTATTCAAATTTAATTAAACATGATGATTGTTTTTATTAAAAAATTTATTGACAATCAGAATAAAATTCAATAAAAAAAATTAAAATTGGCAAACTGTAAATGTTTCATTGCATAAACATCAATATAAAATGATCAAGACAGTTGTTTTTTTGAGATAAATAAATGATTGGTTGATCAAGACAGTTGTTGACTTTTACACACTCTGATATTTATAACATGATCTTATGCTTAAAAAACATTATAAAAAAAATTTAAAAATTGATATAGTAAAATGATGAAAAATCATGGAAAAACGGTAACTATGAAATAAACAAACATATACCTTCGTTGATGTAACTTCACAATATGATAATTTATAGTTCAAAAGAAATATTGTTCTCGGATATATTTTGATATATGTTTGTATCATTATTTGATACAAGACCATCTTTAAATACTAGTTGTATGGCGGAGATTACGAAGTTTAACCTCCTTTTGGTATAAAATAAGAAAAAGCAAATTAAAAATATTAAAAAGTCAAATGTATTTGATACGAATTTTGTACCAAATACAAAGTCAAATGCAACATATACGTATATTAAGAAAATGTTTAATTGAGTTAAACAAAATTGCAAAATTCAATGCATCATATACGTAGGATTGTAATTGGGTTGGATTGGGTTTTTCCGAACCCGAGATTCAATTTAGCAACAGACCCTAGGGTTTGATTTTGCGTGTAAATCAAAGATTTAAGCTCTGAGTTCAATTGTGGTTGGCTTACATACCCAAGCATAAAACTAAATTTTGGTCTAGAAAATAGACTTGAGGTATGCTCCATTTAGTATAGCTCCATTTAATCTAGTTGCAAAATGTGGATAAAAAAAAAATTTAAAGGTTGTGATTAAAAGTTAGAACTAATTGTACTAAAAAATAAAATAAAATAAAAGTTAGAACTAACTACTAAGTATATTTATTTAATTAAAATAAAAATAAACAAGTCTTTTTTCTTCTTTCTGCATCGTGATATTCATCGGTCACCACTCTGCTTCTCCCTCTTCTCTTGTCGTCGTCGTCCCTCACTATTCCACGCCGCTGGCATCATGAGCAAACCTCACTGTCCCGCCGTAGCATCCGTGAAGGCCCATCGCTCCGTCTATATTCGCTGCCTGCCGATATGACTATGTTCTTAGTAATTTGTTTCCAGAAGCAGAATTGTGTTTGAGATTTGTGAAAGGTGATGGGTGAATTGCTAGAAAAATACAAATAAAAAGAAGGGTAAATGATCATTTACCCCCCTGCAAAATAAGCAAATTTTCGTTTACCCCCCTATGCAGATTTTTTTTCTGTTTACCCCCTGCAAAAAATAGATTCACTCATTTTGCCCCCTGTGTGTACAGCAGGACATGTGATTGTGCAAATTTGCTGACATGGCTTGTACACGTGGAAAAAAACATTTATATTTATTTTTAACTTCCACGTCAGATAATATTTTTTTCAAAAAAAAAATTTAATTTTTTTTCCTACAAAATTAATAAAACGAATTTTTTTCCAAAATAAAAAGAAAATCCTACAAATAAAATTTTTTTCCCTACAAAATTTTAAAAAATTCCTACAAATAGTTTTTTTCGTACAGAATTATTATTTTTTTCCTAAAATAAAAAAAAGAATTTTCATATTTTTCTCCCAAATAAAGTTTATTTTCAAAATAAAGATATTAAAAAATTATTTTCAAATCTTTTTGATTTAAAAAAAATAGAATCTTCACCGGTTTGCTTCCACCGTCGTGATCATATTCGTCGTCTTCTTCTTCAATCACCGGAATCGTCTTCTACTTCGTTATTGTCTTCTACTTCCTTCTATTTTTCTAGTTCTAGGACAAATGATTTTGGTATAAGAGGAAAATACGAATAAAACTTCTTTTTCTATTTTTTTAAATTCAAAGAGATTAACAAAAAAATTAATGTTTTGTTTTTAAAAAATAAAGATCATGTTTTTTTAATTCAAAAAGATTTGAAAATAAATCTTTAAAATTTTTATTTTGAAAATAAATTTTATTTTGGAGTAAATATTTATTTTGGGAGCAAAATAAGAAAATTCATTTTTTTTTGTTGGAAATTTTTTTATATTCTTTGTAGGAAAAAAATTTAATTTTTTTGCAGAAAATGTTTTAAAAAACTTTGTAGGAAAAAAAATTTATTTGTAGGATTTTTTTGGGAAAAAAAAAAAGAAAATCCATTTTTTTATTTTGTAGGAATTTTTTTTTTTAAAAAAAAATATTATCTGACGTGAAATTTAAAAAATAAATATTAATTATTTTTTCCACGTGTACAAGCCATGTCAGCAGATTTGCACATTCACATGTCCTGCTGTACACACGGGGGGCAAAATGAGTGAATCTATTTTTTCCAGGGGGTAAACAGAAAAAAAATCTGCATAGGGGGGTAAACGAAAATTTGCTTATTTTGCAGGGGGTAAATGATCATTTACCCTAAAAAGAATTTTCCATTTCGATCTGATCATTTTGAAAGTAAGAAGAGGTCCATGAACAAAGATACAGTCATGGCGGTGCGACAGTGGGCCGTCAAAGCGGCGGAGTGGTTCAACATGGTGTAGCGGTGGTGTGTGTGATACTGTTTCGGTGTTGAAGACTTAAACAATACTGATTCTAAGATTTCTAATCTAGACCGTTGAATTTTTTTGTTTTGTTTTCACCACCAGTTTAATCTGGTTCGGGGTCAGTTCTGGCATCTAGTGGCCAGTTCGTACCAGAAATAATATATTTGAATTTTGCATCTGTTTTTCTTTACTCTGCGGCGGATAAAACGACCATAAACTTACTGGCAGCTAAAACGGTCAGTAAGTGAATATTGAATCCGTCAAAAAATCAATGTATTCTTGTAGTGTTTTCTCGTCCCTCGCCCTTTCTCACTCTCCCTCTGAAATGACCAAAATGCCTACCTCACTACGTAGTTCGCTGCTTGGGTAGAGAGTGTTATAAAAATATGTCCGTCGGTTCACCCTGATGTTCGCTACCTAATTCATAATCTGTTTCTAATGAACAAATTGTGTGACATCTACAAAAATTGGGAATCAATCAATACCATGTTCACACTGATGTTCATTGAGTTGCACAAGGAACTTCAAAAGCAAATTATTTCTAGGGAAGGTAGATTCACGGGAACGGTGCTATTTTACAAGGAATATTTCACGGGATAAATCGAAGTGCAAATGTTAATTTGTTAATGTCAACAATGGGGTTGTGAACGTGTTCACTTGCCAAGACGGTTAAAGAAGGTCAACCCATTAGTTTGATGTATCATTAAATAATGGGAATACACAAACTTCCCCTGAGGTATCTTTAAATGATACAAACACCCCTCTAATTTTATATTAGACATTAACCTCCCCCTGAGTCTCCTAAAATAGATAAAAACCTCCCTAATTAACTTAACATCGTTAATTAATCAGTTAACCACTTATCCTAACACTAACTTCCCTAAAGTCTCTTACAATGGATAAAATGCCCTCATCAACTTAACACTGCTTATTTAAAACCTAACACTGCTTAATTTATTTTTTAAAACTAAACCATCATTCTTTTAACAACAATAGGCAAAAGTAAACAGAAGAAAATCAGAAAACCAGCTCATGCCTAAAAACCAAAAGAAAAAGAAAAAATAGCAGCACTGCCACAGTGGAAGAAAATCACAAACAGAGTTGTCCCACCCAGCTGCAAAAAAATACAACAAAAACGCAGAGCAGCATAAACTCCTTGAGGCCTGCAATCACCGCCACATTTGAATTCTTTGACATTCGAAATACACAAAATTGAGTTACCAAGAAAGCAACGAGAACGAAAGCGACGAAACGTTACCGAGAGTGTGACAAGAAGGAAAGCCGACGAAGATGAAGGATAGCCAATGAATTAAGTGTTGTTAGATGATGCTTGCATGGTGAGAACAAAGTGACTGTAAGGATCTATCAATTTTCTATGGAGGAAAACTGAATAGATGTATGAATAGAAGTAGTGATAGAAAAAATAAGGGGGGTTTATGTGAAAAAATAGAGGGGTATTAGTTACATATTGATAGAGTTCAGGGAGGTTAGTGTATTTTTCCTTAAAAAATATGTGTTCGGTATTTTTTTATATATATTGTTCTAATTATTTTATTTATTTTGACTAAATGTTGTTGTAATTATTATTTTATATTTTCTGGTCAGGTGTTGTTGTAATTATTAGAATACTAATATGTTACAAAAAGACATACATAAAATAATTGATAAATTTGTTGTTTTAATTATTAATATGATATAATTTTGGTAATTCTTTTCATTAGTATAGCAATATGTGGCAACAACATATACATAAAACGGTTGCATATTTCGTATGGCGGGAAAATATCCCAGGGAACAATCATCAAATTGGCAGAAAAATAACGACTAAATTACACTTTTTCCCTTAAGTTAATTTTAATTTTAGTTTTTACATTAGTCCCTTAAAAAAAAATTATTTCAATTTAGGCCTTGTTTGGATTAGCTTTCTCCAAACATGTAAATCCATATTATACCACTCTTGCCAGCCAATCCCTTCAGCTTGATCCATTTCTGAAACTGGACTACCCTTTTCAAAACTGCTACCATCTTGTTTTAACCAAATCTGGAGATGGAAGTCTTGAAAATCTTGGAACGAGTGGTCAAAAATGTGATCTCTGACAGTTTGTCATTTGATCAAGTCAAAAGAACTGGAACATGTTTCAAGCACACCAAGAATAACAGGTATCACCAGTCTCTCCACTCCCGGTTGCTTGATCATTGAAGCGGTAAATTTTACTATCAACACTCACGACATCTATTAGGTGACGTGAGTTTTGTTGTTACATCTTTGTAACTTCTTGAGTTTTGTTGTTGCATCTTTAAAATTTCACTTGTATTGTTGTCCGATTTTGAATTGATCAAAATGAACATGACAATCATTATCAAGGAGTGTCACTTTTGTTCTTTGTTTGGCATTCATCTCAACACTCCTTGTCGAACTTATGAATCAGCCACCAAACACCTGTCACATGAAAAATAAATATTCTAACATTCAAATTTAATTAAACATGCATTATTATTTTGATTGAAAATTTATTGATAATCACAAGAAAAAATTAATCAAAAATTAAGCTCGGCAAACAATTAATATATTGGAAAAAATCTTGAAACAAAATCAAATCGGCTTAAAAATTAAAGAAAGTCGTCATAAGTGGAAAAAGAAATTGGGAAATGGTAATAGTTTCATGGCAGAAAACAATGAATATAAAAATACGTACACTAAATAATGTTAAAAACAGCAAAAAAGGTAAAAGATCCAACAAGCAAGCATATGCACACGAAACCAAATTGCAAAAAAATGTGGCGAGTGAGCGATTGCAAGCAACAAACCAAAGATGAGCTAGATGAATCGATACCTTAGTTACGACGAGTGAATCCGAACGCCAACGCAAAATCATCCATGCACCGACAACTAGTTATTATGACGAAAACGATACAACAAGTGGGAATACAACGATCTGAAAAGCTCCAGATCGCACAACCTAACCCTTTCGAGCAAGATCTGATGAATTGGAACAAACAACAACACCAAAACCTACAAAGAACAAACAATGACCACGGTAGACCCGAACCAAATCTCAAAGAACACAACATGAGAAATCCATATCTATGTTGAAGAGGAAGGTCGAATCTTGATAAATTGAGGGAAGAGAAACCCTGTTAGAAGGAAGTTTTAATAGGTGGAGGAAGTGTTTAAGTATTGAGAGAAGATATGAAACTTGTTTTTCGGAAAGGGAAGACTACTTGTATTATTGAATGTTTATAATTTTTTTGGCTTGATACAAACTCAAGTACATCACCTCTATTTATACTGGTGTCATTCCTAAATCAATGACTAGGATTTTGCCACCACAAACTTAATCTAATGGCTATAAACTACTATCTAGAACTTTCTCTACTATTCTACATAAATCTTACCTTATCCTTATTTTCTAGAGAGCTTCGTAGATTTCTCTAGAATAGGCTTCTAGAAGTTAGACTTACTACAACACAAATTTGGGCTTAAAACTCCTGAGGCCCAAAACTAACAAACCCAAAATCAATTTACATACCCCCCCCCCCCCTAAACTTAATTTTGCTACTCCAACTAAATATCTTAACTTGACAAAGTGTTCACGCTTGAGAGGCTTGGTGAAGATATCAGCTATTTGGTCATGCATCTTCACGTACTCCAACTTCACATCATTGTTAGAAACACACTTTCTAATATAGTGATAGCGCATGTGTGTCAATATTGTGCTTACTTCTACCATGGAAGACTGAGTTCTTTGCCAAAGCTATTGATGACTTGTTGTTCACAAATATCTTGGTCGGCTCCTTTTGCGGCAAACTTAACTCCATTAACATGTTTCGCAACCAGATTGCATGACAAACACATGAAGTTGCTGTCACGTACTATGCCTCACATGTGGAAAGAGTGATTATCGGCTGTTTCTTTGAAATCCATGTGAAGGATGTGTTTCCAATGTAGAAAACAAGTGCTTTTTCGGTCATCCGCGTCTCCTCCCTAGTCATTATCCCTAAGTTTGTTGTACCTTTTATGTAGAGAATAATCCTCTTTGTCGGCTTCAAATGAGTTGTTTTTGGATGCTTCATGTATCGACTTTCAACTTTGACTGCATAAAAGATGTCAGGCCTCTTGCGTTAAATATTGTAAGCTTCCAACCAAGCTGTTGAAGAGTGATGGATCCACTATTTCTCCTTCCTCGTGCTTTGACAGTTTGATTCCACATTCTATTGGTGTGTTGACTGAGTTAGTGGCATTCATCTTGAACTTCTTGATCACCTCTTTAGCATAACCTTCCCGAATGATTAGGATTCCATGATCTTCTTGTTCCACTTCATTGCCGAGGTAGTAAGACATTAATCCAATGTCGGTCATCTCGAACTCTAAGAACCAGGTAATACCAAAAAAAAAAATATATTTATCTTGACTAAATGATGAGACACCGGTATCAAAAAGTTTACCATTGCAAGTCATATCTTGTAGTTATATAATTTGCTATTATTTTAAGATTCTTCACTTTAATTAACAGCTAGAACTTCTTTTACAATGTTTGAAATCTCACTTTACTTAAGCTAATCTTCACTATCTCCATCATTTCTTGAAACCCGAAGAATAACTTCATTTAGATACATCAGTTATCATCTTTGTTTTCATCATGAATTGGCAAGATTTCAGAGAAATGTCATTGATTCAAAACATGAATATACACCAATTTGTTCACAAAGAATGGCTAGTACTGGATCAATAAGCTAGGATTTGGAGCTTCTCCTAGAATTGCTTTTGGAAGACTGAATCGATTTTACAAAGAAGAGCCAAACATGTTGAAAAACTGAGAAATCACGGTGATGGCATTAAAACGCACGTCTATGGGTTACAAACGCGGAACCAAACAGCACTAAGTCTTATCATATCTCAGTTGATTCAATAGTGCGACTTATTGATCCAATATTAGAAACAAATTTGCATGGTGCAACACTTATCTCACTTGTGCACCATAAAACAAGCCAGAAAGAATACTCAATCACTCAAACACTTTGGAATACAACAAAATGAGACAAAAGAAAGTTGAAAATGAAATTTTATTCTAAATGTATTAACCTCTTATACATATTGTCAATTTATATTGGCACATAATCACTTCTAACAATATCAACTAACAACATAATCACTTACTAACAACAGAATTAACTGCCTTTACTTAACATATATTGGCACCACATAATCACTTACTAACAACTATGAACATAATCACTTAATAATATAATAGCTATCTTTTATATTTGAATTGCATCAAAACACAATTGTGTTAAATATCTAGCAATACCTTGCTATATTTAGAAGAAAAATGGGATGATAGCTTTAACATTCTTAGGAAAATCTTCAAACTTAGAGAGATACCATCTCCTAGTTGCATAACTCCTACCCAACAAGTAAAAAGTAGTGCCTAATGCAAAACTGAATCCATACAATGTCTGAGAAATGAATGAAAATCCATAAAACTCGATAATCTCAAATAGATAATGTGGACAGATCACATAACCAAATAAGCCACCTTTAGGAATTTTGTATTCCTTTTCACCTTTTCCTCTCAATTTGGATAAAAGGTAATGATGGTAGAAGTTACCGATGATACCTACAAGAAACAACACGATTCCGGGATATAACAGATCGATTGGTGGTTCTGGAAACTCCAATGTAAGGTGTTGAGCATAGATGATAGTAGCAGAAGAAATAAAATAACTCAGAGTAATTGGAATTGCAGAATCAAGAGCCATAGAACCACTATATTTGTGGACAAACAGAACCTACACAATAAAGTAGAAACATTACTCTTCATTGAACTGCAAATCACATAACAGAACTCAAATAATTGCTACACATTGTTGCATGATTGCATCTGAACTCAAGTAATTGCTACATATAATCATACAATATACTTAGGAACAACCATACCCTGCACATTTTAGTTTAAAACTGCATTTTTAACCACAAAATCAAAACCGTAAGTTCCGGTGCAAAAATTAAAATTCTGAACTGATGTACCAAACATTGAGAGGTTAATGAAATTAGGGGTGAGGATTGACTGAATTGTGACCTGAATGAATGAATTGTGACCTGTTGTATGTGTAAGGATAGGATCTTTATTGATGTGTAATATGTAAGTACCTCTATCAGAGTTTGCTAAACTTGTGACCTATCTTGGTCATTGTGAAACCCTGAAACCCAACGTACTTAAACTTTTTTTGTTTTTTTTGTAACAAAAAAGATAGAATAGGTTCCTTAATACTAAGAGCATGCATAGACACTGTGGTTAGGATGGAAATAAGTCAGGCCGGTCTACAAAGTCCTAACCTACGTCAGGCTTAGGCCAAGTCAGACACTTTTAAAATAGAGAAGGATAAGCCTTTCCATAAGTATATTTAGCTAAAATGGTCAAGTCACAAAAAAGAAAAGGATTTTAAACCTACCAACGGCCTACTTAATAAATATAAATAATGTATGTGTTTGGTTCTGCGTTGAAAAGAATTGATTTTGGTAAAATTGAGTTTGACAGAATTGAGTTTGGTTAAAAGTGAGTTGAACATAATTGATTTATGTTTGGATACATTAATGTGAAAGTGATTCTCAACATTTGATGTTATTTGGGTAGTTTGAATTAAAATTGCTTTTGGTTGTGCAATTACCAAGATGGGTTTTACTTGTATTATATTATATATATAACTATTTAAATTTAATAAATAATTAAAAGATTATTAAAAAATTCAATAAAATATGATAATAATTAGGCTTAATTATACTTTTAGTCTCTTATCTTTTAAAAGTTTCAAGTTCGTCCCTTAATTGGTCCCTTAAGTTTGGTCTTAGTCATGTTCCATGTCATTTTCTTTTAATTAAAAAAACAAAATTAAAATATAAGAGATCAAATTGAAACCTAAAATTTGACGGGAGGACTAACTAATGCAACAGAAGAAAAAATAAACTAATGCAACGGAAGAAAAGATAAGAGACCAACATGAAATTTTTAAAAAATAATAGACCAACTTAAAACCTAAAATAAATATAAAGACAAAAATGCAATTAAATATAATAATTATATTAAAAAATGGGCTATTTATTATACTAATAAACAAAAAATACTTCTTTAATACATTGGCATATTAGTAGTATGTGTGGACGCTTTTTATACATGCTTGCATTTTTAATCATGACATGAGTATATATAATAAAGGGCAATAGGGGGAAGTTACAATTCCTACTGAACGCTATATTCTAAAATTGATTCCAACTGATGCAGAAGCTTTGATTTCCAGCTTCGGTCAAACGCAATTCTAGAGGATAAAAAGCAATTTTATTTTAAATACCCAAACAACATTACAACAGGTTAAATCACGTTTGGGCTGGAAAACGTACGTTTTAAGCCTTCTAACGCTCAAGCGTAGGTTAAATCTCTCCCGACCCCCTCATTTCTTTTCTACTCCCTGAATTTTCGTTTTTGACCCTGAATTCAAGCGAAACAATGAAATTTTCGGTAACAACGTACCGAAATCTAGGACATTTCGGTTCGCGGGTACCAAAACAATTATTTCGGTAAACTTCTGCCGAAAATGACCTAATTCCAGCGACCCAATGAAATTTTCGGTAACAACATACAGAAATCTAGGACATTTCGGTTCGCAGGTACCGAACAAGCTGACGTTCGGCTTCGGTGAATATAAACCAAAGTTTTTTTGGCAAATTTTTTTCAAACCGCAAGGGACAAAATGAAATTTTTGGGAGTATAAAAGAAATCGGGGGTTGGAAGAAAAAAGTTCTCATTATATTAAATGTTTTGACAAGTCAAGATCAAGTCTTACAAAATCTAACTTGGCCCGACCTATTCTAACTCCTAACTATGGTGAAACCCGTGGTATGTATATGTAAGTACTTCTGTGTGATTCAACCCAAAATTTTAAGTACCATGGTAAAACTCATGACCCAACTTACCTAAACTTCTTTTACAAAATTTACAGTTTCTTAATTGAAAAAAATAAAAATAAACTATTTCATTCCTTCGAAAATAAGCATTGAATAAACCACTAAATTGGTCCCTCATTTTTGTAATAACCTCTCAAATAGTTCCCTTACTATATGAGTATTTCAAAAAGAGCACAATTTTATCAAATTTTATTCATAAAATCACTGATTTTTTAATATATTAAGTTAGAAGTGTCAGACACCAATTTAGTAATTTATTCTCCGGTCCACAAATTCTAACTCAACCGGCAGAAATGCCGAAATTACTGGTGTCAGATGTCACGACCGGGATTCGAACCCCGGTCACTCCATTTTGTGTTTGTGAGTTTTCAATGGCTTTGTCATTTCGTCTATCAACCAACAAAAAAAAAGCAATTTATTCGCCAAACATTGCAATTAAGCTCGCAGCATTAAAAGTTAGGGTATATATATTACCTCAAAAAGTCTCTTGAAGAAATGAACCGTAACAGCACCTTGAAGAATAATAGATCTAAAACTTTCATTAGGAAAAACCAAAAACGACGCCGCACCAGCAAGAAAAGCAGGAGTATACAATAGCAACATACCATTTCTACTTGATAATTTCTTCATCTGTTTTTTAGCAATGGCATTATTAACATTCCAGAATTTTGAATAATTTAAATGCTCCCCTTTAACTTCATTGAAACCTGCTTTTGCGAGTGAAACAACGGTTATAACTGACATGGCGGTGACGAAAAGTGAAGGTGGGGGTGGGAATAGGAAGTTGAGAAACACAGACATTGCCATTGTTTCTTCACTTTGTTGTGTGTGGTGTTCTCTGTTGTGTTGTGTGACACAGTGACACTATGCTTTGGATCTGACGAAATAGTAATAAAGATATATGAGGGAAAAATATAGTAGTAGTAGGTAGACATGGAAACATAAATACCATACCTTTTTTTTTGGATGTGGACCAATGGGAAATTTAATAAATATAATAATAAAATAATAAATATATTGTTAAATAAAGGATTGGTTGAGATTTCATTCTCGTGTCATAAGTTCTAAATTTTTTATTTTTTAAATCAAATGTATCTTTCGCGCAACTGAAGAAACTAATCCCCTGAAATAACTGGGATTCATTTAAGGATTTGTCTTCTCCCAACAAATGCGTCTCCATACGACCGAAGGGGATCGAACCCAGAACCAAATGGTTAAGAAACTCAAGTATCTACCACTTGTGTCATACTATGTTGATATCATAAGTTCTAACTCTTAACACGAGTAAACTTTTGAGGAATATAAATTTAAATTAATAATAAACTTAATTGTAATTTTGATCCCCTATTTTTATAAAATTGGTTCTTTTATTTTAAAATTTGACAATTTTAGTCCTCTATCAAATATTTTGTTTAAATTAGGGTGATACGACATGCTTTAAATTAAGTTTATAATTGAACTTCCTTAAAATTTCATCGATGTTCTTATTTTACCATAATCATATTATATATCACTTGTTTAAAACAAACCACATCATTAATTTTTAGGAGAGACTAAAATTGTCATATTTTAAAATAAAAGGATCAAAACTGCAATTAAACCTAAATAATATAATAGGACAAATTATCATTTTGATCTTAGTGTAATTAATTAGCTTCGCATATTCATTTTTCAATATATTAAAATTATAAATAGATCCATAAATGTTTTTTTTATAAGTTATTTTGGCCCTTGCATTTATTTTTAAGTAATCAATTTAATATTCAAATGAATTTTTTGTTAGTCAATTTAGTCCATAAATTTATTTATAATTTTGATATATTAAAAAACAAATGTGACAATAAGTTATATTTTTAGAGATCAAATAGTAGTTTGTCAAATATGAGAAGTTTTAATTCACTTGTACCAGGACAATTGTTATTTAAAATAGTATAGTTAAGTGAGTTTAATCACAATTGAGTTTATTTATTTATAGGTAGAACAATGCGTATCGGTTTCCCATTTTTCTGGTTTGAGTAATGCGTATTGTTGTCTACTTTGCGATTTGAACACATGCATGGATTTATTATGTTTTTATGGTATAATGCAATATTGGTTAAGGCATCAGCTGGTTGTGGGTAGTGGTAGGTTCCCTATAAAATTCTTTTTATTTTGGTAACGGAAACCTGGTAGCAGGTCGATTAACAAATTTTGAACTATGTTTTAATATTATTTTAATATAACTAGAACTTTGACCCATGCGGCGCATGGGTCTAATTAGGTGTAATATGTAACAATAAAAAATAAAATACAAAAATTTCAAGAGCATTTTCAATAAGAGTAGTATAGGGAATTTCATGGACTAATTATTCTATATTTGTTTATGTGCTTATTTTATATTTTATATATTTTTTAAATAATTTTGGAACCCCATCGTTTTGTTTACTTATTAAAAAATAATTGCTTATAACTAAAGGTTAAAAAATTGATGATAATTAAAGGTTAAAAAAAAATTAAAGACATAATCAAGAATATAAACTTAAGTAGACATCCATAAATAAATAAAAATTATGATTAATTCCGCCGTTCAAATTTATTGAAATCAGGGTTTACATATTATGTTTCCTAAATTCTTTCATAATTGAAGCACATGTTTTAGCGGTTGAAAGGTTTTATTGTAAGTAAGGGATGCAGGTTCAATGACAAATCTGTATTTTTTTAATATAAAGCTGCAATAAAAAGAAAGAGAAAATGAGAGGGGAAAAAATTTGGTTTAGGGTTAACTTATGTTAGCAAGCTTATAATATAAGAGATTATCGGTTTTTAATTGTTTAAATTGTGCAATGAAAATTGATGGTGCTTAATTATCGTATGAAATTTTTCCTATGAGAGTTGATGGAGCTTAACACTTTGTGGACATAATTTAAATCACAATTGGTCTGGTAGTGCATATTGTATCAATTGATCATCGGTTAATATTAAATCTGCAATGTTAAAATCAAAATAATGAATGTGATTAGTGACATGACTATGGTTGTGTTTGGTTGTATTGCAAAAAAAATTGATTTAGCAGAATTGAGTTTGATAATAACTTTCCAAATTACACGTGATAATAACTTTCCAAATCTCACATGATAATTATTCTCTAAATTTATGATCCGGTAGAAAAAAAATCATTGATCAGGAAAGACATAAAAATATGATCCGGTAGAAAAAAAATCATTGATCAGGAAAGACATAAAAATATTTCGTGATGAATAATATAGTCAACAATAATTTTGATATGATATACTTTTAAAATTGATGGTGCTTATCAATTATTGCACATAATTTTAATCAAAATTGGTATATTTGCCATAGTGGTTAGAAATATTGCCTTGCATTGAGGGGTTGTGGGTTCGAATCCTATTCAAAACAAAATTGTATTATTTTTTAATAAAAATTGCAAAATAAAATGGAGGGAAAACAGAGAAAACAAATTAGGGTTTAGAGTTTGCTTGTGTATACAAGCTTATAATATAAAAGATTTTAAGTTATATTTAACTCAATTCGACAAAACAAGTTTATAAGATGATTAATTATCTCTATTTATAAATTGATATTCATGTCATCTCACATTGTTGTGAAGCACTTAACATGCCTTCTTTCAATAATTGGTAGTCAACCATCTTGTAATGCAATGGTGAGTTTTAGTTAAACTTTTCTTTTAATGGAAAATTAAATATTATTATAGAAAGAATAGATTAAGATATTTACTTTTTGCACCCTCCAAAAATTCTTACGTATCCCTAAAATTACCAAACTAACCAACGTATTATCTAGAATATTAGCACTGTTCACCTTATAGGATGCAAGTGCGTAACAAATGTGGCCGTTTGGCCACCCTCAAAGTGTTGTCATCCCCCTTGAAGAGTTAAAAAAAAAAACACGCTCGCATTCTAAATGGCAAGTACATTTTAAACGTTTGCTATGTAGAATGCGAATGTTTGTAATATATAATGCGTGTCCCACTTCTTCCCCCTCCCCCAATTTCTACAAGTTAAAAAAAATGAACTAATCTCTCCAAAAAACCCTCAAACCACAAAACGCGAAAAAAAATTAACCACGTGGCCAAATGTAGCATGTGAACTGTGATGTTCCAGTTTTTATAATTTTAAACACTCGTATTCTAAATAGCGAGAAGCGAGAAGCCTAAATTGAAAATGTGAGGGGGCCTGAAAAAAAAAAGTAATACATTAATGTGATACAAATGAACTAGAGATCCAAAAGAAAACACAACAAAAATTTTGATGGCCCGGTTAACCCACAAATTTTGATGAAGCAGATCTCAAAAAGGACAACCCAAACGCAATTGGATGATGTTTTCTCTCTAGGCCTCTCATGTATCTTTTATACCCCAAATATTTCAATTTTGCCCTTGCTAAAAACTTCGGTTCGCATAAACCGGAGTTTTTTCTAGTTCAAATTCAAGGAAAATTCGGTTAACAGAAACTGAATTTTTTTTCAAGGCAAAAAAAATTCGGTTCGTAGCAACCGAAGTTTTTATCAAAGGGCAAAAACATAAAATCCAAGAAAAAAAAAGAATCATAAAGGCATAAAGAGAAAACATCCAAACGGATACTATTTGTATATGTATGCACTACCTGCATAAATAACCGAGCCAACATTTTCCGATATATGTTAATCGTGTGCTCATTGTAAAACACATATGCAATCGATCAAACAAGCTATTTACACATTTTATCTCCTTAATTTTTATACACAATATACTTACCGCTCTTTATAATAGTTAAAGAACTCAAAGTTGAGAAACAAAGTTCCTTTCTTCATTGTAATCACTTGACCTATTGAGAGCTAACAAGACCTATCAACCGATCACAGCTAATTCAACATCAAAGTTAACAAATTGTAATGCAACCACTAAACATTTACAAAGCAAGTTAGTAAGTTTAACATTTATTAAATATTTCTTAATTAAATCTTGCAAAATTAAATCACATATTTTATTCCAATAAAAATACAAAGCAACACCTTAAAATGCTACCACCAATCCCCTCCTACATAAGGGATTCATTTTACAATAACTTAGAAGACAAATGGGATTACAGCCTTAACATTTTTGGGAAAATCTTCAAACTTAGAAAGATACCAATTCCTAGTTGCATAACTCCTACCCAACAAGTAGAAAGTAGTGCCTATAGCAAAACATAATGAATACAATGTTTGAGAAATAAAAAATACCCCATAAAAATCAATTATCTCAAAAAGATAGTGAGGACATATCACAATCCCAAATAAGCCACCTTTAGGGATCTTGTATTCCTTTTCACCCTTTACTCTCAATTTGGATAAAAGGTAATGATGGTAGAAGTTGCCGATGATACCTACAAGAAACAACACAATTCCTGGATACAATAGATTGATTGGTGGTTCTTGAAGATCCTTTGTGAGGTGTTGAGCATAGATCATTGTTACAGTTGACATAAAGTAACTTAATGTTATGGGAATTGCAGAATCAAGAACCATAGGACCACTATATTTGTGAATAAATAGAGCCTACAAAATAGAGTAAAAAAACAATATTATTAATTGTGCTGAAAATATTGTAGGTTAAGTATGTTTTTAGTTCTTTATGAAAATTTATTTATTTGTTGTTATGTGAAGTTAACTCAGTTGGTAGGACATTACATTATATATGCAGTGGGGTTGGGGTTTGAACCCCAGTCAATACCACTTATCAATTTTAATGGTGAAATTTCTCGCCACTAGGGTATTTGATAAAAACAAAAAATTATTTATTTGTCTTGTTAGTTTAGTTGGCAGGAATATAGTATTATATATATACGGGGTCGGGGTTCGAACTCTGGTCATCTTACTTATCCACCTTAAGCGTGGAATTTCTAGCCATTAGGCCATTTGATAAAAAAAAATCAGTTACTCCATCTACTCACTATTATAATAAGCAAAAAAAAAAAACCACATTTTAGGTCCATTGAAAAAGTAATGTATTTAGGGCCCGTTTTGATTTGCCTTATTTTTTAGCTTATGAAAATCTCTTATGAAAATAAATAAACCTGTGTGTTAATTCGTAAATTTCCACTGACAAAAGTTGTATCTTTATAAGCTATTTTTTTTTCTCATAAACTATGTTAAAAAACTTATAATAATACATAAAAACTTATTTATTTACATAAGTTTTTTCGCATAAACTTAAAAATAAGTCAATACAAACGGTCCCTTAGTGAGTGAAGGGAGTTATATTTAACTTTTACCTCTTTATTTCTTTTCCTTCTTCAAGGCACTGACTTGTGTGTTAAGGGAACTAGTGAGCATTCAAAGAAGTTTTTTTTTTGGAGACGGATTGGATAGTAGAAAAACGTGCTGGGTTAGTTGGGACCGTATTTGTCAACCAAAGGATAAGGGAGGTTTGGGAATAAAAAATTTGGAGTTTTTAATTCATCACTTTTATGTAAGTGGAAATGGAGGTGTCTGAATGACAATTTAGCTCCATGGAAACAACTTCTGATTTTTAGATATGATTCTTTCGCCGAAATTTTTTTGTATGGGGAAGGGACAGAGGGCCTTAAGAAAGCTTCAATTTGGTGGCGAGATATTTGGAGAATGGGTAATGTGGTGGAAGGTGACTGGTTCGGTGCAAATGTTAGTAGTGTCCTAGGCGACTGAAGATATATTGAGTTTTGGAAAGAAAAATGGTTAGGAACGGAACCGCTACAACTTGTTTCCTTCTCTGTTTGCAAAAACA
This sequence comes from Trifolium pratense, assembly GCF_020283565.1. NCBI lineage: Eukaryota > Viridiplantae > Streptophyta > Magnoliopsida > Fabales > Fabaceae > Trifolium > Trifolium pratense. Next base: position 9,795,993 of record NC_060060.1, on the reverse strand, counting down.
AGTCAGCCATGCATACGCTTTTATTTCATCCATGGGATTTTGGAATAATAATACTTGGTCATGGGAACTTACGTGGACTGATTCGCTTACGAAAACGAAAACAACATCAGCAAGTAAACTGTTAGAGCATTCACAATGGAGCACTTCAACTTTGAGTACTTAAATGGGTCATACATGGACACATCACTAATTTATTATTTTTTAATAATAGTACCTAATAGGTACTCAACCCCTTCAATGGAGCACTTCTTAAAAAGTTCTAAAATGGGTCCCATCAATAATTTCACATCATTACAATAACATATTATTTAATTATATATTTTATAATATAAATTGATTGAATGAAAAAATTACAAAATTAGTATGTATTATTTTTTTTATAATTCGAAAAATAATTAAAATTCAAAATTTAATTTAAAAAATATTGCCAAATTTTAAGAATTACATAATTAAAAAATAATTTAAAATAGCATTACATAATTTTAAAAACAATTAATTTTGTTGATCATCATGCCCAAAACGTTGCCAAATATGCTCGACAAGATCATATTGAAGTTGAAGATGAGCTCGCCTATCTTGAATTTGTGCTCTTCTTTTAAGGTATGGTGCGAGATTTGGATGAGGACCATTATGTGTGTCACTTGTTGAAATATCATTGTCGGAGGCTGATCATAAGAATAATTAAAATGACCAGCATACGTATGTTGTTCGTCTTCCACAATCATGCTATGCAATATAATGCATGCATATAATATATGTTTAATTGTATCCATATGCCAATTACTCACCGGGCCACATACAATTGCGAATCGAGATTGAAGCACTCCAAATGCACGCTTCACGTCCTTTCTTGCTGCTTCTTGATGTTGGACAAACAATTTTTTTTTATCTCCTTGTGGCATTGGAATTGTCTTGACAAGTGTAGCTCATTGTGGATAAATATCATCGGCTAAATAATACCCCGTATTATATTGAGTTCTATTTACCGAATATTGCACCAACGTCTATATGGTTGACAATAAATTTTTTTAGAGGCATGCCAATTCAAAAATTGTGTTTTTGTGATGTACAAAAAAATTTGTGTTTTTGTACCATTAATTCAAATTGAATATATAAAATAAAGTGGGCCCATAAAAAGAATATTTTAATGAAAAATAAGGTGGGTCCAAGAGGAGAGAGAGGGTTCTTATTTTAGAAATAGTACCTAATAAGTACTCAAATGGATGGTACTCCAATGGTGGTACCTAGTAAGTACCATAAGTACCTAATAAGTACTGTACCATTGGAGATGGTCTTATTACTACTGGTTTTTTCTCAGTGCAATCGGCGTACGTGGTTCTGCAGAGTATGAATCATATGGCTGATATCGATGTTAATACGGCGACAGCTTTGAAGGAGCTTTGGTTGAACGATGTTCCATCAAAAGCAAGTATTTTTGGCTGGAGATTCTTGTTAGATAAACTACCAACTAGAGATAATTTATTTCGCAAAGCCATTATCAATAATATCAACGAGAGGTGCTGTGTATTTTGCTTCATGGAGCAAGAGGATTTAAACCATATTTTCTTTACCTGCCGGGTCACTGTTCAAGTGTGGCAGCATATATTCATGTGGCTGGGCACACGTTTTATACTATCTGATAATGCTTTACAACATTTCATTTTGTTTGGAGACATAGCAAAAGGCAAAAATAGCAAGCGTTTTTGACACATTATTTGGTTGGCGACAACGTGGTGGCGTATGCGAAATAATATTTTGTTTCGAGGAGCTTGTGTTAATATAGCTTCCTTAGTTGACCAAATTACTTATATTTCGTGGTTTTGGTTCATAGGCCGATTAGGAAGTAATGTCAGTTTAGCTTTCTCTGATTGGTGTAACAATCTTTTAGCTTGCTTTCAATCTCTCTAAAGTGGTTGTCTTTGAATCGTAAGGATTGAGTACCCCTTCTACTTCTTATAATTCATTTTTTCCTGATAAAAAAAATTTTACTATTAGTTTACCCATAATTAAAATTAAACATTTTTGTTTATTTTTACCGGCTGAATGGACCATCTAATCTAATTTAGGGTCAATTATAACATCAAACAGTATCAATTTTTCCAGATAGCAATCATGGAAAACGAACTGACAACCGTATTCCTCCCTACTACTTCACCAATTAACTATAGGTAAATTAAACATTTAAATTAATAATAAAGTTCCATTATTATGATAGTTTTTTTTTTCGATAAACCCATTATTATGATAGTGATAGTAATATTTTAACGTGTCTTCAATGCGAGGTCACCAAAAATTTCGTGTCACAATTACCAGGTGTACTTTTTTTTTTTTTGGGTAGAATGCAGGTGTACTTCTATTAGACTAGCTAGTGTCACTAAAATTAAAGCTAATAATGCATAAAATAAAGGTGAACATGCATTTTATATATATAATATATATATATATATATATATATATATATATATATAAAATATATACAAAATATAAATTTAATATAAAGGTGACTATATATATATATATATATATATATATATATATATATATATATAGGTGCATTATTGAAATGAATAATTTTAATAGGACTATAAATAGTTTTTTATTTTTAAAAATTTAAAATCAATAAAATCTATTTGCAAAATCATTAGAATTATCCACTTCATAATATATTCGTATATATTCAAATAAGATGCGTATAGAAAAAAAATGTTGGAATGAATGTTGGAATTGCACGGGTACTAACAATTAGGGATGTATGTAAGTCAGTTTGAGTTTAATTTGATCATATTATTTAATTGTATATTTGGTCATTTATGTTTATTGTATATTTAATCCCCTACGTTTAAAAAGTTTTAAGTTGATACTTTTAGTCAAAGTTTTGTTTAAATCATCTACGTAACTAATAGATTTGTATATGCGAACAACTTAGGAGGATATTATGTAAAAGTTCTAGAAGAAGTTAACTCAAAATTTAAGAAAAAGTTAGAATAAATAAACTCAAAATTTAACAAAAATGATGAATATATGTTGACATCAATAATATAAGGATCAACTTAAAACATTTTAAACGTAACGAATCAAATTAAAACTTAAAATAAATATAAGTCATATTTAAACCACTAAACTAAATTTATATTTTGTATATATTTTATAGAAATGAAAGATGTATTGAGTCCAAAACTAAATATATATGTTTAATGTGTATATTTTATAGAAATTATAGTCCAAAACTAAATCTATATGCTCAATGTGACCATAGTTAAGTAAGAAGTATTACCTCAAAAACCCTCTTGAAGTAATGAAGTGTCAAAGCACCATGAAGGATAGTAGATCTAAAACTTTCATTAGGAAAGATCCAAAACGACACCGCACCAGCTAGAAAAGCAGGAGTATAGAGTAACAACATACCAACCTTACCTGACAACTTGATTTGGTTTCTACTATTGGTGGGATTGTTAGAATTATTATTTGCATTCCAGAATTTGGAATAATTCAAATGCTTACCTCTAAGTTCAGAAATACCATAATTTGTAATTACCACAAAGCTTATAATAGACATAGATGTGACAAATATAGAAGATGGTGGTGGGTACATGAAATTTAAAAACATAGACATGGCCATGGTTTTTTCTTTTGCTATTATCTAGTTATTTTCCTTGTTTTGATATGTTTGAGAGATCTGAATAAATAGTAGTAGGTAAAGCCATGATATATAATAATAATAATAATAATAATAATAATAATAATAATAATAATAATAATAATAATAATAATAATAATAATAATATGATAAAATAATTTTTTTTGACAATAATATAATAATTGAATATGAACATGTTTAAATTAACTTATTTTTTAAGATATAAAAAATAGTTTATGAAATAAATAAATTTTTATTTTAATTCATAAATTTCAGCTAGTAAAAATTATATTTGTATAAGTTTTTATTTCATAAAATATCTTAACAAATTTATAAATAATATATAAAAACTTATTTATTTCTTTAAAAAAAAACTCAAAAATAAGTCCAAACGGTCCGTATATAAAATAATTGAAACGTGATCTTCATGATAATTCTAAAGATAAGGGGGCAAGGACACAGATAAATGACACACCAAAGCTTTATCCGCAGCCCAAAAAAAAAATCTCAACCTCAGATCTAATTGGTAAAAAATAGTGAATATTTGATAAGATAGCTTGTAATTATAACGAATGTGCTTATAGCGAATAGTTTATAAACTAACTTACAACGAATAAACTAATTGATTGAATTTTTAGTGATTGATAAAATTAACGGTTGAATTAACTTATAAGTATGAAATGACATAAAAAAATTATGCTTAATTAATATTAACTTTTTTAAGTAAGATATGGTGATGGTGGTTCTGCAAGTGCACAAAATCGCAACCAAGTAATAAAGTGATAAATTATCGTTCTCCACAGTGATTGTGCCAAAATTACTAGTTTTGCTTAGGAATTAGGATAGTTGTGCTGATAAATGGAACATAGCCCAAGAGTATAATGGATCCTCTCAAATTTTATTTTTATCAATTTTTATCAATTTTTATATCTCAACCATCAATCAACTTTTTCTTCATTTTTCTAAATTTAAATATTATCTTATATTTACAATCCAATGGTCTATTATCAACATTATTTCCTCAATTTATTTTTCAACTTGAGAGAATCATTTCTCGCCCAAGAGAGCCACATATGCGTGCATGAATCAGAATATAGTGAGGGAAATTCTAATATGGGCACAAACCCAAATAATTTTATCTTAGGCACACTCACAATAAAGGTAAAAAATTAAAAAGAAAATGATTTAGGTGATGTTGATTGATATGACTATTTTATTTTTCTTTTAATCTTATCTTATTATACTAAAAGCAAGGCTGTTTTGGAAGCCCTAATTCTTTGGTGATTTGAAACCCTAATCTTTAACCAATTGGCATTTGACATCTTTGTCTATCATTCAATACAATCTTGACACACCTAGGTTTCCATTGATTCTAGGTTTACATGTTTACATGGCTTACTAGAAGGTTTGATGTCTATGATACTGATAAAGTGACAAATGGTAAACTAGAAACATGCATTGGAGCCCACAAGGATATATATTTCTTTTTTCTCAATTTTTTTTTCATTTGAGAAGTTTCTTTCTCTCTCTTCTCTCTTTCTCATACACACACTCTCTCTCTCTCTCTCTCTCTCTCTCTCTATCTCTCTCTCTCTCTCTCTCTCTCTCTCTCTCTCTCTCTCTCTCTCTCTCTCTCTCTCTCTTTCTCATCATCTAATGTTGTTCATGATGAACAACAAGAACACCATGCATGTTCATCCCCATCCCCAGATTCCGGCGAGCAACCACCGTCGCCGGAAAGTCCGATCACTTCCATCTCTTTTTTCCCTCAACCGTTCTTAATATCTCTCTGCCCTCACCATCTCGTCCTTCACCGCCGCATCCACCACAACCTCCACCACCACCTACAAATCAATCTCTGAATCAGAACGTCCTATCCGCTTCCGGTGATGCCGCCGTCATCAGAATCACGTTATTCTTCCTCTCAGGTAGGCCGAAAATCATCCATAACCCCCAAATTTCAATTCCTCAAATTTTGATCTTGTATGTTTGAAATACTCCATGAAATTGGATCTTTGGATGTCAATAAACTCAGGTGACTAGAAAAATCTCTTCTCTCTTTCAAACTGTTTTCGTTTTTTATTTATTTTAATTTTTGCAGAAAGCATTCCAATGACAAAATTGAATTTTTATCAATTGGTTTATGCTTAATCAAACCCCAGATGAATTTTGTGTTATTTTGTGCAAAACAAAGTTAAGTTTTGATTTTTAATGATTTATGTTTTGTGGGGTTTGTTTGTTTGTGTTTGACACAGGTAGTTGAATTCATTCTTTGACACTTATCTTTTAATTGTTAATGTTCACCAGGAGCCTGGAAATTTTGTTATTACTTTCCCCAGATCTTACCATGGTGGTTTCAATCTTGGTATGAGATTACATTCTGTCTCCATCCAACAATTACCAGCTTAAATACAATCTAAAGTATGTCATCTGTATTCTTTGTGTTTTCAGGTCTGAATTGTGTAGAGGCAGTCAATTTTGCTCTAGCTGACTGGCTACCACACGGTTCATTTGGAGTTGATCTCTATAAGCAGTTTCACAAAACAGTTGTCTTGTCTCATGAGGAGCTTCTTTGTGTAGTAGCCCAGGTTTGCACTTGATTTGAGTGTGTTGCATTTGTTGAAATAATAATATCTTGATGAAATTTAAAAAACTTAGATGGTCTGTAGTATGTATGTATTCATTATGATCACTAAAATGCGATCTTGCTATCGTTCTCTTTCTTTTGTCCAGCATTTTGTGTAGTTTTTATTTTCACCATTTCCTTCTACAGTGCAGAAAACCTGGTACCATTTTTATGATTTATAATTATAATGAAATCATACTAGCAAACTAGACTAATGTTTTGCTATTCTATTTCTGTTGATTTAGGTTAGATTTAACAAGAAAGTAGGTTTGATGATTCAAGGTTATTATGTTTTTGAGTTTGATAAAATAGTTTATCTGCAAAATTGCACCCAATCCATTATCCAAGGTAGATTTTGGTGGTTTTGATTTTGAGGTTGGATTGTTTGTGTTGTGTGTCATGTTAGTAATTTTGTGTGTTGATATTGTATTATTAAAGTTGAAAATTTTGTGTTATTCCCCATTTGCAATTGTTTGCAATTGCAAAATTTTCGATTTTCAGTAACTGTGTTTTGTGTAATGGTACAGAACAAACGTGAACCAAATGACTTGTGGCAGGAACCTTTGGTCCCTGCTTCTTCTTGGACACCATGTTCTGATCAGCAAAGTTGGGAACCTAATGGTATGTGTGTCTGAACTTTGAAATTTGACGATTATTATCATGATTCATTTCTGTGCATAACTACAATTACAAATAAAGAAAGGCTTATTGGTCCATTATGAGTACTCACAGTTTGCTTTCTTCTATTGCACTACTTCAATAGAGGGAAGTAATGGATACATTTTGGTTACTGCAAATGGTGGGATCAACCAACAACGGGTAGTTGTAAGTGTTCTTTGTCTGACTGATATTTTTTACGATGACAGTTTAGAATTATTTAGGATTAATTTATTTGAAAGGGAAAAAACATAACAAGTTCTGTCTTGAATGATTTTAGTGTCATTTGTGCTGATTATGAGTTGCAACAGGTTTGTAATGCTATCGTTGTTGCTTGCAGGTAGTACTAAGTTGAAAGTTAAAACTAATCTTTAAGAATATGTCATGGCAGCCATGGTTCTCAAGTAAGGATTCATCTCTTCTCCACTTTTGTCTATCACTTCCTTTCTTACTATCTCAATTTTCATCAACAGTTTTCTTTTCTTCTATCCTATAACTCGTATTAAACTAAGAGCATCCACAATGGAGCACTCCATTTTTAAGTACTTAAATGGTCCCACATAGACACATCATCAATTTATTATTTTTTTAATAATAGTACCTAATAGGTACTCAACCCCTCCAATGGAGCATTTCTTAAAAAGTTCTAAAATTGGTCCATCAATAACTCCACATCATTAAAATTTGAAATTTAATTTAAAATAATATTGTCAAATTAAATTTGTTTGAATATATTAAATAAAGTGGGTCCCATAAAAAGAAGAGAGAGAGAGAGTTCTTATATTAGAAATGGTACCTATTAGGTACTAAAATGTGTTGTGCTCCAATGGTAGTACCTAATAAGTACCATGAGTATCTAATAGGTACTACACCATTGGAGATGGTCTAATGGTATGAGTGGTGTGGTTTATGAGAGTTAAGAAATTTTAGTTTCATAGAAGCCTTTAAGTAGTCTTTTCTATTATCCAGTTGCTTTCTATTTCTTGGGCTCAAAGTTTTCTTTTGCAACCTCATAGTGTGTTGTAGCTAACCATCTATTTTATGCAGATAACAGGTTTACTTCTAAGTAATTTGCTAGATGTGGTTGAGGAGGTTCAGTTAGCTCGGGTAGAGATTAGAAATTTTGTCCAGGCTAAGTTCAATTCTCATTCAGGTAGGCAAATTTCCTCTCTACTCTAAATGATATACCATGTGCCAATGTCTTAAAAATCAGATGGGGGCAGTCATTGAATCGGTGAAAGATCTATTCTCAACTACATGTAAACGTTTCCGTAGGATTTAGCTGTTGAATCGAGATTTAGGCTTATTGTGTTACGTTCAGTATCTGAGAATTTGATTGAATGCATGATTTTAGTAGGTTTTGGCTTAAAGAGTGTGGAGATTTTTTGTTATTTAATTATCTATTATATTTAGGATTAGGATTTGGATGTGATAACTATTAGTTCTAAAATGACAGTGTATTAAGCATTTTTAAGTAGAATGACAATTTCAACTTGATATGCATTATTTTGTGTATTTTATATTTGTTGTTAGTTCTTTACTTAAGATGAGTACTTTTTTGTAATTTTGAAAATATTGACATGATTCTGGAACTTGGATAGAAATGCCAACAAGTTCTTCATATTAAGCAATCAAGCAGTGATGTCCGCAAACTGGCGTGATCATCCCTTTTTAATTATTTTGAGTGGTGTCAGTATATTAGTAAATTTAAGAAAGTGCAATTTATAGTTAATCTCATTGAAAATTTAATATTCCTTGAAAATATTTGCAGTCCTGTCAAACTTCCGATCTCACCGCAGCACGTGCCGTCACTCCTCTCTCCATTAACCAACGCAGGAGAAGGAAGAAGAAATTCTAGGGTTAGTAGTACAACAAAATCAAACCTTCATTCCTCTTACAATTTGCTTTTCTAGTTTAATCTATACATTTATTTCAAATTCAACTGATTCTTTCTCATTTTCTACATACATCCTCTTAAATCTCCATCTCCATTTTTTAATTTGTTTTTCAAATTTGTTCTTTAACCATTCCTCAGTTAAAAACACTACCCTAAGATTTTGGTGGTTTTGTTTAATGACTTTTATTTAGGTTTTCAATTTTCTGTTTTGAATTTATTTGTAAGATTTGGTGAATCTCATTTATATTTTTCCTCTCAAATGTATTCTCATTTTATTCTCACCATTTGGTTGCATGCTATATTTGAATATGATTAGCACAGTTTCAGCAAGAGGAAGGGGAAGCTATGCCAGAAAAACTCTCACACATGTCTTGATCCATATGCTAGCAGAGTTAGTTGACCTCTTCTTTTTATCTTTTCTTTGAGACTTTCCCTATTGTGGGTTTAAGCGTAGTGAGAGATAGAGAAAGACAATTGTGTGTGAAATGAGAAAAATTCAATCTTTTGTTTGTTTCTTCAATATTTTAGCAATTGAAATTTGGTGATAATGGATTCTCTTGAATATTATAGTTTCTTTGTAAGATTTAGCTTCAGAAGCATATAAAAATATGTTTTTTTTTTCTTCTTCTGATTGATTAAAAATTAGATTTTTTTGGGGACAATTTGTGACTTTGATATAGGGAAGAGGCAGTTGTGGAGTGGAGTATTTCAGAAATCAGACAGGTAATCTGATCTGTTTGCTTCTATGTGTGTGTGTGTTATATGTTAAATGCAGAGTGACTCATCAATATAAGTGAACATTCTATGATTTACTTACAAATTTTATGTGCTATTTGTATTCGTGAAATTCCATGTTTCTGTACTATCAGATGCTATTTTGCTAATACTACTGCATTAATTTTTTATGTGAACTACAGAACAGATTATGAACTTGTGCTTTGTTTGTCAAGATTATTTAAACAATCTTATGTGAAAACTTTTGTGATAGATTCATGGATGGATGGGTTGTTGGTTTTGATAAGTTGTTTGTACTTATAGCAAGTTAAAGTGTTGGAGTCCTGTTGTATAATCAATATATTATTAACTCACGTGACATATAGATATGCAATTTTGGAAATATTGATTAAAAGTCTTGTGTCCCTCTGTTGAATTTTCTGTTTCACAGATGAACTTTATATAAAATTTGGAACTCATGTTGGTGAATCATAATTGCTACTTTTTAGGGGAGGAGGGATAGGTATGCATGGTTACTACTATTTTATAGGGATGACTACATCATCATTGCTACTTTTTAGGAAGTCTTGAGCATCTAATCCTATATTTTTGAATAACTCCTTCATTAATCCACACATATTTTCTCATTGATCAAATACACCACTCTTCTAATTTTCTTTTCTATTCATCTCCTCTTAAATAAATAAAGGGTTAGAAGAAGATAGTTTTGACATGTTGAGTGTTGAAGTAATTGACTTTTTCTTCACGGAAAATTGATCGGTATTTGATTATATTTTATCTTCTTATGGTTTTTTTTTTTGCACTTGAATTGCAGAGTATTATAGTATGGGGAAATATTGGTGGTGCTGGATATAGGTTAAGGAAAAACAGAAAAGGAAAAACAGCCTGGATATTGGTGGTGCTGAATTAATTATATTTGTTATACCGTGGAAGATGATGAGAAGGGCAAGGAACCAGAAAAGGAAAAACAGCTTGGATGAGGATGAGAATATTTCTCACTGAGTCAACCACCGACAGGAACTACATGGTAAATCTTTGTTGATCCACTCTCTTTTGTTTCCTGATAATGTGAAGAAAAGAAGAAAAAAAAACAGGAACTTTCTATGCAAAATCAGGTTCTCCTTCTCTTTTTTTACTTATCTATTTTACTTTAAGTAAAGCTTATGTGTGAATCGTGTGATAGAGTGATGAACTCATGAACCAATGTTTTAAGTGGCCAAGGTTAATAGCTAAAAATAGATTTCATATCAACATGTGTTCAAATTTGAATCGTGTTATTGTTGTTTGTTGGTGCTCTTCTGTAATGTAATCTAATGATTAGTCATTAGTTTATCATTTTACAATTATTATTACTTTTTTTGTGTAGAAGATGTGACTGGTTTCCCTATTATCACTTCAATTAATTATCTGCACTCTTGCAGTTACAAGACAGATTGAATGGGTTAAACTAAGGATGACCAAGCCAAAAAGCCGAAGCGTTAACTGCTTTATAATGAATTTGTGTAGTAACTGTAGTTGAAGTTACAGTTACTGTGCTCTTTCTTTAGATTGTAGTCTTTTATCTTGATTACATCTCATGTAGCAATTTGCAGGGGATCATCTACTTTATATTTATTTATGTGTACATACATGTCTATGTTTCACTTTGACTAGGATGTTGTAACTTGAACTTTTATTGCCTATCATCTTTGCTTGATCAATTTTCATGATCTAATATGCAGGTTATATCTCATGTCAAAATTTCATTTGAAATGTGAGTGTTCCAGTGAAGGTAGTGTTGTGGACTGCGATATCTTATATAATACTAGGCAAAGTTTCAAATGGTGTTCCTAGAAGGTTGTTTTGTCTGCTTCCTTAGAATTATTTTGATAGCATGATGAACATCATTCACTTTAGATTCCAAGTCCAATTTTTCAGAGCTTGTAAGAACATTGAATGAGGAAGCACTGGATTGAGTAACAGTGCTACCCAATGCACAAGCAGGTGAGACTAGATCCATACTACTTTTGCCCACTGACATTTCACTACAACGATTTTCTATGATGTTTGGTTTATGTTGTCCGACATAATATCTCCATAGCTTAAGTGGTGGGGATTGAAACATAAATGAAAAACTTCTATATATACCATGCATGTTCTCATTTAAACTAATGAGGTGAAACGTATAAGCAATACTAATGAGGTGAATTTTTTGTCACATAGCAGCAACGTGGTTCTATTTGTAACATTGGGACATCATAATTGTCTTGGCAAAATTAGCAGTTTTATTGTGTGAATTATATTATTTTTTCTGACTTATATTGAAATTTATTTTTTAGGAATTAAGATTATTTTTTCTACTCGATTGCTTGCTTTTCAGATGTTAGTTATTCTTGATTTGATTATCCATTTGATTTTCTCCATGACTATGGATAAACTATGTTCAATATAGCTATGTTTACATTGTTGCACTTGGTTGTGGAATTGAAACCAATGACAAATCATGCTGGTAACATTCAATATAGTTATCTTTTTTATCTCAGATATGATGAATTTCCAAATTTTATGCAGGGAACTTTAGATTGTAGGATATGATAGAAGATTATCAATTTGGTTTGGGGCCTTAGATCTATATGCGCCATGATTGCCTAAAGAGGGACCTGGAGTTTGAAGTTATCAACCAAATTAATGGAAAAAAGGAGCTGTGATTGTTTTTGAATTATTGTTTAGAGGAAGAGAGAAATAGATTGAGTCTATGTATTGATGTTTTTCTTTAAACTATATCCTAATGTACTCTTGCATCCTTATTGTGCATTGAAACTTTTTTTTCTTCATATTGTCATGATAATGATAATTTATGTGGTTGTTTTTGTAAATTGAAATTGACTTCATATGATATAATGAGATTGGCCTAGAAAAGTCTTATACATTGAAGGTTGATGAGAGGAAAGGAAGGTAGAAATAATTCTCATATGTTGAAGAATACAGGAAGGAGGAATTCAATTTTGGAACTTGCTATCATGTCCTTCACAAAATTCTTCTATCATCACTAAAATTTCTCCTACCTATATTTTGAATAGCACTCCTATGTCACATAGCACTTCTATCTATTCTCAAATAGTAGTAATCTTTTTCTATAAATGTCATGGGTCATGAAATTTCCATTATTTCACTTGAAGTGTGCATATGGTCTGCATTTATGTTTGCAATGATCAATTATGTTTAACCCACTTAATTAAGATTAAATTATATGATGCCTTTAATTTAAAACATCCTATATCTGCAATGATATATTATGCTTAACCCACTTAATTGACAGCATCCATGATTGAAATAAATTTGGTGTTCCGCCAAATGAACCAATTTGATTAATTTTTGTATGCTTATGACTAACTTCATTTGGCTTATACCATCCATGATTGACAACAACCATGATTGTTATGTATATGACGTTCTTCCAAACCCGTGCATCGCACGGGGCGGTTACTAGTTTTACAAATATATGTGTGTGTGCCTAAGTTTGTGTCTAAATTCCTTGTGCCTATACAAGAATACCTCATATAGTGATATGATCTCAATGATTGACAAGGCTGGCCTCTCTGAAATGGACAGCCTTGGTAGTATTACACACCTGGTCAAACAAGCATGTGGATGAGACTATTTACTCTAGAATTGACAGAGTCTTTGAGAATGTTGACTGGTTCCAACTGAACCTTGATGCCACCTTGACTAACCTGGACCCTAGTATCTCAGATCATGTTTTATTATGTCTTAAAGGACGTGATAAAGCTAACACACCAACTCATAAATCCAACTTCAAATTTCTTAATGGTGTGACTAATATGGCTGAATTTTTTGATTGTGTATCCGAATCCTGGAACACACCTTTAGCTGGTAGGCCCATGTTTGTTTTGTGGAGGAAGCTTCTTAGGCTACAACCTGTGATGAGAAAGCTGGGAAGACCTATCACAGGTATAAACATCACTCTTGATAAAGTTAGAGAAAACCTGAGACAGGCTCATAGTAGGCTACTGCAAGATAGAATGAACCCCCAATACATCATGGAGGTTTAAAAGTGTGGATTTAGTTCAACTTTTGTGTTCTTCTTGGCAAGGTGAATCCACTTATTGGAAGCTAAGTCACGGCCAATAACAGTACAACGTGGACAAAACGCATGAACACATTCATACACTACTTCCAAATTAAAAGTGTAACTCGATACACCAAAATAGTCTCATATTGCTTGGTAGTCGAGGTTAAGGAGTGTTTATATACAACACTCACACACCGATGCGCATTTTCTATAAATGACAAAACCGTGACGGATTAACCCCAAAACAGGCAATCTCTCGGAGATATGGACTCGAGGTCAGATCGGATCAATATCCCCTCCCTCTCAACCATAATTTCATCAACCATTTTATGAGAGAGATCAACATCGACCAAATGCCCTTTTTTGGTAGACTCATCAAGCAAGAGTGGAGTTCCAATAATACTTGCAATTTCAAATAGAGTACGGTGTCACCAATACCCTTGCGACAATGTTGCCTTATTCTAGCAAATAATTTTTCCTTTACTATCATGAAAAGTTAATTAAAAAACAATGAATTCTAGTCGACCTCCTTTTAAGTACTAAAGGGACAAAGACAACACACCAATATAGTTAAGAGACATTTAAAAATTATTAATTTTATTTTACGAAGGCTTTTTAGAACTTCATAAGTTCTAAACATTATTTAATTATTTTTTAAGACAGCATGAACTTTATAAACTATAAATAAATAAATTCATATTATATTTAGTACACGCAAAGTGGTAGCAAAATGGCTGAAATTCTAAAATTCGTTTATGCTATGATTCTATTTCTTTTCGTAATGAAAGTTGGTGGTGGTAAGATAATCATTCATTTTTTTCAAATTTCCTTCTTTATTAGTTTATATTGCATATACACAATTTGTTATGATTTTAATTAAATTATTTTATTACTTGTTACTTGTTTATTACAGCAAATAATAATCAATGTCAAACCGATGCCGATTGTCCACCTCATACGTGCTCTCATTTTCTTATGAAGTGCATTGATCACAAATGCACATTTATAGAAAACATTCCAAGAGAGTACAAAAATGCTCTATGAATAAGAATGAGTTCTTGTTTTATTAGAAAAATAAATGAGCAATATATGTTATTCTGTTTATTTTATGTTTCAATTTGATCCCCTACGTTTAAAAAGTATCAATTTGGTCCTTTACGTTTATTTTAGGTTTCAAGTTAGTCATTTCCATTAGTTTTGTCACTAACATCGTTTGAACAGTACACGTGTCAGCATGTACAAGTGCCACGTGTCTGTCCACATATGCAAATTGACTGCCACATGTGACAAAATTGACGGAAAGGACTAACTTGAAACCTAAAATAAACGTAACAGACCAAATTAATAATTTTTAAACGTAAGGGACCAAATTGAAACCTAAAATAAACGTAAATGATCAAATATGTAGTTAAACCTATTTTGAAATACCATAACCTATCACTTAATTAATGTGTTGGCATCCAATAATTGTAATTTTTTTCTTTTCCAAATTTCATAGACGTTGCAGTTATAATTTTGTTTTCATACTTTGTGACGATGTTAAAGTAGAAAATAGCGGTATTTAATTTTCTTTTTCTATCTTAATTTTGGAGGTAGCACACTAGCTTCCAATTTAAACATATTTGTTGAACATATGCGAAACAAACCCAAGTGTGTGAAGATAACAACAACATGGAGATTTATCACTTTGCATCCAAACTATAAATAACGGGTCTTTCCCCCAAGTATGAAATATTAAGTTTGATTTAATCGTGAGAGTACATTAAACATAAGGACATATATCTTAAAATGTTTATGTCAAAATTTATTGTGAAATGGGATAACAATAAAACATATGTAAGTAGACTGATGACAATATATTACGGGTCATAAATATATGATATCAAGTCTTCATATATGTATAAATATATTATTAGGAGTAATATTTATGTTGAATTGACCCCGCGAAAATATACATTATCTGTTTTGTAAGTATCATATGTTATTCTTATAGTGATAGTGGTGTATACCACCCTTCGGCATGAGTTATTATGCATAAGGAATAAACTTATGCATGGCGTGCATAAACAAATCTCCCCCATCAAATTGAATCTAACGAATCTCCAAACGTACTATTTCCCACCTCAAATCAACAATAGCAACCTCTGAACGTCATCAGATTATTTCATAGTTAGTTTTAAACTAAAATATGACAGAATAAAATAGGCTTAAATGCAGTTTTACCCCCCCTGTTTTGAAAAATGCGGAATTTTACCCCCCCTTATTTTATAATTTGTTGGATTTTGCCCCCCACCAAAATTCTGCACAAAATCTGTGTTTGAGCCTCAAGTTCAAAGCTTCGCACAGAACTCAATTTGGATCAATAATTCACAAAACTGATACCGAAACGACCGTAATCGAGTTAGCTTTCCACATAATCAAACCCCACTAAATTTGGAGTTATAGAGAGATTAATTACCATTTTAGTGAAGGTCTGTTCAATTACTAATTCTGCAGAAATCTACTTGTGACCTTCAAATTCAACATCGTCTACCGAACGCATTGTAACTCCAAATTCGACGAAATTGAAATGTCAACAAGGGTAATTTCGTTAGCTTTCCATACATGTAAATAGTATTAAAAAATGAGCTACAGGGTGAGAGGCAAAATACTTTATTTTGAATTTCAAATTTTAGATTTCTCAAATCTCTTTTTTCTCATTCTATTGTAAAATATTGATTTCTTTATTGTAAAATCTTCTTCTTTGTGAAGGAAAATTGATACGATAAAAGCAGCGGAATTTTAAAATTTTCCTTTTGTGATCCTTACGAATGGTCATGAATTGTGTTTAGAGTTTTACCTTTTGGTTCGAAAACTCCCTTTAAATCACGAACGGCTATCGAACACTTCGAATCACGAACAAGGTCATGAACAAGAACCTCGAACCGTCACGAACAAGGTCACCACCAAGTCACCAACGAATTTGATCACAAGCGTTAAAGGTATAACGCCTCTAGCCAGTCCACACGAACAACAACCTTCAATGGAGTGCTAGCTCCAATGGTTTGAAGGGTTAGGAGAAAGGAGGCACAAAATAAGGATTAGGGTTTTTCACAAAAACTCTAGAAAGGTGATTAGGGTTTCTCAAGAGAGGAGAGAACAAAGGCTCATGAGAATGAGTAACAAAAGTGTGTAACTTTTTCTCCTTACCACAAGGGTTCTATTTATAGAACCACTTGCCATGGCAAAATTACACTAAAGCCCTTTTAACTAAATGGGCTATAGTGGGCGCCATTCTCATGTAAATATGTCTAGTACATATTTGCACCCCCTTCTTGCTACATCATACCATATGATGTAATGCTCATTTTAATTACCATAATACCCTTATCATATTTCCTTATTTCTCCAAGGTGCACCGTACCTTACGGTGTTCCAATCTCACTAGATTGTTCTTATGTGTGTGACCCTGTAGGTTTCCGTAACATTGACAATTATAATAAATCACTATTTATTACAATAAACAGTGAGCGGTATCTAGCAACACATCACTGCTACTCAAGTTACGAGAAATTAACATGTGATCTAAACATAACCTCTTGTGATAATATCAGTGTGTATAATTACCCCTTTGCCCTTTATGTCTATATTGAACACAAAACATACTTGGTGTCATCTTTGTCCAGTTCAATATTGGGCCCATGACATTTATCCTGTTATGCAGGATTGGCAAATTCCATCTACGTCACTACTGTCCCTCAGCATGCTTTGTGAAGTACCCATCAACTGCCTTTATGGTTATCCTGTTACGGACAACGTTAGATCAGCAACAAAGTACTTGACTCCACATCTAGGGTACAAAGTGGTTTCAGGTCTAAGGGCGGTTTACACCATTATCACCATGAGAGTAACTTATGACACTTTGCATAACTTTGCATGTAGTACTCTCATAGCGGGTCAATCCAGTATAAATATTACTCCTAATATTTATACCTACGTCAAGACTTGATAACTCCTTATCCCATGATCCATGAGATGTGATCATCAGTCTATCTTCATAATAGTCTTTATGCTTTAAGGTTATCCCCTTTACCTTAAAGCTCGACTACGGATACTTTAAGAATAGTGTCCTTATGTTTAATATTATCTCATGATTAAGTCACACTTAATTATTAAACGGACTTTCTATTCTAGGGACTTCATTATTTTGCAACCTTACAAATATAATAAAGAAATGCCATATTTATATTCAAACTCCTAAAGCAAATACTATGAAAATAGATTGGCTCTTAGGGCTTACTCCAACAATCTCCCACTAGCACTAAAGCCAATCTAGGTTTCTCTTAATACCTATAGACTTAGTATGCCCATCACGCTTCAACTGCGCAAGAGGCTTTGTTAGTGGATAAGGAACTATTTCCTATGTTGGTATCTTACGTATCTTCCAACGTTCTATTTCGATCTCTATCGAAATATATAAGTGTCTAAGTATATTCATGAATCGTCGGTGAGATCTATTTTCAAGTGTTCTTGCAAGATTAAACTATTACCATCACTAATGTGATTAATGTGACTTGTAACACCGGAAACATATCTTTAGCTCAATCATGAGCCAAACGATCCAATCTTAAATACTCAACTTATTTAACTGAAACAAACATATTACGAAGCTTATCTTATAGCTTTCAATGCTTGTATTTAGCCATGATATACAATACATTGGTATGGAAACTTCCTTCATTATAACTTCCTTATAATGATCCTTCCCATACCTATCTATTTCAAGAAATAGGCCTTAGTTCCTTTAAGGTCCTTAGGGATATTCTTGAAGGTAAGTTAGTGTCAAACACTAATTTCAATTTTGGTACATAGGTTATTCCTAACTCTTTAGGAATTCTTGCCTAAGTGTTTCATCAAGAGTTATTTTCCTAGTCATGTCTCACATGTATAAGAAAAATGTCTTGATGATTAATATGATATCAGATATTATCACTCCCACTAAAACTTTGTATGCACAAGATTTATATTTGTCCTTCATTTGTTTTCCACAAAACTTTCAAAAGGAACAAATATTCAAATTTATTCGATCTAATCAAAGTTAGATAGGTTTGTCCTTGTTAATTTGTTTTCATAAAACTTCATAAAAGGAACAAACAATAATTTAATTTTCTGAGAACTCTATCTAATCAAAATTAGATAGCTACAAGTTATATACCTTTCTAGCATCATTTGGATCAACAAAACCCTTACGTATATGTCCAACGCATATATATGAGGTCATTCCAATTAAGGAATGCAACTTTGTTATCCATCTACCAAAACATGTAGTACAACATTTAGCAGAAGCAATCAAATATTATAAGGTATTCTTAATACCATCCATATCAGTGTTCAAAAAGAATACTCACTTTCATCGTTTGAGTCTTACTCATCTTGAAGACATAACCATTATCTACATAAGGTTAGTGTATATGGATTCTGTATGAGATTTCATGGCATTTAGCCACTTCTCATAATCTAGATCGTCTTACGACCTTTTAGAAAGTCAAAGACTCATCTTCCATGAGAATCATATCACATTGCTGAGTCATGATAAAACCATACCTTGTAGCCATATGTGATATGTTAGACTTATCTTGGATTTGTGCAACTTTAAAACAATGGTTCTTCAACAACCTTGAGGAACCGGTTTGCATTCCCTTTTAAATAAATATGTTTTGTGGTACTTGAATTTATTCAAGTTCTATATCACTCCCACTGTCTCTTTTAGAGACACACTCCCACTAGAGGAATGTTTCAAACCTAGCAACAAAACAACCTTTTGTCCTTAAGAGTGATATAGGACCAATATCCCTTTCTTTAGGATATTTCCACTTATTCATTCATTCATTTGGAATTAGATTTATCTAATAAATTTTAATCCAAAATTCTCATAAAGACAAACTTGGTACTCTTACCTCCATATCGCATATGGTGTCTTTATGATCATTTTAAAAGGGAACTAATTGTGGGTGAAGATTAATTATAAGTAAAGAGATTTATAGAAAGAGTCAATATATAATTAAACTATCCTTA
The DNA here is from genome assembly GCF_020283565.1 of Trifolium pratense. Classification (NCBI taxonomy): domain Eukaryota; kingdom Viridiplantae; phylum Streptophyta; class Magnoliopsida; order Fabales; family Fabaceae; genus Trifolium; species Trifolium pratense. The sequence goes on along the minus strand of NC_060060.1, from coordinate 9,776,315 downwards.
AATCATGTCAAACATGATGTGATAAAATAGTTATTATAGTCTTTTAATTAAGTATTTACTGATATGACTCATTCATATAACTTAAATACTTTTGTCGAGTTCTATTTTCTTCATTGTTGAATTTCTTTGACAAATTCAAAGATTTCTAATTGGTGTCATACACCTACCAACATCTAATGATTTAATCATCAATGTTAATGAAGTAAAATAAACTCAATATACAAAATATGTTTAGTGGTCGACATACATCTCATGTATATTGTTCAAATAGGTCATGCGTTATTTTATTGACACATCGAATATTTGTACTAAACAACAATGCTCTTGATATATTTAAGGTCCAAATCATATTTGGCTCTTATCACGATTGTTATAGATAACCCTATCAAGACCATGGAACCCTAGTCCATTACTTGACTTGGAGTAATGGTATAGAAAACTTTGCTTAAATGATAGGACCATTACTTGTCTTATCATTTAAGGCTACAATTCATATATTGTCAATACAAGATATACAATTGCTACTTCTATTACTAGATGGAATTCAATAACAATTATTGTGTTCCATTTCAAACTCGATTTTAAGTCATTGCATAAGCTCTCATTATCAATGAAACAATTTTCATTCTAGATATGGGTTGACCTAAAATTATAGCCAATGTTCTAATTCTTTAAGCATCTCTATTTTCGAAAAATTGAGATTCAACATCTTGTATCATATACTTTTGATGTAGAAAATAGAAATTTTAACTTTCTATAACAATATGTGCATTATTGAAGTCTCACTTCATACTTTTGGTTTGACTCTTCCAAGAACTATTTACGTCATTTTTATTTAATGGTCTAACCATAGCCGTTCTACTTTGACAACCATTTTGTACTATTCAAATAAGAGGAATATAAATCTTATTTATATTATATCTCAAATCTTTGATAGTGCAAATTAATTCTCATTCAACTCAACAAATTCCGGTAGATATTCAAAACAATTTTGTCTATATCTATTCCATTATAATTTGTTAGATTGATCCTATGACCAACTTTTTGATCCATTGAGAAATTTATCATACTCTAAAGTTCTTTCAAAAGGATCTTACTTGAGATTAAATGATCACATCATTTATTATATATTCTATATCTAGACGTCAACTTGATGCTTCTAACAAGTATCCCTTTTCCAATCTAGTTATGGTAGGTTGTTCACAGTTTATAGTTCAAGACTTATAGTTTTCTCGCATTTGAGAACAATTCTCAATTTGTACCAATACAGAAACTCCTTTCTGAAAATCTTGTCCTTCATAAGGACAACTTAATATGTATTGTATTTCGAAATTCTAATTACAAAGATATGTAAGATATTATGACTAAATCATATTTAATTTGGTCTTTAATTAAATACGCTCTCTCACTATTTTACTCAAAAACAAATGACCCTCGACATTTGATTCGGAAAATCCCGTTGGAAGATTTTCTAGTGAGAATGAGATCCATATTTCACTTCGTTTTAAGTCAGCGTTGGGCTGATTACACAAAACTTAGTTATTTAGGTAGGAAACTCCTTTCCAATTGTATCTCATACAACTCTCATATCCTTTCTATTGGGTGAATAACACTTATTCTAATCCATCACATGGAATAACCCAATACTTGCTTCTAAAGTCATATAATCTTATTATATTTTCTTTAGTTAAGTTAGACCCATTAAATAGCGATCGGATAAATAAATTACCTCACCGCAACTTATCAATATTGACAATGCACTTCGCGTTGGCAAAACCTACATTGATCGATATTGATCTTGAAGGGCGCTATTTGTTGGAAAGCAATAAAACTTAATATAAATTCCTTTGAGGGCTTTTATTTAATTTGATCTCACCGGCTTATTTATCATATAAATCGTCACTCACATGCATCAACATACATAAATAAATAAAATGAAACAGTTATGGCCCATAGCGCATTTGTTCTCCCAAGCCAATGAGAGAACCTAATCTAACCTAAAACGATCTATACTTCTCCAAGCATGATCTCCAAGGTTGACCTCCATTGTTCTTCTTCTTCATAATATTACATAATAATATAAAAGAATACTCGTTTTACATACGAGGGAGTGGATGAGAAGAGAATATAGAGAATAGAGATAAGGCACGACACGCAGGCCGTATTTAAAAACCAAATGCAATAAAATAAATAAACTAAGGCCATAACCGATCATCAAATATAATAATAACAAACAAACTTTATTATTATTAAAGTCTCATAATTAATTAAATCCGGCGATTGATCAAATCAGGTAAGTTTGATTCAAATATTTAATTCACAATTAAATATTTCGAATCAAAATTTGCTAAAATAAATAACATTATTTTAAAGTAGAATTAAATCTTTTGACAATTCTCCAAATATGGAAAATTATTTAATCAAAACCCTTTTGAATAAAATATTTCCAAAATTGGTAATATTATCTTTTAAAACAATTTTAAAAGATATTTCTAGAGATTTGAAACGATTTCATAATTAAATATATTTGTCAAATATGGAAAATTATTTAATCAAAACCCTTTTGAATAAAATATTTCCAAAATTGATGATATTATCTTTTAAAACAATTTTAAAAGATATTTCTAGAATTTTGAAACGATTTCAAAATTAAATATATTTATCATCTACTTTTCGCATCAACACATGATACGTTTTGCAAATCCTAATTTTAATGACACAACATTTGTGCAACCCTTTCATGCCGTCAAAATTCCTTATGACCAAATTCAATCCAATTGATCAACATGTCATTGTTTCACCATACAAATGTCGGATTCCGAAACAAATGAACACGGTTCGCTTTAATTGAATAACTTTCATAATAATTTTAACGAAATTACTAACGGTATATCACATACACCATTTGGCATTACGGTTACTTATATCATATATAAGTTTATGGCCGTTCTTGATTGTGTAACCTTAGGACAATTAACATATCGCATGCTTCACCATACAAGTGTCGGATTCCGAAGCCGTTTCAATGTTAATTACCCAATTCATACACAAAACTTACATCACATGTAGGTATTGACCGTTCTTGTTCGTGTAACCTTAGGACAATCAACATATCGCATGCTCCACCATACAAGTGTCGGATTCCGGAGCCGTTTCAATGTTAATCATCCAATTTATACACAAACAACCGTCAAATTTTAATTACTCGATTTTAATCTTTTATTAACTGTTTTAATCATATTAAAACTGAATTCATGAATTTAAACAAACATCAATTCATGGTTTCGTAAGTGGCTCTGATACCACTGAAGGAAAATTGATACGATAAAAGCAGCGGAATTTTAAAATTTTCCTTTTGTGATCCTTACGAATGGTCATGAATTGTGTTTAGAGTTTTACCTTTTGGTTCGAAAACTCCCTTTAAATCACGAACGGCTATCGAACACTTCGAATCACGAACAAGGTCACGAACAAGAACCTCGAACCGTCACGAACAAGGTCACCACCAAGTCACCAACGAATTTGATCACAAGCGTTAAAGGTATAACGCCTCTAGCCAGTCCACACGAACAACAACCTTCAATGGAGTGCTAGCTCCAATGGTTTGAAGGGTTAGGAGAAAGGAGGCACAAAATAAGGATTAGGGTTTTTCACAAAAACTCTAGAAAGGTGATTAGGGTTTCTCAAGAGAGGAGAGAACAAAGGCTCATGAGAATGAGTAACAAAAGTGTGTAACTTTTTCTCCTTACCACAAGGGTTCTATTTATAGAACCACTTGCCATGGCAAAATTACACTAAAGCCCTTTTAACTAAATGGGCTATAGTGGGCGCCATTCTCATGTAAATATGTCTAGTACATATTTGCACCCCCTTCTTGCTACATCATACCATATGATGTAATGCTCATTTTAATTACCATAATACCCTTATCATATTTCCTTATTTCTCCAAGGTGCACCGTACCTTACGGTGTTCCAATCTCACTAGATTGTTCTTATGTGTGTGACCCTGTAGGTTTCCGTAACATTGACAATTATAATAAATCACTATTTATTACAATAAACAGTGAGCGGTATCTAGCAACACATCACTGCTACTCAAGTTACGAGAAATTAACATGTGATCTAAACATAACCTCTTGTGATAATATCAGTGTGTATAATTACCCCTTTGCCCTTTATGTCTATATTGAACACAAAACATACTTGGTGTCATCTTTGTCCAGTTCAATATTGGGCCCATGACATTTATCCTGTTATGCAGGATTGGCAAATTCCATCTACGTCACTACTGTCCCTCAGCATGCTTTGTGAAGTACCCATCAACTGCCTTTATGGTTATCCTGTTACGGACAACGTTAGATCAGCAACAAAGTACTTGACTCCACATCTAGGGTACAAAGTGGTTTCAGGTCTAAGGGCGGTTTACACCATTATCACCATGAGAGTAACTTATGACACTTTGCATAACTTTGCATGTAGTACTCTCATAGCGGGTCAATCCAGTATAAATATTACTCCTAATATTTATACCTACGTCAAGACTTGATAACTCCTTATCCCATGATCCATGAGATGTGATCATCAGTCTATCTTCATAATAGTCTTTATGCTTTAAGGTTATCCCCTTTACCTTAAAGCTCGACTACGGATACTTTAAGAATAGTGTCCTTATGTTTAATATTATCTCATGATTAAGTCACACTTAATTATTAAACGGACTTTCTATTCTAGGGACTTCATTATTTTGCAACCTTACAAATATAATAAAGAAATGCCATATTTATATTCAAACTCCTAAAGCAAATACTATGAAAATAGATTGGCTCTTAGGGCTTACTCCAACACTTTGTTTCTTTGCCATGTTGAAATTTAATTACCCCTTATAATTTTATATTGTTTGTTTCAGTTTTTATACAAGCACACTATGTGTTTGATAAAATATTTTAGATTCTAATCAGCATGTTTTCTTATAACCTTCTTCTCTTTCAAATTATACGCCCAAAGACTGAAACGAGAAATAGAAAAGAACAAGAATTGAAAAATATGTTGCTAGGGCATTCGATCAAGAAAGATTCTTAAGAAAGGTGAGATTTTGGGTTTAGACATTTTGTCAAAATATAAATTTAAGAGAGTGGTCCATCATGATGTCTAGTCATTCGCAGGATTTTCACGACAGTGGTCTCGTGCCTTTTAGCATTTTTCTATTCAGAATTGCTATATGGTGCGACAAACAAGGTCCGCGAATTGCACGAACACGTGCTTTGTGCGTGCAGTGTCTTTTTCCAATTGTTATGTGTTTTTTTAATAGAAATAAAATAAAATAAAAACTCATAACAATTGGAAAAGGAAACTGCACGCACAAAGCACGTGTTCGTGCAATTCGCGGGCCTTGTTTGTTGCCCCATATAACAATTCTGAATAGAAAAATGCTAAAAGGCACGAGATCACTGTCGTGAAAATCCCGCGAATGACTAGACATCGCGATGGACCACTCTCTTAAATTTATATTTTGACAAAATGTCTAAGCTAACCTTAAATTGTTTGTGGGATTACTAAGTTGAAAAGTCCGAGAACTAAATTTTGTATGACAAGTTATACTTAATATATCAAAATATAACCAAGATATTGGACTCAAAAAGTGGTTAATTTTTTATCACATTTCACTTATTTGTAGTCAAATTCTAGATTAACGAAGTTTCTTTCCGTTGAGGATTAAAAAAAAACTTAATTACACATTTATTTCCTTGTGTTTATTTTATGTTTTAAAATAGTCTCTTATGTTTTAAAAGTTTTTGTTAATTCTTTATGTTTTAAAAGTTTCAAACAAGAAAAAGTCAAATTCTCCACTTTTGACACAATAAGTTGTCTCATATACACCGAATGTCGTAATGCCAACCCACCTTCATATTTCTTCTTCTTTTGGTTGATCAATTAGAGGGGGTGATTTAGGATGAATTTTGATTCAAAATCACCTCTCTTGATCGTTTTTTTTATTTCTTTTTATTTAAATAAGTGATAATATTCAAATATTTTTAAGTTTCATTCGAATTTTCTTCGAGTTTTTTCATCTGGTGTTGTTTTAATCCGTCTTTGTGTGGTGTTTTGTTTTATCCCGTCTTAGTACGATGTTTTGTTTGTCCCGTCTTAGTACGGTGTTTGTTTTTGTTCAGATTTGCAGGTTTGCTTCGATCCAAATTCAGTGCAGATTCAATGAACTTAGCGTAGTCAACGTTGCAGATCTGGATGCATGACTATTCCGGACATTTGAATTTTATCATATCAACTATAGGCTTTGTCATAGACATTAGGCTGTTTTACGCAGATTCATCCTTATTATTTTTTAGCGAAATTGAATATGTAATGATTCTGATTAATGTATTTTCTATAAATTTGAATTAATGAATGAACATTGTTGCTTTTGAACAAAAAAAAGTTTCAAATTTTCGAAACTTAAGTCATCAATATAATTTTTTTTTTCGAATAAAGGGATCAATATAATTAAAAAGTTATGTAACAAATGGCCAGGTGACTGTTATGCCTAAAAAAAAGTATGAAAATAGAGTAAACTATTAAATACAGCTTGAAATTTTAAAATTCGTCAAATACCCCTTAAAATTTGAAAATAGGCAAATATCCCATGAAATTATAAAAAGTCAATCAAATTAGCCTTGACACTAGCAGTCAGAGTCCACGTCGAGAGTAATTTGATTGACGTTTTATAATTTCAGGGGATATTTTTCCGGAGTATTTAACTAATTTTGAAATTTGGGAGGTATTTGACATGATTCCCATTCGTGGAGATGGAGTAAAATCAAAAGTAGATCTAATCCAAAATCCAAAACATAGTTGCAGCATAAACCTCATTTCATTGCCTTCGTATTCCAACCGTTTGAATGTCATTTTCGGCGTTAAATTACGGCGGTGCTATCACTCTTTCCCCTTCGTCCAACAATTTGTGTTTTCCAATTCCCAATTTCAATCGTCGCCGATTACATCACAATCACAATATTGTTGTTAATGTTTCTTCATTTCAATCACCATCATCCGTTGTCAAATTCGGTAAGATGTTAACTTCCCTTGTTAGAAACAAGCAGTTTCACACTGCTATTTCCCTCTCTAATCAAATGGAACTCATTGGAATTCAACCTAACATTGTTGCTTTGAACATCTTAATCAATTGTTTCTGCCAACTTGGTCAACTCAATTTTGCATTTTCTGTATTGGCAAAAATTCTAAAGCTAGGTTATCAGCCTGATACAATAACAATGAATACACTTATCAAAGGCATGTGTCTTAGTGGTCAGGTTAAGAAAGCATTGGATTTTCATGATGACGTTATAGCAAAAGGATTTCACCTTGATCAAATTAGTTATGGTATCTTGATTAATGGGTTATGTAAAAAAGGAGAAACAACAGCTGCCCTGCAGTTGGTTACAAGGATTGAAGCGTTAATGGTTAAACCGGACGTGGTAATGTACAGCACGGTCATTCATAGTCTTTGCAAGGATAATCTTGTGAGTGATGCCTTTCATTTATATTCTCAAATGATTGTCAAGAATATTTATCCTGATGTTGTCACTTACAATAATTTAATATATGGTCTTAGCATTGTGGGTCAATTTAAAGAAGCTGTTGGTTTGTTAAATGAAATGTTGTTGAAAAACATCGGCCCAGATGTTTTTACGTTTAATACACTGATGGATGGTTTATCCAAGGAAGGAGAGGTAAGAAAGGTTAGAAATGTGTTAGCTGTTATGATAAAACAAGGTGTGAAACCAAATGTTGTTACTTATAATTCTTTAATGGATGGGTATTTCTCGGTTAACGAAGTAAACAAGGCCATATATGTGTTCAACGCTATTGCTCGAACGGAAGTGAAACCAAATGTTCGTAGTTACAATATCATGATTAATGGATTTTGCAAGAATAAAATGGTAGATGAAGCCATGAATCTTCTTGATGAGATGCATGATAGAGCCCTACCTGCTAATGTGATCACTTACAATTCTATATTGGATGCTTTGTGCAAAAGCCAGCAGATTGACAAAGCAATTGAATTATTAGCGAAGATCAAAGTCCAAGGAATTCAGCTAGATAGGATTACATACAGTATACTTGTCGATGGACTATTCGAAAATGGAAGATTTAAGGATGCGCTAGATATTTATCAGGATCTTTTGATTAAAGGCTACCATTTGGAAGTGAAGATGTATACTAAGATGATGCTAGAAAGCTGGAGCAAGATTGACCAAAGGTGATGCTAGAAAGCTGGTTTATTAAGATGTATGACCATACATTTCAATGAATTGTTGCAATTCATTGTCTTTCTCTTTGTACCTTGCTAATAATTTGTTAGACCATCTCCAATGGTGGTTCTTATTTTTTTAAGTATTAGTACCTAATAAGTACTCCTATTGGAGCAAAATCAAAATAGTACCTAATAAGTACTAGTTCTAAAATAAGACTTGATACCTATATCATTTTTGTGGGACCCATTTATAATGATGTAGAGTTAGAGCATCCACAATGGAGCTACTCATTTTTGAGTACTTAAGTGGACCCCACATGTACACATCACTCATTTATAATTTTTTTAATAATAGTACACAATAAGTACTAAATCCCTCCAACCCAAAACCTCTTCAAAAGTTCTAAAATGGTCCCACTAATAGCACATTTATCCAATAACTCAACATCATTTTAAATGGGTCCCACAAAAATTATTTAGGTACTATGTCTTATTGTAGAACTAGTACCTATTAGGTACAATTTTGTTTTTGCTCCAATGGGAGTACCTATTAGGTACTAGTACTTAAAAATATAAGTACCACCATTGGAGATGGTTAGATGTGTTATTGGTGGGATCTATTTAAAACTTTTTAATAATTGTTGGGTTGGAGGGATTGAATACTTATTAGACTACCCACAATGGTTTCAACACCATTTTATATTCAACACCCACTTTTTCACTCCACATCATTTTCTCTTTCTTCCACCTAATCATTCAACACACATTCAACTTTTACCCTCTCCAATGGTTTTTATATTCAACACCATACCCCACCACTTTCTCTACCCCACCACTTTCTATTTCATATTCTTATTTAAATTTTAATTTTTGTTTTTATGATTAAATAACATTATAATTATCGATTAAAATTAAATTAAAATAATACACTTAACAAAATTTATTTAAATATTTTTTTTTATTTTCTTAATTTAAAATGCAATACATCACACAAATAACGTAATTAGTACGATACAAATTAACTTAAAATGCAATACAACACACAAGTTACGTAATTAATACGATGCAAACTAACTTAAAATACGAAACAACACACAAATACGAAACAAATCATTAACCATCGGCATGTAACCATTAAACGGGGGTGTTTGAGATGGATTTCTCAGCATAGTTCCATAATATGGATGAAAATTTGGAACAAAGGATGATTGGTTGAAATTTGGTGTTAAACCAAAATTAGGTGTGTTTTGAGGATATTGATTGAAAAATTGATTTGAATTTTGATAATTGTTGGGATTTTGATAATTGTTGGGGTTTTGATAATTGTTGGAGTTTTGAGAATTGTTGGGATTTTGAGAATTGTTGGGATAATTAGAAGAATTGTTGGGATCCATTTCACTAAAAAAGATTAAAACTTCAAAAGAAAGACTAATTAGAAAGTTAATAATAGATAAAGATAGTGAAAAATTTGGTTTTTTTTTTCTGTGTCCAAATGAAATGAACCAAGTCTCTATTTGTAGAGAAAAAAAAATCACGAATTTTGGTATAAAAATTAAAAATTAAAAAATTAATTTTCAATGAAATAATTGAGTTCAAAGGATAAAAATCATAAAAATCCACCGGACCAATCAGCAGCAGCCACGTGTCACCTTTTATCCAAAACACATCTCTCTCTCCGCGTTTTTCTTTGCCCAGCTGCAGGTCCCGCGCGTGTGCCACACGCGCCTGTCACAGGCTGAATAAGCGCGCGCCACGTGTCCCTTTTGCAGAGTTGAATTGTTTCATCATCTCTTGCATCCACATGTGTTTCAACTGCTGCCATACAATGGTTTCAACTGCTATTTTGGTGTTGAATTTCAAATTCAACATACCATTGTACTCAGTCTTAGGTACTACTATTAAAAAATTATAAATGAGTGATGTGTACACGTGGGGCCGGATTAAGTATCAAAAAATGAGGAGCTCCATTGTGGATGCTCTTATATATTTCTGACTTCACTACTTCAGAACTTTTCTATTATTCTAGTTTGATTTTTTAATACTTTATAGTGTGCTCAAACTTCATCTCCTAGCATTGTTGTGAGCTTTGATATTTACAATTATTGTTTCTGTCATCATAGTGTTTGATTGTCTATTATGCAGAAAGTGTTTTTATTGGTAAATGTGTTATATTTTTATATGCTTTTTCTCTACATGAATATGATGAAATTTTAGTTCAAATTTTGATTGGTTTAATAAGATTTAGTTGATTGGGTTATCAGTACTGAAAAAATTAAGCTTTTTACACTGAAATTTCTTGTTGGAGTAAATTGTTTCTTATCTGCCCAATGATGTATAAATTAACTATTGAGCGGTTACACGGTTTTGTTCACAACTTGATCTGCATTCCTCTCTCTCTCTCTCTCTCTCTCTCTCTCTCTCTCTCTCTCTCTCTCTCTATCTCTCTCTCTCTCTCTCTCTCTCTCTCTCTCTCTGTGTGTGTGTGTGTGTGTGTGTGTGTGTGTGTGTGTGTGTCTGTCTGCGGGCATGCGTGCATGCTTTTGTGTTTGTGTTTGGTTTTGTTGGGAATGCAAGAAAGTTGTGAATGAGACCAGTGATGAAAACTGTGGATGATTCTAAGCTATGAGATCTGAGGGCTTTAGGTTTTATCTTTTCTGTTTTTGTGGTTAGAGTCTGAAAATCAGATTTTAGTTGGTCAAGAATCTCAATTTCTCATTTGTGATAATTAGTTTTTAATCTATATAGATCCTTGTTTTGCTTTCCCTTTGTTATCCTTTGATATTTTTAGTGAATGATGATATGCACTGGGCTCTGAGCAGTTTTTAACTGCACTATTGATGGAAATGCTTAGCCTTGAAAGCTTTATCTGACGCATTTCTTCAAACTCTTATATTTATCCTAGTTCATTGGAGTACCACTTGCTTGATCACAATACACATTAAAATACATATTATTTTATTAAAAATACACATTATGTACATCATTCTTCTTATTATATTTATGCACTTATGTGTGTGTACTTATTGTTTCTTAATTAGGGTTGCGACAAAGGAAGCGCTGATCCATTCTTTGATGGTATTATGATAGTCCTTCCATGATCGCTGGTTTTTGCACACATATTTGATGCTGGAATGGTTGGTCTCTTATATAATTTGAGGCTATTAGATAAACCATTAATTTGTTTGGCTTTCTTGTGGGGTTTGCATGCATTTACTTTATTTTTTTTAATTACTTTATTCCACATTTTAATTGGAGAGTTTGTAATTCACTTAAACTCTTTGAAGTATGCACTTTTAAAGATTACACTGTTTGGAAAGTTTTTGCATTAGTTTTCTGTTTCTAAATAAACTGTTGCATATTGTTATTGTTCATGATTGATTTTTTGTAGATGTATACGTCTTTTTTGGTTTTGCAATTTTGGCTCCTCATATATTTCAGAAAAATGAATTGTGTGCTATATTTTGTTACCCTATGATGTACAAATAGACTATTGACACTAGTAGAAAAATGACTTTTGGCTAAGAGATTCCACTACTGGTATGTGAATACCAGTAGTTAAAACCATTTGACCAAAGGATTCCACTACTGATATTTGAATATCAGTAGTGAAAAGTTCATAGACAAGGGATTTCACTACCGGTTTTCTTAAATCAGTAGTGAAAAGTAGACACGGTGGCAATGTTGTAATTACGTTGAAATTTGTTTTAATTGGATTTCACTACTGATTTGGTCTTCAACCGTAGTGGAATCCCTATTAGTGTTCATCATATTGTTCATTCATTCATTCCCAATCCCTAACATATATGTTACGCGAAGCCAAAACGAGAACGAAATTCCCAAATCGCCAAATCCCTAAAAATCAAAACACTCACTCCAAGTTCTTCAATCATTCTCCAATCTCTTCACCTTAAATTACTCGATCCAATCATGTAATCGTCCCATCGAGAGAAGCATCGAACCCTAGATCGGCCGACCCTGCGAGAGAAGTCCACCCAGCTTGACGCGAGAGATCTAGTCGGTTTTTGGAGTTTTGATTTCGCCAAAGCTTGACGCGAAACCCTAGACGGCCACCCAGCTTTCATTCGAGAAAGGTGATAACAAAACTCTAGATCTAAGTCGATTTTAGTCGTCCTGTAAATTTTTGTGCGTCCGTCTACTTTCTGCAATTTTTTACTCTGCGCGCATTTCAGTTTATGTTTCAATCTGGTTTCAAGAATCTCTTGTTTGTCCAATTAATTTTGATCAACTGTTTCTTATCAAAGGGAGTTTGTCGGCGAGTCCATATTTGAAATGAAGACAATATCATAATTTTGTCGGTCTGAACATATGCAATTCAGTTTTATGGTTTGGGATTTCACGTAATAAGCCCAATGGTGACCGTATTCTTTTGGTGAATAAGTTAGCCTGACTTTCACCCTCACCGAATTTGTGTCATTGGTAATTCAATATAAACGTCGAGTGTCTTGAGCTCCTTCACTCACATGTTAATGATTCCAGTCCTTGTGAAACCAGCTTTCATCATTCATAAATAAATTATGTAAAATTTTTATTTTGATTAAGTTTTGGGGGAATATATATTTCTGCCTACCCAAAAAATCTACATATAATATTGAATTGCAAGTTATTTTGAGCACAAAATATCTGATTAAAATAGCACTAAAGGCTTCTCTATTAAAAATTCTAAACTTTTAAGTTGGGCTTACTGTGATAGCAGCAAGCCAGGCCGTTCTACTACAAGGTATTCGTTTAATCTCGCCTTACTCCATCAAATAATATTGTTAGTTCAGTTTTCATTGCTTACATGGTTGCATCCTTACTTTATAGTGAAAGATGGGTTCTTCATTTAACAGCAGAATATGCAGAGAATATAATCGCTCAAACGGGACTCAAGAAGCCATCAGACGTTATATTGAATAAAGTGGCTGAAGAGCTTTTCCAAGAGTTTCGAAGTACAGGTGCTAATATATCACAGCCCTTTTTCAAGAAGGCCCATAGATGGTAAGTAAATCTGACTTTTCAAGAAGGCCCTTTTTCAAGAAGGCCCATAGATGGTAAGTAAATCTGACTTTTCTGCGATTTCACATGTCATGGACATATATAATATTTCTAGCGTTACATTCGATTGTTAGATAGAGCCTTGAGACCCGAGAGAACTATCTCAAGTTCTAGATTATAGCTTATGTAGCACCGACACCTCACATGAACCTCCTTGTTGATCCTGCTACAGCAGATTAAGTAACGAGCTAAGCAAAACTAAAAATTTACTAGGTTAGTGTTGAGCCGATGAAACAAATTTTTGCTCAAGATTTTGGCTTTTTATTAACTGCTGGACCCATTTTCCAAAACTTAGAAATCGTAGTTGAGCACAAGCTGAAAGGATTTAGGAGAAAATTCAGTCGGCTGCCATTTTGTGAAAAAGAGAGATATCAGTCCTTGTTAAACCATTCTGCACATAACCTGAAATTACAGTGTTCCAAAGAGAGAAGTTGGTGGAATCAAGCCAACATCTGTTCTTGAACTGACTTTCTCACCAATAACAACCAACTCTCTTAAAACCTTAACAGAACATTCAGTCTCACCACTGAAAGTATTTCCCGATATCATAGCATTTAAGCTATAAAATCTGGATTACTAACCATCCTGAATAACCTTGCTGTGTTGCAGGTTAGTTTTTGTTTGTTGCAGATTAGTTTTCGTTATTCGGTTACTTAACCTGTTGTAGCAGGTTAAACAAAGAGGTCCATGTTTTGGACTAGGAGCATGTTAAGATAATAATAATTAACCCCTTTCTTTACAATGTTTTGGTTGATCGTTGCTTAGTATTTGATGTATATTTAGGCCTTGTTTGGATAGTTAAGCGCTTATCATATCATATAAGTACTTATGTTTACGCATTTCTTTAACAAAAGATAATTCTTTCGCGGGGTGGGTGAGGGGGGAGTGTTTGGGAGATAAACCATTTGTCTCCCTGTCCATCAACTTAAGCTTTTGGAGAGTTTGTACTGTGAATGGTTTTTTGTTTTGGGTGGGGGAAGGAGTAAGGAATTGATGTACAATGGGACACACTAACTTGATGATTAGTATGACTGTCTTTATGCTAGTAATTTTAGTTTCGTACTGGTGTGATACACTGGTAAAAGCCAATCTAACTTCATGATTGCACACTGACGTTCTTTCTAACTTGATGATAATTTTTGTTGACAAGATTATAAATTTATCACAATTGACTTTCTATTAACATGTTAATGTCTTAATTAATGAAATGAACAGGAAGGACCTGAAGTTTTAAAAAGGTCTATGGCTACACCATTGCCTGTATTGTACGTGGACGATGGAAAAGCAGTTTTACGCTTCTCTGAAATTTTTGGTATTCAGGAACCTCCTCGAAAGGGAGAGAAGAAAGAGCGTCGGCATTCCACTCCTAGAGGTATATATATACTTAGAGAAAGCATGTTTACCTGAATTTTGATTGCAAATGTTGGAATCTGTTGAAATTTTCCGAGAGGTATGACTTAAGTAGTTTTCACAATTTTGTGCTGTTTATGAATAATTTAATTTATAACTGGCATTGGTGCGATTTGAATGACAAAATGAGATGCTCTCTTTATGCGGTGTATTACAATATGGCTTCTGTCCTAATTGGCTGTTTTTTCACTTGTATTTCCAGATAGATACAAGTCTTTGGATTTATCTGATGATATTGTAGAAGAGGACGAAGAGGAGTTCCTTAAAAGCTTCTCTCAAAGTCTCACACTTAGTAAACAGGTTTGGATGGAGATATGTTGCTAATGACAAACACTATTCAAATCGAAAAACTTCTCAGCAACTGAAATCAAACTCAAAAAAACGCTCAGCTCATGGTGTCAAAATTTTTCATTCGCAACCTGCACTGAAACTGCAGACCATGAAATTGAAGTTGAGCAAGTAAGAATTTTTCATTTGAAGGATGGGGTCTTGGTAATATAATTTTTTGTATGTTGAATGTTTTGCCTGGATTTGAGACGTGAACTTAGTTTGTATATTATGTTTTCAAAATCAAGTTTTCTGCTGAATCTTAGATGCAAGCTTGTTTGATGTTGGGGCACCTGTTTGTGTGGTTACTTGATATTTGATACTCCCTATGATCATCATTGTTTGTAAAATATGTCACATTCCACAACGTGCCCATAATCAGTCACCAATATGCTAAGTCTCTAGCCCAATCTTTTATCAGTCAGTTGGCTTTATAAATATTAATGTTGGCTTTGCTCATGTCACTTATCAAGTTCCTGTGAAACCTTAATTTATTTGCATGTGTATGGTCTATGCTTTTTATTTGTCCTTTAATATCTGCTTTTCATATGTGCATTGTAGATATTTCATGTCTTTATATTCTTACTAACTCTTTTGCAGTAAAGATATTGCAAATTTTCACCGGCCTAGAGCACTATGGTATCCCCATGACAACGAGGTGGCCGTTAAACAACAAGGGAAATTACCAACACAAGGATCCATGAAAATTATTATGAAAAGCTTGGGTGGCAAAGGGTGTAAATTGCATGTTGGTGCTGAAGAAACTCTCTCTTCTGTTAAAGCAAAAGCTTCCAAAAAGCTAGGTTGTCAATTTTTCTTCTCTTTTCTGTTGTAAAATTTCTTATTTCAATAATAAAATATATAAGCTGTAATTTTTGTTCTGTTCCATGATGTTTTTCTTTTCCGTGTCTTTTGGGACTTATTCTTCTCTTTAGTTATACTTAAGCCTCTTGTTCATGTGACAATATCATAATGCACAGGAAGCTACAAAAAAACGAAAAATAAAATAAAATAAAACTAACATACCACTACTGGTATTTATAATAAACAGACGTGAAAACTAAGCATACCACTACGGGTAAAGGTAATGACCCGTAGTGGAATCCCCATTTCTTTAAAAAAAAAACTGGAAAATCATACATACCACTACGGATATGTGTAAATACCCGTAGTGGAATCCCCATGATATATATTAAAAAAATTTGAAACCATACATACCACTACTGGTATTCATTATAACCGACGTGGAATCTCATACATACCACTACGGGTAATTGGAAAAACAGACGTGGAAAGTCCATAATTTTAAATAATAATTAAAGAAGAAATTAGGATACCACGACGGGTATTAAAAGACCCGACGTGGAAAGTCTGGACTTACAACGACGCCAGCATTCACTACAGCCACGGCCAGTAGTGGAAAGTCTGTTTGGTCAGTAGTGGAATCCCCTTTCTGCACTAGTGTGAGTGGCTACATGGTATTGTTTATCGCCTGACGTGCACCATTGCCGCTGGCATTCTTTCTCTCTTTCTTTCTTGGTTACTCTCTCTTTTTCTATCTATCTATCTATCTATCTATCCTTTCATACATACATACATACATACATACATACATACATACATACATACATACATACATACATACATACATACATACATATTGAGATGGTGCACGAAGGTTGTGAACATGCCATTGTCATAAGCTCCATATGATTTATACTTAGCTATGAGATCCGAGGGTTTTTGGTGCATTCAAATACTTAGCGGTGAATGGGCTTGGAGTTGGGATTGGACGGAGGATTTGACCACATCAGATGTCGTCGAATTATCAGAGTTAAAAGAAGTGCTTCAAGGCATTAAACCGAACTCTATTGAAGATGACAGACGTAGATGGACACCAGACCCTTCAGGTATCTTTTTAGTTAAGTCTTGTTACAATCTTATAATTTCTAACAACCTTTCTGAAACACTGGACGACAACCTTGTGAGGGCTCTAAATGAACTATGGTTGAACGATATTCCATCTAAGATAGGTGTTTTGGCTGGCGCTTATTGTGTAACAAATTGGCCACGAGGGAGGAACTGTTTAATAATGGGATCATTACTGATGTTATTAATAAGTCTTGTGTGTTCTGTTGTTGCATATCTGAAAGCCACACACATCTTTTTTCCGAATGTCCCTTGATGAGTAGCTTATGGAACGCTATTTATGACTGGCTCGACTTTTGTCCCGCTACGCAAGAAGCTGGATGGGCGCACTAAATTGCTTTTGGTGAACCCCTTAAAGCTAGCAAATTTAAGAAGGTGAGACAATTGGTTTTGTGTGCTACAACTTGGAGTATTTGGAATCTTAGAAATAATGTTATTTTTAAAGGTGCTTCAATTATTCTAAGTAATGTAGTAGATAAAATTAAAGATTTTTCTTGGTTTTGGTTTGTTAGTAGGAGTGGAAGGAATTTATGTTATTCTTATACCAATTAGTGTACTAATCCTTTAAATTGCCTTCAAAGCATTTAAAACTCTCTTTTGTATTGGTTGAAGTACCCTTAGTACTTCATTTTTATAACACCATTTTGCTTAGAAAAAAAAATGTATGATGTGTCAGGTTATGTTCGATTTTTCAAATACCCTCAATTACTTGAACATATATGCAAAAAAACCAAGTGTGAAAATAACAATAACCTGGATCATATATATATCACTTTGCATCCAAACTATAAATAACGGGTCTTCCACCAAGTATGAAATATTAAGTTTGACCTAATCGTAAGACTCCATTAAATACAAGATACTATTATGAAATTATTTATATCAAGCTTTATTGTGAAGTGAGATAACATTAACACATATGTAAGAAGATTGATGTCAATGTCAATATATTACGGGTCTTGAATATGAGATATCAAGTCTTCACATATGTGTAAATATATTAAGAGCAATATTTATATTGGATATTGACCCCGTGAGAATATACACAATGTGTTTTGTAAGTATCATATATGTTATTCTCATAGTAATAGTGGTGTATACAACTCTTTGATTTAAAACCATTATGGACCCCTAGATGTGAAGTCGAATGCTTTGAGCATATATATGACGTCGTTTAATTGTTGTCTGTAATAAGATGATTTAAAAGTCGGTTGATGAATACTCCACAAATATGCTGAGGCAAATGAGTGATATTGATGAGATTTTTCCCTTGATCGAGTATTGAAGTTGGATTAAGTATATTCAGGTATCAAATAATATAATAATTGGACTATAAAAGGATGACATATAATATGTCATTGTGTTCAATTTAGATTTAAAGGCAAATAAATAATTATACACATAATCTTTATTACATAAAGAAATACGTAAATCACATGATATTCTTGTCACTTGGGAGTTGAGACTAAATCTTAGAATTTCTTTTAAAAAAATAGGGGAGAGAGAAAAGAAAAAGGTGAAGATTTTTACCAATATACCCTTAATTTTAAAGATGAAATGTCAAAATACTGTTAGAGTGTGTTTGGATGAAGTAATTAGAAATTTAAAGGATTTGAAATTCTAAGCAATTCAAATGATTATTATATTTGAATTACATTCATTTTTAAATGTGTGTTTGAATAGAGTAATAGAAATTTTCATTGTGAACATTTTGGGCCACTTTTATAAATTTGAAATTTTTTGGGGCAAATTTAAAATTGAAAATAGGGATCAATTTGCAATTTTCAAAAATTTGATGGACCAAGATAAAATTTTTAGAGACCAATGTGAAATTTTTAAAAAAATTAAGAGTCGGTTTGCAATTTTAAAAAATATTATTATACTCAAAACAAAAATAATTTAAATTCCTTCAAATTATTATTATACTCAAAACATTCCTCCATGCTACTCTTAGGCTTTATAAATAAGTACTCTCTCCGTCCGAAAATATAAGAGAAAATTGATCAAACAAAACGAATGTATTTAGTTCAAATTTTTAACTAAATACATTGATTTTTTTTGATCAATTTTCCCTTATATTTTGAGACGGATAGAGTATAAAGTAACACAATTTTTTGGCCTGGAATATAAACTTTTTTTACATAAGCTAAAGTTTGCTAAACCATGAAGTATGTGTTTGGTTCTGCGGTGGACAGAATTGATTTTGACAAAATTGATTTTGATAGAATTGAGTTTGATAGAATTGATTTATGTTTGGATATATTCATACAAAAGTGAGTTGAACAAAAAATTTGAGTGTAAAAATCAATTCTAGAATGAGAAGCTACAATTTCTAGCTTCAAGTAGAATCCATTCTAGAGACAAAATCAATTTTACACCAAACAAATCAGAATCCATTCTACATGTCCAGAATCAATTCTGGCCGCTCCAGAATTGAAACCAAACATACACGAAAAGTGACATACTAACGTTGATTCCATGGAAATGGAGATGAGATGCAAAGAAGAAATAGACATTAGTATAGACATAACACCATATCTCTTCCCACTCTCTTTCTCTCTCCACAACACACATCTCCACACTCACTGCTCCTCTTGTTTCTCTCTCTTAACTCCCAATAATCCCACAACCAACTCCCATCCCCCATTCTACTGCTCCCCTCAATGCTCAACCGCTCATTCCTCCATCCCTCTCTCCTCCGCCGAACACCACCTTCCTTCCTCCACAACCTCCTCCCTCCTCCGCACCGCTCTCCGCCTCCTCCTTCTTTACCCTCACGTCCCTTCCCTCTCGAATCGATTCAATAACTTACTTACTAACCGTCATTTGCTTACGTGTCAAAACGATGACGTTTCCGAAACTATTCGTCTCGGCGGCCGTGCTATGGCAACTGCAATTGCGAAGCAGAATAACGGCGGCGGTGGATTGATAGAATTGATTGACGATGATGCTGTTTTGGAGATAGCGACTGTTGCTCTATGTGTTGTGCTAACGAACGCTGTGGAGGTGCACGATAATGAAGGATGCGCACTTGGAATTGCGGTTTTTGAACATGCTTTTTCTTGGATTAATCATAGTTGTTCCCCTAATGCATGTTACCGTTTCTCATTCTCCAATTGTTCTTCTGTGCTTTCTCTTGAATCAAAACTTTGTATTGCTCCGTTCACTCACAATTCTCAACAACTAAAAGTAATTTTTTACTTTTTTTTTTTATTTTTTTATTTTTTTTATTTTGTTGCTCTTTTGATTCTGTTATTGCTAAGATGATGTGAATTTTGTGTTTTGCAGATAGATAGTGAGGTTCTTGGTAGCAGTAGTGAATTTGCTCAAGGTTTGTGTTCTTTTTTATTAGATTTATATATTTGTTAACTAATTGGTCACCACCATTGTTTTAAATTGCGGTTGCTGCGATTGCTTGTCAATTTGGTTGCTACAGTGCGCAATGCCGCTATTGTGGCCTAAAATCATTGTGAAATTTTACATACTATATAAAATGACACCACTATGCCACTACAATATTTACCCACAGTTTACATTGAGCACCACATAGAATGTACCAATTCTGTAATAAGTACACTATCGAAAACTTTAGATAACACCCACCATTGGAGAGTCTTAGTTTATTCTATAAGTATTGATTCAAATGTGCTTAAAATACATGGTTGATAGACTATTAAAAATAATTTTTTTTTATTAGATTTGATTCAAATTAGGATGAGGTTCATAAATTTTAATTTTTGGTGAGAAAATTTGATCAAACACGGCCGAAATCATTTCATGTGGCTTCTGATGCGGTTATAATGCTGCCGTACATGTGAATGAAAATTACACTGCAATTGCGGAGCGATGTGGTTGCGGAGGCTTCCACATCAACAATACTGCGGCTGCAATTGCAGATGTGGACCGCAATTTAAAACCATGGTTAGGACTTTGTGTTCTAATAAAGCTTCAAATTGGTTCCTAAACTATCAATCACTTCAAATTGATTACTGAATTATTGGAGGACTTGATGAATTGAGAATAATTTAAGGTCTATTTATTATATTTCTATAGTTCAGCGATTGAATTAGAGATATAGGGATAATTTAAGGACAATTTAAAAGTTTAATCAGACTTTATTCTATATGATGATATGCTTAGTTTACTCGTAAATCATTACTCTTTTCTGTTTTGAAAGTAACTAAGAGAGAGTAATTATATAGTTTAGGGACGAAATTAAAAGTTTACTCGTATTTCTACTATATGATGATGACAATGATATACCATGGGTTTGTAAAAACTAAAAATTAATTGAATGAGATGGTTTTTTGCATGAAAAAGAAGGGCGGATGATCTGTGGCCCAAGATTGATTGTGAGGAGTATCAAGAGAATTAAAAAGGGGGAAGAGGTCACTGTAGCATATACTGACCTCCTGCAGCCAAAGGTATGATTCAAAATAATGTTATTAGTATTAATTTTTCGTGCATTAGAGTTGGCCTACGACGTGTTGTTATTCTGTTCAATATTTTGATGTTTATGTTCAAAGTTGAAAGTTCTGTTCAATCTTCATGCTCTATTTATGACTTAATTTAATGTGTTTAAACATGAAGTTTTGGACACTCCGGTTATACAATATGAAGCTTCAAATCTTAAATGAAACACTTATTTTTGTTGTATCACAGTAGAAATGACAGTTATAAATGAAGCTGTGGTTTTGTTTCTTTGTAATACAAGTACAGCTTGGACTTAATCACTTATATTAGAGGATATTACATTTACATCCCTGAGGTCTCTTTAAATATCAGCACTAACCTCTCCTAAGTTCTCATCAAATAGACAAACCTCCTCCCTTATTCATCAACACGGTTTGTTTTTCAGTTAAACTAAAACACAAAAATGCAGGAGGTTGAACTCTTTCCAATCTCCGAGCATTTAAGAGGCATACTGTGAACTTTCTAATCTCCGAACTTTCAACTCGAATGTAATCGCAAAAAATGTTAGGATCTCCAAAAACTAAATGACATGTGAAGTATTCATTTACATTTTGCTTGTTACTACATGACAGCAGGTTCAAAAAAATGACAGCAGAACAATCACATCCTCCTAATATTGTTCAACTACATGCTTGATTATCCTGTTTAGTGACCCCCCCCCCCCCCCCCTACAAGCATGCTTTTCTACACCATATAGTTTACATATTTATAAACCCAATGCCACTAAATTTGGCACCAGAAAACTTTTCCAAATTCTTATGGCTGCAACATAAAATTTGGGACCCAAGTGATTAGAACAAGTGACGCCTTTGACTATGAGAAAGATAGAAAGAATAATATGCGAACGTTGATGAGAACAACAATGAATGATGACAACGAGAATGCAACTTCAGACATAGTACTGAAAGAAAGAGAATGCAGTGCAAGAACAAAACTGACTTTGAGATATACATGTTTCAATTTTGGGTGTGGGTTTTGAAAGGACAAATGAAAAGGGAATATCAATTTAGAAAGACCAGCGGACATTGTTGTTGATGTTTGTAAAAATAGAGGGGGTATTAGTTGTATTTTGACGGAACTTAGCACAGGTGAGGTCATTATCATTCTCCTTTTATATTATTGTAAACGAAGCAATATGAATTATGATACTATCTAACAGTGATTGATGAGTTAAAATTCCTTTTTTCAAGACTTTCTGTAGCTTTTGAAGGTGTGAAAACACAAGAAGGGGGGGGGGGGGGTTGAATTGTGTTTTAGTCAAGTTTAAAACTTTTTCAAGTTCTTAACTTAACTACAACAGCAGCGGATAAATAACACAATAAAACAAGTTAAGAGAGAGAGAGAGAACACACAAGCAATTTATACTGGTTCCTCTCACAAAACGAGAGTAGTCCAGTCCCCTTGCACTTCCAAGGGATTTCACTATAATCACACAAGATTACACCTGCTCAAGCACACAAGCAAGAGACTTCACAACAATGCTCAAGCACACAAGCTTAAGACTTCACACTTAAGCACACAAGCTTAAGTTTCCTCAAGTAATCGTAAAGTATATGAAAGTATACAGATGCTCTTAGAAGAACCTAAAGAGAGCAAATACAAAGAGTACAGAGTATTTGACTAAAGTGCAAAAACACTTGATAAGAGGTTCAGAGCTTGTATACAGAATTCAGAGTTTGTTCAGCGCACGTTCAATCCTTAATAATTGTATATATTTAATGCAGCTGATCCTTCTAGTATATATACCACCAGAAAAGAGTCGTTGCAAAAAGAACCGTTGGAGTTGATAATCTTTTGTCTTCAAGCAGTCTGTCTTGATGCAGTTTGTTTGTATCTAAACTGAGTAAGAGTTTCAGATACTTTGACTACTGCAGAGTAGACTTTCCTTATTCAGCTAACAAGTCTGAAGACCCACGTTCTCAAGTGAGGACAGACAAAACGAGAGTAGCTGAACCGATCAGGCTTGAAAGGTCCTTTTCTTCATTGGTAGAAGAGTTGACTTGCAAAGGGAATCTTCACAGCTTTCAAAAAGATCTTCAGAGGTTGATGAAGCTTTAGTCACTCAAGAAGTTCTGAAGACTTTATCATCTGAAGGTTGTAACTTCTGAAGTCCAACATCTTCTGAGCGCTTGTGAACTTCTGAATTCACATCCTCTGAGCTTCACTCAGAGCTTATCTGATGCTTATATCTGCGCACTTAAAATAAATTTTTAGTCCTTCCAATTGTTTATTAATACTTTGTTATCATCAAAACCTTTATAGATTTAGGGGCTAATATTTTTAAATCAATTTTGTTCCAACAATCTCCCCCTTTTTGATGATGACAAACATAAGTATTAATTGACAATTGTTGTTAAATTAACTTATCATGTTTCTCTTAGGTTTGTGAGGTTTGCAAGCTCCCCCTAAGATTGATACTTCTTAAAGCCAAAGCTTTAAGTTATATCCATGATATTTTAATTTAGTATAAGATTAAGATAATTTGAAATAAAGTAAATTTCATATCTTTCTTCAGAGTGAGAGGTTTGCAAGCTCTCCCCCTAAGTCTCATAAGGCTAAGTTAAAATTGCACTCTTAACTTATCCTTACTTATGAAATTTATTTCAGTTTCAACTAACTTAGTCTCCACATTGAAATACGTAAAACAACTTAAAAGTAACAACTTTTAACTTAACGGATAAAAGCGAGATAAAAGCGTGGTTTCAGTTTTGAAACTTATCACTTATCAATTAATGCGTAACTACTCCCCCTTTTGTCATTATCAAAAAGTAAAAAAATTTAGATAACCAAGACAGTCAAAGAAGAAGAGTGGTTGTTACAAAGGTGATTTTATTTCAAAGACAAAAAACAACGCGCTAAAAAGTTTATAAAACGGTGAACGAGTTAACATGCCTTCTTCACGTAAAAACAAGAATAAACGAGTAAATCAAGAGAGATTAGGAAGAATGAGAAGGTTTAGTTCACGCATCGCAGAGTTTCGAAGAAAGAAAGAAGACGAAAAACGCGAAAAAGATGAGAAAGATAAAGAAGACAACAAGAAACCACAAGAGGCTGAGATTATAATCATCTCATCAGATTCGGAGGCTGAAGAGAATGAAGATGATGCTGACTATGTTGAGTTCTTGGCTAGCTATGTTCCAGAAGAAGAACAAGAAGAAGAAGAAGAAGAGCAAAACCCAGATCCCATAGAGATTTCATCAGAGGATCCTGAGGAGAAATCTGAGATTTCTTCTGAGTATTATCCATCTGATTAGGATTAGGTTGTCTTTTTCTTTTTCTCTTTACCAATGTACTCAACATTGTTAGATCATTAATAAAAATTTTCGTTTAAAAGCATCTTGTGTTCTTATGTTCTTATTTATCAAAGAAAGTTAGCACAAACAAAAATATAACAAACCACATAACGAAGTGAAAATCCAAAATAAGAAATTGTTCAGACAAAATAAAGAAAAATATGAATAATAAGTTCAGAAGATAAAAACAAAAACAAACATAAAGTGCAAAGAATCCTAAGGTTTCTTGAGAAAGACTAAGAGCTGGTCAAATTTGTCATTCAAAGACCCCACGTTGGAAACAAGACCATCCACTTTGGATTCCAAATTGAGGTGAGCTGTCCTTTGCCTTTCCAAACCTTCTTGTTGTTCCCTCAGAGCTTCTTGAAAGATCTGCAACTGATCAACAACCACAGGAGCTTGATCTTCAACCAAAGGTGCCTTGCCTTTATCAGATGAGGGTTCACCTTCTTCTTGATACTCAATCATCAGAACATCATCCTGATTCAGTACATTCAGTACATCCTCTTCTGGGGCATCATCTAGCTCATTTGCCAACTGGGCAACTCTAGCAGCAGCTTCTTCCAGACGTTCCTTCTCAACCCTGTGAGCTTCAAGACTCTGAAAAAGCTTGGAATCAATCCAGCAAACCTTGAAAGCAGACAAACGCTGTTCAGCAGCAGCAATGGCTTCAAGTTTGGCACGCTCAAATTCCTCATGACTATAAGAAGTCAATCTCTTCAAATCAGCCCTTGCCAAACTGTCCTTCATAAAGCTTATCACATCCAGATCTCTTTTACCAAAAGCAGCCTTAATGTCTTCACCTACAGCATCCAAAGCCTTGCAGATCTTTGCCTTAAGACTTGACACCTCTAAATCCACATCAGAGGGACAAGCTAAGAACCTGTCCTTTATCTTAGACAACCTAAGTAAGTCATCATGAAGCTGAGTGGATAGATTATCAAAAGGGTTAGATGAAGAGGGTGAGAGATTAGGAGTGGTAGATAAGTTTTGTGATTCATTAGCAGGATTGTTAATAATAACAACATTTGCTTTTAAGGGCTTGGGGGCACAAGTGTGAATACGCTCAGGAGAAGCATGTTCAGCACTTGGGTTTGGTTGAGGTTCAGAGGATGGTTCAGGAGTTGATTCAGAGGAAGAGATATCAGATGTTGATTCAGGATAAATGTGTTCAGGGGATGGTTCAGGAGATTTATGTGGAGAGGGTTGTTTTGTGGGAGAGGTTTGTTCAGTGATTGGAATATGTGATTCTGGTTCAGATGATGGAATAGTAGGTGTTTCTTTTTGTGATTGGGGTTGAGGTGAATTTGATTTAAGGGGTGATGAAGATTTATGGGTAAAGGTTTGATTATTGAGGGGGTCTGGGCTAAGATGTTTTTCTAGTTCAGAAAGAGGGTTATCAGAGGTTGGAATAATTGTGGGTTCAGGAAGTATAGTCCTAAGGGGTTTTGTATAACCTATTCCAATTTCAGCTTCATTAAAGACAAACTTAGAAGACTTACCTTTAGGAACAGGAACTTGTCTTCTACGAAGTTTGGTAGCAAGAGTCTCTTCATCTGATTCAGTTGCATCTTCAGACTCAGTTTCTTCAGATGAACTGTCTACCTCAACAACAATAGGCTCTTTGGAAGATCCTTCAGCAGCCTTGTTTGCAACTTCCTCATGTTTCTTCTTGGTTCTCTTTTCAGCATCAGCTTGCTCCACCTTAATCCTCTTTTGAGCCAAGAGATCTGGCTTAGGTTGATCAGCTTGAGAGACAACCTTTCTCTTAGGTCTCCTTGTAGGATTGTACATGTTTGCAGGAGCAGGAGGAATCATACTCCTATCAACAGTGAATCCTTCTTTTCTGAGCACTTCCAAATAGTCCTGAATGATGTGCTCAGCATCAGCTTCTGAAATAACTGGATATCCATCCACATACAAACGATCTTCAAGACGAGCAGATAATTCTTGTGGAGGTGCAATCAGCCTTGTAGAAATAAGACGCATCTTGGTAAGGAAACTGGCATGCAGGATTTCAGGCGAGAACTTCTTCTCCACAAGTTCTGGATGGAATTTCTTTAAGTTCTGAACAACATGACCTTGATGCAGAAGGTCTGATAGCAGCCTAGGATAAACAATAGTTGTTTTCCTCTGAGATTTGCTAGCGAAGATTGCTTCACATATCCTTTCAAAAAAGTAGTCTCCAAGATTCACCTTCTTTCCTGTCAGAAGGAAATACAGCAGATGACGATGAGTCCAGGAGATTGTATCAGTCCCACCAACCCTTGGACTGATAGCTGCTAAGATGATCTTGAAAAGAACTCTGCATTCATCAGTCAGTCCTTTGACTTTGCCTTTCAATGAAAAATCAGTGCAGATGAGATGCAGAAGATCATCTCTGTATCTGGTATCCTTCTCAAAAGCATCTAACTCTATCCCAGAGTTAGGCAAACCAAGTAAAGCATTGAAGTGAATAGGCGAGAATGCCATATTCATTCCACAGATATTTGACCTAATCTGTATACCAGTGAATTCCAACAGACCCATTTCCTTCCTAGTTTTTCCTTTCAGACTAGGATTCCTTTCAATTGCAGCAAGTTCTTCCTTCTTAGCTTCATGTTTGTCAAAAACCTTAGCTTTCATCCAGAATTTCTTCAGCAAATCTGGATATATAGGACCATTAAGCATGTCGAAGTATTTATCCCAACCCTGAGTAATAAAGTACTTTTTAACGTCAAACCCATTAGCTTGTAGACCGTCGAAATCAACCATCTTCTCAGAAAGAAAAGTGAGTTCAGATTCTGGAAACTCCATCTCGTTCCCAACGATCTGAAGATTTTTGAACATAAACGGTGGAATCCTTTTAGACGAAGAAGACGAAGCACCAGCCATTGTTGGAGATTAGGGTAAGGTTTGGAACTAACGAGAGAGAAAGAAAGTTTGTTGAAGGTTTAGAGAGAAAGTGAAAGTGTGGGTTGTGAGAGTGAGAAGTGTGCAAGTGTATTGTGTAAGTTTTATTTAAATGCACACAGTTAACACGAAAATAGCAAATTTGGGAAGTTACGCTAATTGACAGAAAGTTGAATACCAAAAATCATCATTAACCACCCACTACCTGACACACGTAGACCACGTGCAGAAATTTACTCGGTAACTGCTATTTTAATGGACAACTGTTCAGCAGTGAATACTAAACGTTTCCCACTTAAAATAGTTCAGAGCCTCTGAGATATTTAAAATTCTCTATCAGAGTTAAGTACTTCAGAGCTTGTGTTTCAGATGTTCTGAATCATAAGTTCTGATATACATAACCTCTTACACTTTAATTGCCAAGAAAAATTTTCATTCAGAGATTGAAAACATGTTCAGATGTTTCTTTATAAAATCAAATCTTTCAACAGGTAAGGCTTTAGTAAATATGTCAGCCCATTGATTTTCAGTATCAACAAACTTAATATCTATAATGCCTCTCTGAACATAATCTCTGATAAAATGGTGTTTGATTTCAATATGTTTGGCTCTAGAGTGTAGGATAGGATTTTTAGATAAATGAATGGCTGCAGTGTTATCACAATATAAAGGAATATTGTTACTGCTTACCTGATAATCTTCTAACTGATATTTTAACCAGAGTAGTTGTGTGCAACACTTAGCTGCTGAAATGTATTCTGCTTCTGCTGTAGACAAAGCTATAGTAGTTTGTCTTTTACTAGCCCAGGAGATAAGGTTTTCACCAACAAATTGACAATTGCCACTTGTGGATTTTCTTTCAATTTTATCCCCAGCATAGTCAGCATCACAGAATCCATTTAGCACATAATCATTGGATTTCTTATAGAGAAGTCCAAGATTAGTTGTTCCTTTCAGATACCTAAAGATTCTCTTTACAGCTGTAAGATGAGACTCTCTAGGATCTGACTGGAATCTTGCACATAAGCAAACACTGAATAAAATATCTGGTCTAGAGGCTGTCAGATAGAGTAAGGAACCAATCATACCTCTGTAGACCTTTTGATCTACTTTTCCTTCGTCATCTGACTTGCTCATGTTGGTAGTTGAATGCATAGGAGTGTTCATTATCTTGCAGTCATCAAGGTTGAATTTCTTCAGAAGTTCCTTGGTATATTTTGATTGATGAACATAAGTTCCTTCCTTCTTCTGATTGATTTGAATTCCAAGAAAGAATTTCAATTCTCCCATCATGCTCATTTCAAATTCATCCTGCATTATCTTAGAAAAATTCTTGCACAAGGAAGCATTAGTTGAACCAAAGATAATATCATCAACATAAATTTGAATGATTAAAATGTCTTCTTTGGTTGTTTTTCTAAAGAGTGTGCAGTCAACCTTCCCTTTCTCAAAACCCTTTTCAAGAAGGAAATTACTGAGTCTATCATACCAAGCTCTTGGAGCTTGTTTCAGACCATACAGTGATTTCTTTAATTTAAAAACATGTTCTGGGTTTGAGACATCTTCAAAACCAGGAGGTTGCTTAACATACACTTCTTCAGAAATAAAACCATTTAAGAAAGCACTCTTAACATCCATTTGATACAAAGTTATTCCATGATTAACAGCATAAGATAGAAGTAACCTGATTGCTTCAAGTCTAGCAACTGGTGCAAAGGTTTCAGTATAGTCAATCCCCTCTTGTTGACTATAACCTTGTGCAACCAATCTAGCCTTGTTTCTTACCACTTCACCTTGTTCATTCAGCTTGTTTCTGAATACCCATTTTGTTCCAATAATGTTCTTGTGTGAAGGTTTAGGCACTAGAGTCCATACATCATTCCTTTGAAATTGATTCAGCTCTTCTTGCATTGCTACAATCCAAGCATCATCTTTCAGAGTTTCATCAATCTTTGAAGGTTCCATCATTGAGATAAGACCAACTAAAGATTCCTCATTTCTTAGTTGAGATCTTGTCTTCATTGGACTATCCTTGTTGCCTAAGATCAGTTCCTCTGGATGTGATGATTTGTATTTGAAAGTATTTCTTGGGGGCTCATCATCTTCAGACTCATCAACATCAGGTTCAGCAGTTGCTTCAGTTCTTTGTTGTTCAGAGTCTGTAGGAACTGTTATGTTCAGAGGTTTTTCAGAGAATGGATGTTCTGAGTAGTTTGGAATATCTGAATATTGATCCTCTGATACCTGAAATCTAGACAAACCTTCCACAAGCTCTGACACTTGGTCAGGCTCTTTGTCATCAAATTTGACATGCATAGTTTCTTCCACAGTATGTGTTTCAGAAATATACAGTCTGTATGCTTTTGAGCGTTCAGAGTATCCTATAAAAATACCCTTATAACCTCTAGCATCAAATTTCTTTAGATGGACTTTGTTGTTTAAGATATAACATGTACATCCAAACTGATGAAAATAAGAAATATCAGGTTTTCTTCCTTTGAACAATTCATAAGCAGTTTTGTTCAACTTAGATCTGATATAGATTCTATTTTGAACATAACATGCTGTGTTTACAGCTTCTGCCCATAAAAATTTTGCTACATTAGTTTCATGCATCATGGTTCTGGCCATTTCTTGCAGAGTTCTATTCTTCCTTTCTACAACCCCATTTTGTTGAGGAGTTCTAGGAGAAGAGAATTCATGCAAGATGCCATATTTTTCACAAAAGTTTTCAAACGGTTCATTTTCAAATTCTCCACCATGATCACTTCTAACTTTTAAAATAGTGTAGCCTTTTTCATTTTGAATTTGTTTGTAGAAGATGCTAAACTCATCATAAGCTTCATCTTTTGTTCTTAAGATTTTTACCCAAGTCCATCTACTGTAATCATCAACAATTACTAATCCATACTTCTTTCCATTGATAGAGGCAGTGTGAACTGGCCCAAAAAGATCAATGTGAAGAAGTTCCAATGGTCTTGAGGTAGAGACAATGTTCTTAGGTTTAAAAGATGATTTTGTAATCTTTCCTTTTTGACATGAACCACAAAGTGTGTTTGATTGATATTTGATTTTAGGTAAACCTCTGACAAGGTCAAGCTTGCTAAGCTTAGAGATTAACCTCCAGTTAGCATGGCCTAACCTCTTATGCCAGATCCATTTTTCCTCACTCAAGGTCAAAAGACACATCACTTTTTGTTCATTCAAATCAGAAAGATTAATTTTATAAACATTGTTCTTTCTCAGACCTTTGAATATAATGGAGTTATCAGATTGTTTAGATACAGTACATGATTCCTTATTAAAGACAACTACATAACCATTGTCGCAAAATTGACTTATGCTCAATAAGTTATGTTTGAGTCCATCTACTAACCAAACATCATTAATAGATAGGGAAGAATTACCTACTGTACCTGTACCTATTATCTTTCCTTTTTGATTGCCTCCAAAGCCAACAGATCCGCCTTCTTTCAAAGTCAGCTTAGAAAATAGTTGTTTGTCACCAGTCATATGCCTTGAACATCCACTATCCAGATACCATGAGTGATTCATGATACTTCTTTGAGTGGCAGGCTGTATGAGAAACAACTTTAATCATTGCGATAGAACTCTTCATCAAGGTTAATGATAAAGTCATCCCAGTATTTGGTATAAGCCCTTCTTTGATACTTCTTTGAGTGTCAGCCATTTGTCTAGGACATAAGCCCTTCTTCCTTTGCATAGGACTTGTTTCCATACTCTAGGTAGGACATATCCTTTCCTAGTTGGTAAATCTGAATGATACATTATTTCAGCTTTTGGTACCCATCTTCTGGGTCCACGCTTGTTAGTCCACAAATGCTTATTATGTTGTTTAGTGTTAGAGAAAGATCTTGGTTTGGAATAATAACCTTTTTGAAATCTTTTCTTTGTTTGAGATCTGTTATTATTCCAGGATTTGGATTGTTTATGATTCCAGGGTTTGTATTTATTACCAATCCCATGTTCTGATTGATTATATCTACTGACTCTAGAATCATAAATAATCTGAGTCCTGTACTGCATCTGAGATTTGGAGTTTAAATTCTTTCTTTTAAAAACTTCTGAGCTTTTAGATTGATTAGCCTCAGGTACTGAAGTTCCTTTGGTTCCAGAATTTGAAGTCTCAGATTTTGAAGTTTTCAGAACTTCTGAACTAATGTTCTCAGGTTCTGAACAACTTCTATCTTCTGAACTTTCCTTTCCAGATCCTGAGGAACTTGGTTCCTCTGAGCTGTCGGCTTCTAAATCACTCAGATCATCATTGTTATTTTCAACAATACCAGGATTCTTTCCCTCTTCACTGGATGGAACAACATAATAAACCCAAGATTTTCCAGCCTTTTTGGCAGAGGTCTTCAGCTTTGAATATGTTCTACCATATTCATAGCCAAGTCCTTCTCCTCTATGTCTCAAAACATTATAAATTCTATTAGCAGCTTTGCTCTTCCCAAGGTTGAGATGCACAAACTGTTGAAGAGCTATTTCCTGCTCATCAATAGGTTTGTGACAAACAGCACAACCCTTTTCAAAGTCATTTACTCTATTCAGAGTTTCTTGATAGAGACCTTGAAAATGTTCTGCTTGTTCAGTCAGAGTGTCAAGCTTTTCTTGTAAAATTTTTTGTTTACTTAACACTCTGAGATGTTTCTCAATGACCTTGTTAAGTGCAGTTATAAGTTGAGATTTAGAACAGTCAGAAAATACCTCATCTGTTACTTCTGATTCTGATTCTGATTCATCCTCTGAGTCTGCATCTGAGTCAGTTGAAGCCATCAGGGCTAGATTTGCCTCTTCTTCTTCCTCAACTTCTTCCTCAGATGATAGCTCTTCAAAAGTAGCCATCAGACTCTTTTTTAATTTGCTCTTAAATTGTTGTTTCTTTGAGCTGTATCTTTTGCTTTTGTCTTTAGCAGACATTTCTGGACAGTCAGCAATAAAGTGTCCTGGCTTCTTACAGTTGAAGCAGTTCTTCTGATCATCCTTTTTGCTGACAAAGTTTCTGGAACTGTTACCTCTGAAATTTCTTTTGTTAAATCTGTTCCATTGCTGAAACTTGGTGAATAAAGCAAACTCATCTTCACCCATTTCCTCCTCTTGACCATCTGCAGAAGATTCCTCTTCAATGTCAAGAAGCTGAGTCTTAAGAGCTTTAGAAGGAGTCCTAGTTGACTGTAAAGCCACAGACTTGGACTTCTTCTTAGCTTCTGAGTCAGCGTTCAGAACCATCTCATGGCTTCTGAGATTGCTTATCAGAGCCTCAAGACTCAGAGTCTTGAGATTTTGAGCTTCTTCTATTGCAGTGACCTTAGGTCTCCAAGCAATAGGAAGACTCCTCAGAATCTTCTGAACATGATCATAGGTGGAATAACTCCTCTTAAGAGCTTTAAGACCAGATACAAGGATTTGAAACCTTGTAAACATAGTCTCAATGTTTTCATCTTGTTGCATAGTGAATAGTTCATATTGCCTTATCAAGAGACTAGCCTTAGCCTCTTGAACCTTTTCATTACCATCATAGGTAGCACACATAGAGTCAAAGATAGATTTAGCAGTAGACTTGTTCTCTATTCTGACATAATCCTCATGTCTAATAGCACCAACAACAATGTCCTTTACTCTATGATGCTTAGTGTAGGTTTTTAAGTTAGCTGGTGTGAGTAACTTTCTATGCTCAATGGACAATCTTCCATGTTCATTTAAGTTTTCAAAAGTTACTCCAGCTCAACCAAATCCCACAACTCATGATCAATAGCAGTAATATTGCTATACAGTCTTTCCTTCCACCACTCAAATAAAGATGCATCACCATTGAATATAGGGGCTTTTCTATTGCCACTATGTTCATGTGATTCATTACTTAAGTAGTCAAAACCAAAAGCATTTCTAGGACCACCACCAGCACCACTGGCCTCACCGGCTTCACCGGTTGTTCTAGTACTACTATCGTCTCCTCCAGACATAGTGTTCTCACAAGATCTTTACTGTCTCACTGTTAAGTGAAAGTAACAGACCAGAGCTCTAGATACCAATTGAAGGTGTGAAAACACAAGAAGGGGGGGTTGAATTGTGTTTTAGTCAAGTTTAAAACTTTTTCAAGTTCTTAACTTAACTACAACAGCAGCGGATAAATAACACAATAAAACAAGTTAAGAGAGAGAGAGAGAACACACAAGCAATTTATACTGGTTCCTCTCACAAAACGAGAGTAGTCCAGTCCCCTTGCACTTCCAAGGGATTTCACTATAATCACACAAGATTACACCTGCTCAAGCACACAAGCAAGAGACTTCACAACAATGCTCAAGCACACAAGCTTAAGACTTCACACTTAAGCACACAAGCTTAAGTTTCCTCAAGTAATCGTAAAGTATATGAAAGTATACAGATGCTCTTAGAAGAACCTAAAGAGAGCAAATACAAAGAGTACAGAGTATTTGACTAAAGTGCAAAAATACTTGATAAGAGGTTCAGAGCTTGTATACAGAATTCAGAGTTTGTTCAGCGCACGTTCAATCCTTAATAATTGTATATATTTAATGCAGCTGATCCTTCTAGTATATATACCACCAGAAAAGAGTCGTTGCAAAAAGAACCGTTGGAGTTGATAATCTTTTGTCTTCAAGCAGTCTGTCTTGATGCAGTTTGTTTGTATCTAAACTGAGTAAGAGTTTCAGATACTTTGACTACTGCAGAGTAGACTTTCCTTATTCAGCTAACAAGTCTGAAGACCCACGTTCTCAAGTGAGGACAGACAAAACGAGAGTAGCTGAACCGATCAGGCTTGAAAGGTCCTTTTCTTCATTGGTAGAAGAGTTGACTTGCAAAGGGAATCTTCACAGCTTTCAAAAAGATCTTCAGAGGTTGATGAAGCTTTAGTCACTCAAGAAGTTCTGAAGACTTTATCATCTGAAGGTTGTAACTTCTGAAGTCCAACATCTTCTGAGCGCTTGTGAACTTCTGAATTCACATCCTCTGAGCTTGCTTATCTGATGCTTATATCTGCGCACTTAAAATAAATTTTTAGTCCTTCCAATTGTTTATTAATACTTTGTTATCATCAAAACCTTTATAGATTTAGGGGCTAATATTTTTAAATCAATTTTGTTCCAACAGCTTTCTCATTTTTGGACACAAAAATTCCTTTTATGTATCTCTGTTCGCTGTATATTTTCATCTTGGGAATAATATACTAGAAAATCAATTTTGCCTTTGAACAATTGAACATGTTATAAAATCTATCCACTCACTCCATTTGTTGCATATATTATGTATCATTTGAATTTTCTCCCTCATGTATGCTTTTGTCATTGTATTCATGACATGTTTTGCCTTCCAATATATGAATGTAGGGAATTGTTAATTAAAAGGAATGTTATCTGCAAAATTATCAATATAAATGCATCCTCATAAATTAGATGAAATTTTTTCTCACAGGTTTTTCTGTCTCATCTGAATTTTTTCTTCCATTTTCTCATTTCTTCATTGAGTTCCTTCACTTTATTTACCCATTATTAAGCTTCTCCCAATTTGTATTTGGCTTTTCTAGGAATTGAGGCAATCAGAACTATGGTCAAAGTATCGGTTTATTTGTTGCTGCAAACGATGTAGTTCTCAGCCCTTCACATATGTGGATCATGCATTGCAAGTAAGAATTTGAAACTGATATTCTAGTTAAGTTAGATCATCATTTCATTGACGATTTCATTGAAGTCGCCAAACTAAGGAATTTATTTGCATCAAATATGCTCTTTTTAACATGAATTTTCTGATAAATATTTGTGAGTCGCTGAGAAATGAAACTAATATTGTTTTATTATTCAGGAAATATCTGTTTTCAGTGGAGATTCATCTGTTTTACGTTCCAATTACAAGTTCTGCAGAGACACGGCTGATAGAAGATTGACCGATTCAATTGAAGATGTTATATCAGAGTACCTTTTAGTTGGTGATTCTGTGACTTGTTGTGAGAACCTTGAGAAGATTCTTATCGAAGGTCTAAATGATGAGAAGCTAGAGGGAAATGAAAGAAAATCACATTTTAAATTTACGCTGCATCTTCTTCACCACCTCTCTTTAAGTTCCTATACAACACTAGCTTCAGCATATAAAGTGCGCGCTTAGTGATTTATTATCTGTAGATTCTGAAATGGATCTTAACCAATCAAAAGCTTTTCATATGAGCAGGACCAGTGCTGCATATTTTTTGTTACTGGCAGGTGCAGCTCATCATCTCTTCATTTCCGAATCATCGCTTATCGCGTCAGTTGCCAATTTCTGGATAGGAGCTGGTGAATCTTTGTTAACTCTTACCAGAAATTCAGAGTGGAGTAAGTTTGTTAATTTTGATTCGGTTCTGTCAAACCTTGCTTCCGACACAAATTTTGAATGCTCTAAGTGTTCATTAATGGATAGATTTAAAGCATGTACATTAAATGGTCAAATCAAAAGTGAAGAATTTGAGAATGTATCAAACGACTTTATTCATTGTGTCTCAGATATTACTCCTAAAGTTTGGAGTTTCCTTGTCTATGGTTGCCATTTTTTAAAATCATGTAAAGACCCTATCAATTACAATTGGCTAACGTCTTTCGAAAGTGACTCATGTTACACTCATGAATCTGAGAATGTCATCGGTGTTAGCGAACGGGCTTACAATGATCAAACAGGAGCACACATTCTTCAACTTGGTGAACACTGCTTAACATATGGAAGATTATTGGCTTGTATATGTTATGGTCCCCATTCCCAGTTGGTTTCTCATGTTCAAAATATTATAGATCATTAAAATATATTTTTATTTTCAAGAAGAATTCTGATGTACATATGACAGCTTGTGAAAAATTTGGTGTGACCATGAAATAAGATTCTTTCATTCTTTTATGTTGAAAGCTGCTCATGGCTTTGTTATCAAGATGAATTCAATATGGTGTAGGGAATTGTTTTGGGTTCCCACTTCAAAAATTTTATTTTAGGATATTATTTTTAGTGAACAAGAACTCAGGTGCTTTATTTTTGGTGATTCAACATATTATAAATTAATGTGACATACAATCTGATGATATTAAATGAACAAAACTTATGAAATCATAAGAAAACTTGTTAAAAACTTCGGTTTCAATTTTAAAAATTATTCATTCTTGTAATTTAATTATTATTGATATAAAACGTTTATATTTCTCTTTTTAATTCATGTCTATTATTTTTCTTTCTAATCCATGTCTATTATCTAACATGTGAACACCTAATATTATTTTTACCCAAGAAGGAAATAGAACACGACTCTCTCCTCTTCTCTTTTCTCAACCAAGCCGCTGCCTCTAGCAACCGAATTCACCCTCCCCATGTCAATTCAAACTATTGAGTCGAGATGTAACCCTGGTCTTACGGTGGTGCGATCGATTCCTCTGGAGTTGTGATGCCACCATCCCAACAAACCTCAAGGGGTTGTCCCTAGTAGTTGCCGACATTTTGCTAGGTTCTGATATGATTTCCTCTATTGTTGATATGGGTGGTTTGTGATATGGGTTTAATGTATGTATGCGCACCATGAGGGTACGAGGTTCTGACCACCACCTTTGATCTAGAATGGGAGGTTTTTTGTTCTGTTGCCGCCGGAGGCGGTTGTTTAGGTAGAGGCATCGCCTACTACCTTGCCTTTAAAACCAGTTTGAGTTGCTCAAATTTCATTCGGGTTTTCCAAAATCTGTGTGTTGTTTTGTTGGAATCATCCAACGATATGGATTCATCAAGACTTGATTCTAGCCTGATTTTGTTAGAAAGGATTAGGTGTTAGCTAGATACTCCGTGTTGACAATAGTAGTCGTTCGTCATACTAATGGGTTTATTGGGTTGGTGATTGATGTAATCGTAGTGCTCAACCTCGTTGATTAGTCATCCCTTGATCTAACTTTCAATTGGTTCTAATATGCTTTAGATTTTCAACAAGACTTGATTCGTCAGAGGTTTCTAGAGAGGACTAAGTGTGTGAATGCATATATATATATATATATATATGAGGAGGGATTCGTTGACTCCAGGAGTAAGTCTTCATTGACTTACTCCGCTTAATAACTTGATATCGGCATTATATTTCTTCAATCCAACCGTTGAATTCAAATATCTTATTGAGTAGATCAACTCCACAAATTTTTATAAAAATTTTAAAAAATTAGTTATGTATTTGGACTATTGAAATTCAACGGTTTTTTTAAAAGTTTGTTGTACGTTCAATTGAAGTTATCATAAAAAGTATCAAACGATTTTGAATTTTTATAAAAATTTGTGGAGTTGATCTACTCAATGAGATCTTTAAATTCAACGGTTGGATTGAAGAAATATAATGCCGATATCGAGTTATTAAGCGGAGTAAGTCAATGGAGACTTACTCCTAGAGTCAACGGATCCCTCCTCTATATATATATATATATATATATATATATATATATATATATATATATATATATATATATATATATATATATATATATATGTATATATACAAAAATTAGGGGGACATAAACCTAACCAAGTGACGCAATACGAAACGGTCCATGTACCCACTAATCCCTCCAGCAAGCAGGAATCGATGATGGATTTTTCAAGCTAAACAATCTGAATCAAGGAAAGATACATGTATTACAATGAGACCTCTCTATCAACTGCTGATGAATTAAATCTTGTCCAAAGCAGCCCAGAATCAATCATAAATAGATTTTTCAATTTGGTCGCTTACGTTTCCACCATTTGCATTAATTAGTACTTTATATTAATTTTGCCACTAACACCGTTTGAAGTATACACGTGTCCAAGTATCCACGTGTCTGTCCACATATGCAAATTGTCTGCCAATGCAAACGGTAGAAACGTAAGACACCAAATTAAAACGTAAAATAAAAGCAATGTATCAAATGTGTAGTTAAACCTTTAATATATTATCATAAATTGCATTAGATTTAATATAAATCCATATATATGTGATTTAAGCTATTATTATAAATAGATTTCTTAATTTAAAATAAATCTATGAATGAGACATTGTTTTCTCTGTGATCCAATGTGGTGGAACTGTGAACTTGGCACAGTCTACCATTTCTCTCGCCAGTTCGTGTAAGCTTGAGACATTTGAATTAGAAATAGTTTATTTGGAGGCATGAAGAAAACCCGATTCTTGGCACGCAACACCTCAAGCTTTCTAGTGACTCCAAAAGGATAAAAGAGTTGAAGCAAATCATTCTGCAACAGGATGAGTCACAATATATATATATATATATATATATATATATATATATATATATATATATATATAAATGAAAAAATTGAAACCAAATTAAATAAGAATATCTTTGTTGTTCACCCCATGTCTTCAATTGGCGTACACCCTACTCAATATTTAAAATATATATTATAAAAATATATTATAAAAATTTATTTGAGATGCGTACAATCATATCTACAATACAAAATTGCACCAATTCATGCACACATATCACATTATTAAAAAACATTTGTTATTCATCGAAATATATAGTTCATACAAATCACTCGCTCACAAGATCACGTCAAATTATAAACTTCAAATTATGTCAACAGAATATAATCTACATAATCTTGGAAATTCATTTAATAAATATAAATATAACAATTAATATTTTTTTTGGTTACAATATCGCAATTAATATATAAGGAAGAGAACAAGCAACTTATGAAGTTAATATGGAAGAGAACAAGCCCTTTTTTTGTTAAAATGAAATTCATAAATAAAAGTTACTAGGTTTGGTCTAGTGGTGAGGAGTTTGAATAGTATGCATGAAGTCCGGAGTTCGATTCTCTACTCCATTGTAAACAAAAAAGATAAACTCATAAATAAGAAATATAGAACTGCTTATAATAAGGATCTAAATAAACTACTTCCTTTCGTGGATAAAAGTAAATATAACAAAAAACACATATCATACCATAATCAGGTTAGAATAACAGAATCCATGATATGATCATATTAAAAAACCCACAAATATTACAAACAACACAAACTGAGAGAAGAGAGAGAGAATTTACTTAAGATTTCTCTTATGCAACATTTCAAATGTGAATGACCTTGTAAGGTTCAGCCATTTCGAATCACCCGTAAAAATATGGGAAAAAAAAGCCTAATAAATTAGTGATTATGTGTTACTTTCCAAGATTTAAATCTTAAAATTTTAGTGAGAATTTCTAAAGAATCCCTCGGCTCATCAATCGATTTGATATACAAATATTAATAAGTGATTATGTTACTTTCGAAAGGTTAAATCCTAATACACATCCGAGTTCCTTGGCTCATAAATCGAGCTGGATCTAATTAGCTCGTTCACTTTCCATTCATTCTTTGCCAATTAAATGGTAGTATTCATCAACAAACCCTACGGTTGTCAAGTAACATTTGTACAGCATGGAAATGCTTATTATGAAACTTACAACATAATTCAAACACCAAAAACAACATAACGAAAAGAAAAATAATAAAAGCGACACATATGCATCATAACAATATATAATCAAAACTCAATATATAGAGATCAAAATCCAATTGGATAAAATCGTGAGGTTTTCTTAAAACTAAGTGTTATTCAAATTTAAATTTTTTGTCCAACTCAATCCATTTTGAGAGAAACCCAGATTCTCAATTCAACACATAAATCTATGAGTGAAGAACAAAAGAGTGGTGAAAAAAAATTGACATACAACAAAAGGGTATCTCAAGTTGTAAAAAAAGAGCATAAAAAATTTGTAAAAAGTGAGAAAATTAAACTAAGACGCAAAAGAGAGAGTTTGTGTGTTACTCATAACACATACTTATAATTCACATAATATAATAATATAATTTTAATTGGGATTATAAAAGATTATTTTGACTAAAAAATGCCAAAGATTTTAAAAGACTGTGTAAGGTTATAATAATTTAATTTTTTGTAAAATATTCTTTACAAGAAATGTCGTAATAATAATAATAATAATAACGACTTAAATACAAATCGGTCCCTATATGCAAAATTTGAATTTAATTTAAAATACATTAATACAAATAAATGTTATGACATTGAATAATTATATGATGAGTATATACGTAGCCAAACTCCGGATTACTCGAGTGTTCACCTTATAATATTTGATATTATTTAATGCATTAAATTTTTTTATACATATTGGGTAATTATTAAATTCTTGAATTTTTTTATTACTATATTTTTTATTACTATATTTTTGTTAAGTTTTTATAATAATAGGTATATGGGTCATAATAGTATATTAACCATTATGGTTAAATATATTTATTATTTAATATTTTTTTTGTATATAATATAAATTTTGTATATAATTCATTTCTCCCTTACTTCTTGTGAACCCTAGCTTCTGCACCGTTCCTGATTTCATTGTCATTCTTCAAGATTTGTCGCCATTCAACCCCCAATGCCACATTCAAGCTTCTGTTTCAGGTTTCTTTTTTATCTTTTCCTCTTAAATTTTTATTCTTCTATGTTTTTGAACTTCTTTGTTTCTCCTCTGTTAGCTTAAGTTTTTCACCCATGTGATCGTTTATTAGCTTATTTTTATTCTCTATTTTTGAACTTCATTTAATGTTGTTTGTGCAACAAAGCCTATCAACCATGTCATCTTCATTGGAAGCACCATCAAATTCTACATTTGTTGAGTCCAATGTTGTAAAGCCTAAACCAACCAGCAATAATATTTGATTTAGCATGGCAGTTTAACCATCGCGGAAGGACCTGAATAAAATGAACAAGGTCATATGTGATTTATGTTTGCTCACCTCTTCTAGAGGAATTATAAAGCAAAACGACATCAATTGAGAATAAAGGGAGACGTAGTTGATTGTCGTGAAACACCTTCAGATGTAAAGGTGCTGCTGTAGGTAGATTTGAATGAGAAAAAAAGGAGAACTCAAAATGGAAAGAGGCTAGTCGAGC
The DNA here is from genome assembly GCF_020283565.1 of Trifolium pratense. Taxonomy (NCBI): domain Eukaryota; kingdom Viridiplantae; phylum Streptophyta; class Magnoliopsida; order Fabales; family Fabaceae; genus Trifolium; species Trifolium pratense. The sequence goes on along the minus strand of NC_060060.1, from coordinate 9,734,698 downwards.
CGTTATTACCCGACAATCTGACTGGTGACACTCAAAATTTCACAAGTCACCTGACTTTAGGCTCATGTGACCTCTTTCCATTTCAAGTTCTCATTTTTTTCTCATTCAAATCTACCAGCAACAACCCCTTTACATCTGATGGTGTTTTACGGCAAGCAAATATGCCTCCCTTTATTTCCAATTGATGTCGTCTTGCTCTAGTAATTCCTCCAGATGAGGTGACCAAACAAAAATCACATGTTACCTTGTTATTTATAATCAGGTCCTTCTCATGGTTAAACTGTCATGCTAAGTCAATATTATTGCCGGTTGGTTAAGGCTTTACAACCATGGACTTAACAAATGCAGTGTTCAATGGTGCTTCTGATGAAGATGCCATGGATGACAGACTTTGTTGCACCAACAACATTAAACGAATTGAAGTTCAAAAACACAAAATAAATATAAGCTAATATATAAAGGAGAACAAGGGAGAAAAACTGATAGGAGAAACAATGAAGCTCGAAAACAAAGAAGAATAAAAGTTTAAGAGGAAATGAAGGAAAAGATGAAAAAGAAACCTAAAACAAAAGCTTGGGTGGCACTAAGGGTTGAATGGCGACAAATCTTGAAGGATGACTACGAAATCAAGAACGGCGTGGAAGCTAGGGTTCACAAGGATAAGTAAAGGAGAAATGGGTTCTATACAAATTTTATATTATATACAAAATAAAAATTAAATAATAAATATATTTAACCATAATAGTTAATATACCAATATGACCCATATACCTATTATAAAAACCGAACAAAAACATAATAATAATTTTTTTTGAATAATTTAATAGTTACCCGACATGTATAAATTTGATAAATTCATTAAATAATACCAATTATTATAAGGTGAACACTCTAGCTAATAATCCGGAGTTTGATACTCATCATCTAATAATTTAATGTTATTATATCATTGTCTTATATATTAATATATGTTAAATTCAAATTTTGCATATATAAGGTACCAATCATCGAAGGAGTATTATTGATGTATTTAATTGGTTATTATTATTATTATTATTATTATTATTATTATTATTACATTTCTTGTAAATAATAATATTTTACAAAAAATTAAATTATTATAATCTTACAAAGCACGTTTTTTACAAGTTGAGATACCCTTTTCTCGTGTGTCATTTTTTTCACCACTCCTTTGTTCTACTTCACTCATAGATTAATGTGTTGAATTGAGAATCTTTGTTTCTCTCAAATTCGATTGAGTAGGACAAAAAGTTTAAACTTTTATTCGAATAACACTTGGTTTTAAGAAAACCTCGCGATTTTTCCAATTGGATTTTGATCTCTCTATATATTGGGTTTTGATTATGTATTGTTATGATGCATATGTGTAGCTTTTATTACTTTTTTCTTTTTCTTATGTTTTTGTTGGTGTTCGATTTGCATTGTGAGTTTCATAATAAGCATGTTCATCTTTGTACGAATGTTACTTAAGAACGGTAGGGTTTGATGATGAATGCTACCATTTAATTTTAAAGAGCTAACTAGATCCAGCTCGATTTATGAGGCGAGGAACATGGAAGGTGTTTTAGGGTTTAACCTTTCAAAAGTAACATAATCACTTATTTATTAATTTTTGTTTATCAATCGATTGATCAACTGAGGGATGCCTTCGGAATTCTCCCCGGAATTTTAGGATCTAAATCTTAGAAACTAACATAATCACTAATTTACAATATTTTTTTCCAGTTTTTACATGTGATTCGAAATGGCTGAACCTTCCAAGGTCATTCACATTCGAAATGTTGCACCAGAACCAGAGATATCTGAAATAATTTCTCTCTCTCTCTCTCTCTCTCTCTCTCTCTCTCTCTCTCTCTCTCTCTCTCCCCCTCCTCTCTTCTCTCTGTTTGTGTTATTTGTATTTGTGGTTTTTTTTTAATATGATTGTATCATGGATTCACATATTCTAACCTGGTTATGGTGTGATCAGTGTTTTTTTTGTTATATTTACCGTTATCCACGAAAGGAATTAGTTTATTTAGATCCTTATCGAAATAGGTTCTATATTTCTTATTAATATATGAATTTCTTTTTCTTTTTTGTTTACAATGGAGCAGAGGATCGAACCCATAATCTCATGCATACCATCCAAACTCCTCACCACTAGACCAAACCTAGTGACTTTTATTTATGAATTTCATCGTAACAGTTTTTTGCGTGCTCATATTAACTTCATAAGTTGCTTGTTTTCTTCCATATTAATTGTGATATTTATATTTATTAAATGAAATTGCAAGATCATGTAGATTATATTTTGTTGACATAATTTTAAGTTTATAATTTGATGTGATCTTATGAGCCAGTCATTTGTATGAACTATATATTTCGATGAATCACAAATGACTTTTAATAATGCGATATGTGTTCATGAATTGGTGCAATTTTGTGTTGTAGATATGAATGTATGATTCATATCTCATATAAATTTTTATAATATATATATTAAGTAGGGTGTTCGCCTATAGAAGACATGGGGTGAACAGCAAAGATGTTCTTATTTAATTAAGAGCTCTTGGTTTCAATTTTTTCATTAATTTATATATTGTGACTCATCGTGTTGCAGAATGATTTGCTTCAACTCTTTCATCTTTTTGGAGTCATTAGAAAGCCTGTGGTGCTGCGCACCAAGAATCAGGTTTTCTTGATGCCTCGATATTAAATGAACTAATTCTAATTCAAATGTCACTAACTTACAAGAACCGAAGAGACAAACTGTAGACACTGCCAAGTTCACAGTTCCACCACATTGCACCACAGAGAAAACAATGTCTGGTTCATAGTTTTATATTAAATCAAGAAATCTATTTATAATAATAGCTTAAATCACATATATGGATTTATATTAAATCAATAATGCAATTTATGATAAATATTAAAAGAGCTCTAACACTGTTAACACCGAGCATCCACACACCTAGTCTTTAAGGTACGATGATCAACTACTACTGTCAACACAGAGCATCCACACACCTAGTCCTCTTGAGCAACCTCTGATGAATCCAGTCTTGTTGAAAATCTAAAGCATACCAGCCATAACCAATTGAAAATTAGATCGAGGGATGACTAATCAACGAGGTTGAGCACTACGAGCACATGAATCACCAACCAAGTGAACTCATTAGTACGACGAACAAAGCACCTTGTTCAATGAAACTTACGCACCTCATCACTCGCCCCCCACTAACCAAGACTCTTCCACATTAAAAGGAGCGTGACCAATTTTACAATTAAGCACGAAAGCAATATCCACTAACCAAGACTCCTCCACATTAACCCCAATTTGCATACTTTTAAGAAAATTAATCCTTAAACCAGAGAGTAACTAAAAAAGGATCAAAATTTCCTTAAAGACTTGAATATTCGCCCATAATCAGAGTATCGTCTACAAACTGAATTTCTGAGTTCCCACCTACCATGCACTAGTAAACATACCAGCGTCTGATGTTGCCATTAACAACAAATGCAAACCCTCTACCGCTATTAAAAAGAGAAAAGGCGACAAAGAGTCCCCCTGACGAAATCCACGCTTCAAGGGAAATTCATACGTCGGGAATCCATTAAGAAGAACATAAGTTGTCGCTGACCCAACACATTCTTTCATCCAACTCCTCGATTTTCTTGAGAACCTCATTTTTCCAAGCACCACATCTAAATAACTCCATTCCACTTAATTATAAGTTTTCTCAAAATCCACTCTTAACATAATAAACTATTTTTTTTATTTCTTCGCAATATTAACCACTTCATTCGCAATCATAATACTATCGAGGATTTGACGTCCTTTCGCAAAATCCAACTGAGACTCTGATATGACATCCCCCATGACTGCCTTCAATCTATTCGCCAAAACTTTAGCTAGGACTTTATACATACCCCCAACCAAAAAATTAGGATGGAAATCACCAAGAGTCTGAGGATTATCCCCCTTCGGAATCAAAACGATAAACATGTTGTTTACCTTAGCCAAAAAATCCTTAATGAAGCCAAAGTTAATCCCATCTAGTCCGAGACTTTTGTTACTGTCATCACTAAACGACATCTCCGACCAATACGCCTGATTTTGGCTAATAGATCGAAACTAAAGATTCTAAACCCCAACTCTTTCCACAATTACTGATTGAAAATGATTTGATAAGTGATTAAAAACTGCCTCACGAACCCCATTTATACCTTCCACCTAAGAACCATTAACAATAATGCTAACAATAGAGTTAACCCTCTTCCAAGCTGACATCACCCCATGGAAAACTTTTGAATTAACGCCACCTTCCGTTAGCCACAACAAACGAGCCTTATTCCAATGGATACTACAATGGACACTGGAAATAAAGTAAACTTGGTCTGAAAGAAGCTGAGTTTCTTCCCTCTCAAACTCTGTTAAAACAACGTTCTCACCTTTTTCTTCCAAAACACTCCTCCTACCCCTCACATCCGTCAAACGCCCCTCAATATTCTGATTGTGTTTAACCTGTCAGCCCCTCAAACAACCCTTCAGTAGCTTCAATTTTTCCTTCAAAACATTACCCCCACATCCAATAATCTGAAATGATATCTACTTCTCTCTAACAAACTCGACAGAGCCCAGGAACTCTGACCACAACTTCAACATTCGAAACGACTTATGCCCCCAATTCTCTTCATTAAATGACAACAAACTCGGACAATGATCAGATAAAACGTTAAATAAACACGTCTGGATACATAAAGGTCATGTCAAACACCATTCTTCTCCCTATTCTCATATCCAACTTGCGCTCTATTTTAATTTGTTCGAAGCTTCACACGAGCTGGATTCATCAAGAGTGTTTTTGCTTGATATTGCTCGAAAAAGCTAGGTGCGTAGATACTCCATGTTGACGATAGTATAGTCGTTCATCGTGCTAATGGCTCACGGGTTTTTGGTAATCCTCGTGCTCGTGTGCTCAGTCTTGTTGATTGATCATCCCTCGATGTGACTTTTGATTGATTCTGGGCTGCTTTGGACAAGATTTAATTCATCAGCGGTTGATAGAGAGGTCTCATTTTAATATATGCATCTTTCCTTTGTTTAGCTTGAAAAATCCATCATCGATTGCTGCTTGCTGCAGGGAGTAGTGGGTACATGGACCGTTTCGTATTGCGTCACTTGGTTAGGTTTATGTCCCCATATAAAGAGATGTAGACAAACGATAGGTGCGAAGCTTGCTTGGTTCCCTGATTTCTACATGCTCTTCGCTTTAAACTTGTCAGGAACAATTATAATCATTGATAGTTTGGCTAAAACCAAACTCGAATTTTAATATGGATCCAATAAAATAATCACATGCTTCAGTATTGGACCAGATTTGATAAACCTACTCATTTTTTTCAAATATTAATTGACTAAATGAAGATTCATCGTTTTTTATAAAAATTACTCAACCTTTATATTTTTTTGTAAAATTAGTGTAACTTGTGTCAACAAAAAAAATATGCATGATTACATATTTTCACTATTTTTATAGCATCATAAAATGATAATATGATCATACTTTTTCATAAAAATAACTTATTTTCACTATTTTCAATGGGTCAATGTGATTTTTAGCTGATGGTCCGTGTTAGTGTGTCAATGTGTTCTTTGGCTCATGGTCGATCCGGTTTCACCCGAAACCCAATGACATGGGCCAACTCATTTGTTTGAGTTGGATTTAATGGGTTTGGTCGGATTGATTGGTTTGATCAATACACCTCTAGTGGTGATTGAACTATTCTAATAACCTAAATATATAAAGTTCAATTTTTCAATTTAACATGTTGAATAACCTTATTTTGGTTATCAAACATCAAACATTAATTTTAACAGTAAGAAGTAATGTCCACCAAAGTAAAATATAACATACCTATATGCAATTCTTCCATAATTGACATGTTTTCATATTGTTGCCTTATTACTTGACCTTGCTTTTGGTTCTCCACTTCTTTCCGCTATTATGTTTTGAGAAGGTGGTTTGATCCATTTCCAGCAAGAAGCTTCCTCCTAATTATACATCATTTTCACATTAAATACATTTTTTTTAACTGTTTCATCTATATTTTAGGTTTGGGAATCGAATTATTTAATCAATTTTAAAAGTAGGTACTCTATATCGATATCTTTTACAATTTTGTTAAAAGGTTATATTCAAATTTCCTAAATAAATTAATCAAAACAAATAGTAATGCTATTGATTGAAATCCAAAAAACCAATAATGAATTATCATTAAATAGATTATAATAAATACAGTTGCATACCTAAAAAAAAAGACAAAATTTCACTTCTTCATTCAGAATTTAATCAAGAAAATCACAGTTGTTGACTATTTTCTTAGCCATTATCAAAGCAAACAAGAAAAATAGTCTGTAAATTGAGTTTTGTTCTCATCCTTATGGATCTGATGGAGACAAAATGATACAAGAATAAACAAGATAAAATAATAAATAATCTGAGTTTTGTTATATATGAGAACACATTTAAGTGGATTGATGATTTTCGTTCGATTACATCTAAAATAATAGTCTGTGAATTGAGTTTTATTGTCATGCTCGTGGATTTGATGAAAAAAAAAATCATAAAAGAATAAACAACATAAAATAATCTCAAAAAATAATATATATATATATATATATATATATATATATATATATATATACACACAAAATTGATTCGAGAAATTATGATTTCGGCATTATAAATACACACTTTGAAGTAGAATGATGATTTCCATTGATTAGATGTGAAATAATAATCAACAAATTAATTTTTGTTGTCGTGCCCGTGGATCTAAAGGAGACAAAATGATACATGAATAAACAAGATAAAATAATCAGAGAAAAATAAAATACAACTGATGAGAGAAAATTATAAATCACTTCAGCTTTGTTACACATATTTAAGTATAATGATGATTTTCATTTAATTAGATTTGAAATAATAGTCTGTGAATTAAGTTTGTTTTCTCGTGGATTTGATGGAGACAAAATGATACGAGAATTAACATGATAAAATAATCCAAGAAAAAAATATACAAAGGATGCGAGAAATTTATAAATCACCTGAGCTGTGGATCTGAAATAATAATCCGAGAATTGAGTTTTGTTCTCATGCTCGGGGATCTGATGGAGACAAAATGAAACATGAATAAAAAAGATAAAATAATTCGAAAAAATATATATAAATTTATGAGAGGAAATTATGAATCACCTGAGATATAAGTACACATTAAAGCGTAACTATGACTTCGATTTGATTAGATGTAAAATAATAGTTTGCGAATTGAGTTTTGTTGTCATGCTCGTGGATCTGATGGAGACAAAATGAAACACGAATAAAAAAGATAAAATAATCCGAAAAAATATATATAAATTTATGAGAGGAAATTATGAATCACCTGAGATATAAGTACACATTAAAGTATAACTATGACTTCGATTTGATTAGATCTAAAATAATAGTATGCGAATTGAGTTTTGTTGTCATGCTCGTGGATCTGATGGAGACAAAATGATACAAGAATAAACAATATATGAACGGTCGATGAGTGATATAGAGATCATGGAAGGCTATTTTTATTACTTTTTACGAACAAATTAGCGGGAGATATGATGGTACAGTGAACAAACGAGAAAGAGAGTGAAATGGAGCTTTAGGGAAGCGCCGCTGACCTTTGTTAGCATTATCAACGAAAGAAAAATCATAAATTTATACGAAGATTACTAGATGATGGGCTAGGGTTATGTTGGGCCGGTTTTAATTTTTTTTAAAAAGATATCTTTTTTTTAAAGCAAGGCACTACAAGAAAACATGCATTTACTGGCGGCCAAAAGCCCTCAGTAATGCACAAATTTCGTCTAAAATGCATGCATTACTGACGGCCTTGGGCCCTCTGCAATTAGCTCGCCAGTAATGTTTACTGACGGCCCAGGACCGTCAATAACGTTACTGACGGCCTGGAGCCGTCAATAATGCCCAACGGTCACAATCAAAAGACTTACTCATTTATGACGGCCTGCAGCCGTCAGTATTGCTTTCCCATTTGTGACGGCCTGCAGCCGTCAGTAATGTTAACGCATTAAAAAAAAATTAATAATTTAATTATTTAAAAATCAATATTAATATTGATTTTTAAATAATTAAATTATTAATTTTTTTAAAAAAAATTCTAGTTTTAATAATTTAGTTTTTTTAAAAAAATATACTGCATAATAAATAATTAAAAAATATTAAATATAATTTTATTTTTACAAAAAAATATTAAAATTTAATAAAAAGCATAATAAAAATACTTAACATAAGCATAATTAAACATAATGATAATATTGTCATTACAAAAAGAAAACAATTAAACACAATATAAATTGTCGTTATGTTATACAAATAATTAAATGAACAACAGATTATTAAAATTACACATCAAGGTTGGTCAGGCGGCTGATATAGTGGTCGCTTCCCCTTGCCACTGTATGTTGGCTGACGCGACCTTCCTCGGCCTCGGCCTCTACCTCCCTCATTTATTACGACTCCGGGGAGTGACGTTCGCGGAGGTCGTGCCACAGGCCTATGAACGAAGTTAATTGGGGCTTGATTGGGATCAAAGCTGGCTTGATTCGGGAAGAAGTTGTCTTGGGGTTGATTGGGGTTGTCATGTGGGATTATGAAGTCTTGTTGATATGGATTTGATGATCTCTGTCGATGGTATTCGGTGAAAGCAGTTTGTTGATTATTTCTACCGCTTCCGCCACTACTGCTTCCACTTGTTTGCCCAACAGGATCAAAAAATTGTAAATGAATTGGTTCATTAAGCATTTGACTCATATCCTCTATGCTCATACTCAGTACTGGATCACCCTCTCGGTACTCCGGCAGCTGATTCAAATTGACCATGCTATTCAAATCCGGTCGATATTCTTGTTCACCGGCATTTTGATTTTGTCGTGCCGATCCCTGAGATGATGATCCAACCCCCGCCGGCGCCGGCGCCCTCTGCTGCGCAAAGAATTCCTGCAATACATGTTGGACCCGTTGGTCCACCCGCTCATTAAATGTTGCTTCGTACTCTTCGCGGAATTCTTCCCGATACGTGGCCCTCATTCGCGCTTCATACTCATCATCGGTTTCCTCTCTTTGAGCTGGACGAGAGCGTCCTGTACTAGATGAAGATGAAGATGTGTAAGTGACATCTCTCAAACCAGTTGGGTCACTTGCATATAAAGAAGATGTACACCCAGCAGCGAATTTGCGACCTCGAGTCGCACCACCAGCATTCTTAACAAAAGCCAATGACATCTTGTTTCGACGAACCTCCTCATTATCTCGCCTATGAGGTGGTAGTCGTAGTTGGCTTGCATTATATTCTTCAGCCCAAATTTGCGTCAACCTCTACAATAAATTAAAAAATAATTATAATTAATTAATTATAATATTAAATATAATTATAATGTTTAAAAAATAATGTTATAAGAAATAAATAATAAATAATATATATAAATACTTACCGAAACTTCTTGCGCCCTTGCCCCCGTCCATTCACCGGAATCTGCATACTTGTGCATCATGTCATTCATTTCCATAAAGGTGGGTGGACGACCAAATTGTTGAATGAACTCAAGACGAAGCGTTCCGGCAGATTTCGACCCTCCAGAGTGTACGCACGCACGATTGGCTTCATCGGTATTTCTGTTGGCTTTGTTCTTTATACACTTTGCCTTATACTCTTCCTCTTCCCATCTGAGGCACAACATAGGGTATGAGTTACCAGCGAGCCAAAGTGGTGGCTTTGAAGGATCCTTTTTAATCTTTTTCCGCGCTTCAAAAAGTAAGGTTGACAGACGCTTGGTGGCTTTTCTGTTGAATATAGCCTCAATAGCCGCTGTGTGGTGATTTAGCCAAGTTACTTGCGACTACGAAAAATAAAGAAAAATTGTTAATAAATTAGTAAATATATGTTTAGTAACAAAATTGATTGGATAAAAAATTAATTATAAATAAAAACGTACCCTGAAGCCATTCCAAAATTGTTGATATCCACGCTCATCTGCCCTGACCTCCGTCCAGTTGAGATATGGAGCCTGAAATTTGGATTTCAATGCATTATTGATTGCCTTATTTGCCGGATTTTGGGGTTGCAAACTGCACAATATATATATATATATATATATATATATATATATATATATATATATATATATATATATATATATATATATATATATAGTTAAGAATAATAATCATATATATCCAATTAATTTATTAAACACAAATTCTTAATAATAATTAACTTACTCTGTGGCGGTATATGGCATGATGATGGGTCTACCATACCGGTCAACCAACAATTCATTTTGAGGAGCTAGAAGTGCAATATCGGCAATTTCCTCGTCCTCGTGGTCATCATCGTCGTCGTAGGAGTCATACTCCTCTTCCACACCATCTACGGTTCGAGACTTGGGCATACCCTCCAACCATCGATTCCGAACAACGCGGCGGGGTAATCTACGTCTACGTCCACCGCGTCCGCGTCCTCCGCGTCCGACACCCGGTGGTGGTGGAACATCATCAATGTCATCATCGACATTGTCATCATCGAAATTTTCTTCATCTGGATTCATCTATAATAAAAAAATATATGACAAATATATTTATATAATTAAGAAATACATGACAAATATATATATATATATATATATATATATATATATATATATATATATTGTTTTATAATTCATCATCATTAAACGATAAACAAATGCAACCAAAAACAAATATTCAAGTACAACGATTAATATTATTACAACGCGGATAACTATATTATAAAATTAATTGTCATCCCAATCTGATACATCTTCATCATCACTGCCTTCATCATCACCATTAGCTTCGACGTCCTCTTCATCAACATCACCATCAGAAGGTACTTCTTCGGCTTCTTCTTGTACACAAAGTTGATTAAAAGTTTCAACTGCAATGACATCATCAACATTGGACATCTCATCTTCCTGATATGGTTCATCTTCACGTTCATCTATCTCATTTTTTTCAATCAGACCCCTTGGTTTTGATGTTATTGCGGCACACCAACCTCGCTTATCCCTTGTAGTCGATGGATAAGGGACATAGTGAACTTGTCTGACGTTATGAGCCATAGCAAACGGATCATACAATGGATAATGTTTGTTCATTTTTATGTCCACGGTATTAGTCTTTGAATCATATCTGGTACCTCTATTTGAAGGATCAAACCATTTACAGTAAAACAACACGACTGTTTTCTTGTAATCAAGGTAATTGTATTCGATTTCAAATATGTTCTCAATGACACCGTAAAAATGTCCTTCACCATTTTCAGTCACACCTTTCATACACACTCCACTGTTTACTGTTGTTTTTCCTTCACTCCAACTGTGTGTCTAAAATCTGTAACCATTGACAAAGTAGGTGTGCCATTGTTTAACGGTTGACTTTGGGCCATCAGATAAGTTTCTCAAGTGTTGTATGACACGAGTTGCGGGTGTTTGTTGGTACATGTATTCTTTGAACCATGCTGGAAATTGCGAATTGATTTGAGCAGAAGTATGTTGTGTTAAAAACATCCTAAGTTATTAAATATCGTTAGTTATAAGCAAACTTAATTGGAATAAATAATTATTTATTAACTAATTAAAAATACTCACTGTAAATATGGCTCGACTTCATTGCAATTAATCAGCAAGTGAACATGCGCCGAATAGAGAACTTTGTCACCAGGATACAACACTTTCTCACCACCACCATTACGACCAGGCAAGCTGAATATTGACATGTTTAATGGGTGAATTCTCACAGGCCGAGATGTTTCAGTTTCATTGCGTATATGGCTTGATGACAACGTGTCTTTGAAGTAATGCGAACAAAAGTAAATTGTTTCGCGGTGTAAGTATGTTGCACAAATTGAGCCTTCGACCCTAGCTTTGTTTTTCACGGCACGTTTTGCATAACCCATGAACCTTTCGAACGGGTACATCCATCTATATTGAACCGGCCCACCAAGTCTAGCCTCGTATGCAAGATGCACCACAACATGCTCCATAGAATCAAACAAGGCAGGAGGAAATATTCTCTCCAACTTACACAAGATCAGTGGAATGTCATTTTCCATCTTGATGAGATCAGCCTCTCTTAGCGTTGTCGAACACAAATTCTTGAAAAATTGACTGATTTCAATAAGCGGATTCAATACATGTTGGGGTAAAGAACTAAATGCAATCGGAAGTAAAGTCTGGAAAAAAACATGACAATCATGACTTTTCATCCCACGCATCCTTCCGTGGTCAACATCAGCGCATCTCGCCAAATTCGACGAATAACCGTCTGGCATCTTCACTTCTTTTACCCATCGACAAACAGATTTTGCTTCGTCAGGAGATAAAGTATAGTTTGCACGAGGTTTAAGAAGTTTGCCGTTAGATGTCTCCACCAACAACAGTTCGTTACGTTTGCAATACAACCCTATGTCTCTCCTCGCGTTGTCATTATCTTTCGTTTTTCCTTTGACATTCATGACAGTGTTAAATATATTTTCAAACACATTTTTCTCAATATGCATAACATCAAGGTTGTGACGTAAAAGGTTGTCTTTCCAATACGGCAAATCCCAAAAGATACTTCTTTTTGTCCAGTTGTGTGTTTGTCCATAACCACGCGGTTTAGAGGCAACACCACCTACAACCTCAACCTTTGGAATATCTTTCACTTTGTTCCAGACTTGTCGGGATGTCAAATAATCTGGTGGATCACGAGTCTCGGTCTCACCATGAACAAAAGCATTTTTATTTCTTCTAAACGGATGATCAGTAGGCAAGAACCGACGATGACAGTCAAACCAAGTAGCCTTCCCACCGTTGTGTAACCAAAACGCTTTGGTGTCCATCATGCAAATAGGACATCCTAGTTTACCATGTGTCCCCCATCCAGACAACATCTCATATGCAGGAAAATCATTAATGGTCCACATCAAAGCTCCTCTCATATTGAAATTTCGTTTTTGGTTGATATCATACGTCGCAACACCGTTCCACAATCTCTTCAAATCATCAATCAAAGGTTGTAAATAGATATCAATACCAACAGTTGGACTAGATGGGCCTGGTATTACAGCGGCTAAAAACATGTAAGGTTTTGACATGCACATATCAGGAGGAAGATTGTACGGGGTAATCAGAACAGGCCAACATGAATATGGAGTGGCTGATACTTGAGTATATGGTGTAAATCCATCTGAGCATAACCCAAGTCGGACATTCCGTGGCTCCGAAGCAAAGTCGGGATAAACTTGATCAAAATGCTTCCAAGCCATTCCATCAGAAGGATGTCGCAACTCACCTGACATTTTTCTCCTTTCATAGTTTTCACGATGCCATGTCATTTTACTGGCAGTTTGCATCGATGCATACAACCTTTGCAACCTTGGTATTATGGGTAAATAGAACATCGCCTTTCTTGGGATTGGCTTCCTTCTGACTGACCGTGAATTTCTTGTTACACGATATCTTGGTTCTTGACAAAATTTACATTCAAGTAATGCACCGTCATCTACACCAAATTCGTTGCTATAGTACAACATACACCCGTTAACACAACAGTCAATTCTCTTCGCTCCGAGTCCTAACTTTGCAACCAATTGTCTTGCTTCGTAATAATTTTTTGCAGGGTCGTCGACATCATTTGGCACATAAATCGGCGTATTAAACCCAAGGGCATTAGTTATCATATTGTCCATCTCATTAAACGGATCATAATGCTGATGATAATATTCGGGAACAACAACGAGCTGAAAAACACTGCTTGAAGCACGATTTTGATTCACGGGAACAGTCGTGGAACATCCCTCGCCATGACTTGACCAAACCCAATAATTAGGTTGGAATCCCTTTTTATATAAATGAGACCTAATTTCATCTTCGCTCCGTATTCTTGTACATCGACAAAGTACACACGGACATCTAATTCCCCCTTCACGTATCACAATGTCATTATATTTTACTGTATTGATAAACATTTCGACCCCTATTTTAAATTCCTCTTTAACCCGGCCCCTCTTTCCAGGATTATGTCTATCGTACATCCAATTACGATTGGTAAAATCCATATCTGCGTAGTTTAATTAATATATAATTAGATCAATATATGTATTAAATTTATTACTTTATTTTTCAAAAGTATTTTGGACATATATATATGTCTACTCAACAATAACATATAAACTTTTAACATTTTATTTTTAAAGTTTATGGTTTATTAAATCTAAAAAATACTAAGTTTTTTAGTTGACAAAACTACCGACTTTTTAACATATATATTATAATTTTTTAAAATATAATTGTTTTTCTTTTTTTAAATACATAGTAATAATAAAATGCTAGTAACTATTTCTAAGTGTACGGTAAAAATAAAACTATCACTAAATATTATAAATTAAAATTACATATATTACTTACTTGGGTGCCGGGTAGAGTCTTACTTGGCGCGCGCTCCTAACCACAAACTCCGCTCGTAACCCACGACCTCCGATGACCACGAGAATTTGCTAATAAAAATTGTAAACAACAAAATATTAGAACATATACATTTAAATAACAAAGTAAAAATTTTAACTTTAAAAGTAAAACACAAACACTTACCACTTTTTAGATGGAGATATGAAAATTACATTACTTTTTTAAAAATACACAAACTGTTAAAAAATTTCTTTTTTAAATTTTTTTTTTAAAAATTTCGTTTTTTAAAAAAAGAATATAAATATACTGTTTTTTTGAAAAAAAAAATACTTATTTAAAAAAAATAATTCTGTTTTCGAAATAAACAAAATTAAATATATTTTTTTAATTTTTTTTACAAAAACAATAACTTTTATACATAGTGATAAGAAAATATTAGTAACAAATTACAAAGTATTAATTAATAACTATTACTAAGTATACGGTAAAAAAAAACTATCACTATATAAATTAAAATTACGTTACTTACTTGGGTGCCGAGTAGATTCTTACTTGGCGCGCACCTAGCCCACGAACTCCGCTCCTCACGAGAATAAGACTTGCTATTAAAAATGGTAAACAACAAATATTAGAACATATACATTTAAATAACAAAACAAAAATTTTAAATTCGTAAAAGTAAAACACAAACACTTACCACTTTTTGTATGGAGATTAAGTTGAAAGTATGAAATTAGAGAAAATTTAAGAGAGAAGTTAGAGAAAATTTAGAGAGAGAATGGAAATGAAAAAATGAAGTGAAGGAGTAGTAATATATAGGAGTAGTAATATACAACCGTTGGAATTTAAAATTCAAATACGCATTACTGACGGCCATAATCCGTCATAAATGCGTAACGTTCATAACATTACTGACGGCCTGGGACCGTCGTAATTGCTGTCTGCATTACTGACGGCCCAGGACCGTCTTAATTGCGCAACGGCTATATATTTACTGACGGCCTGGCACCGTCTTAATTTCGCATGCATTACTGACGGCCTGACACCGTCACTAATGCGTAATAGTACCGTTTTAAATTATTTCGTTCTTCAAGAAGCAATACTGACGGCTCCTAGCCTTCAATAACCCACAAATGCATTACTGAGGGCTAAAAGCCCTCAATAAGTTTGGTCAGTAATATTATGTTTTCTTGTAGTGAGGGATATATTCATATCATTTCATTTAAGATAATTGAAGAAATACAACTTGGTGGATCATAATAAGTACTTCGGCTAGACTGAAATATAGATGCTCTCGCTAGATTGTAAGCGACTCTATTAGCTTGCCTACGAACGAAAGCTATCTTGACAAGTGGGTGCCTGGCACATTTTCATACCTATAGTCATTTAGAATTGAATTTACAATTGTTTGACTATTGCTTTCAAAAATGACACTCTCAAAGCTGTTAAGAAGTCCCACATCAGATGTGAGTTGGCCTGGACAATGGTTTATAAGTAAGAGACAATCATTACTTTACAAGCCGGTTTTGCGAGGATGAGTTAGACTCAATACTCAATTCTAATATGATATCAAAGCTTCTCCAAGATCCGTTGGGCCACCCGCTATCGGGCCACCCACAATTTACATCCACGCACCAAGCCCAATAGTGCTGGGCGTGAGGGGGTGTATTAAGAAGTCCCACATCAGATGTGTGTTAGCTTGGACAAGGGTTTATAAGTAAGAGACAATTCTCACGTTACAAGCCGATTTTATAAGTATGAGTTAGGCCCAATACTCAATTCTAAGAAAAGCCACTTGACAATGTATTAACAATGCATGTTTTAGAGCTGAGGCTTCACACTCGTTCACTGTAACTTCAAAGGGAAACTACATGGTGTGAGCTTGAACAAGTATACCATGATTATTATGAAAATAAATGCCACTACAAAACTTCCCTTTATATATATATATATATATATATATATATATATATATATGGACGGATTATTTTTGGTGTGGCCAAAATTTATTAACATCAAAATTTTTAAATGACAATATTGAATTCAAGCATGAAACATATACCCTATCTATTTCAAACCTTTGGTCACTTTAGAATTTCACGCATAAATTAAGAAATAATAAATATTGAAATGTTATGTTATTTTACTTACTTTTTAAAAGAACAAAAATTTTGAGACAAAAATAAAAAGCAAAAAAAAAAAAACAAAAAAAATTAGAGATAGAGGGAAGATTAAAAGTTTAGTATTTTCTTCACCATATTTAACATTAAACTTATGCAAGTGGAAATTTACAACACTAAATAATTGTACTTAAATATGACATTTTAAAATGACAACAATTTAAATATTTATCATTTTTTTTACATGATATGATATGTATTTAAATATGATATTTTAAAATGATAACAATTTAAGATAAAATTAATGAAAATTATAACCTAAAAATCAAATATTTTGTGTTCTTTTTTTTCTTTCTGGATGAACTTTTTTTAAACATACCTACAAAATTATCATTCGAAAATATAAGTTTTCTTAAGGGTAAAGATCAAAATTGAGTGCATCATAAATGGAGTGTCCGGAATTCGAACCCCGACTCTGTTGCGGTATTACTGCAAGTGCACAGGTATATCGTGTAGTTATAAATGAATATTGATAACACAGAGACTATTTCTTCAATGTTTCGCTTGTGTTTTTAATATGTTGTAAGGTTAAGGCTAGATATTAATTAAAAAGGGGTTTAAATAATTAATTAGACTGTATTCAAGATAATATGACTTAATAAACTGGAATGTGAATTTTAGTTGCTTCAATGATTTCAATAATTAATTTGTATTAATAAAAGACTCAGTTTTCATAAAACTATATTGACTTAAAAACACAAGTCTCACACTGTCGTGTTGCTGACTTGTACTATGCTATATAAAACTAGGGGCGGCAAAGTGGGCATGCCCGCCCTGTTTAAGTCCGCCCAAAAGCAGGGCGGGGCGGGGAAACTTAGGTGTCCGGGTTCAACAACTCAAGCCCGCCCGTTTATTGGCGAGTTGGCGGGTTGGCGGGCCGACCCGCCAAATACTCTTTTTTTTTTTTTAACTATTTGAATTATAAATTCACAATTCTTACCTCCTAGTTTATGTTAAAAAAAATACTAGTAGCACTTACAATTATCCTTAATTAAACTAATACTTACAATTACCCTTAATTAAACTAATAGAAACATCAACTAAGTTAATAAATAATTCATTACAATATAAGATAAAAGGATAAATACTAGCAAGTGATAATTCCCATTTGAAACAAGCAAACAAGCTGGAAGTCAATTTGTGGGTAGACGGAGTAGCGGAAGATGTAATGCTTGTGGAAGTTGTGGTAGATGAATTAGGAATGGAAGAATAATTCTCAAAGAGACCGTAAAACATCTTCTTAACTTCTTCCATTTTACATTTAGAAGTAAGTGGATAAACTTTTGAGTAACAAAATTCCAAAGTAGAAAGTTTTATCCTTGGGTCAAGAACCGTTCCTAGAGCAAGCACCACACTATTTTCAATAAAAGTAAAAAAATATAAAAAAATTAAAAAGTCCGCGGGCTAACCCGCCCCGCCCCACCCCGTTTTTTAGGCGGGTTAGGCGGGGGCGGGCCACCTTAAGGTAGCGAGCCGAAAACCTCAGCCCCGCCCGCCAAAAATGGTGGGTCAAATGGGTCGGCCCGGCGGGCCTGGCCCGTTTTGCCACCCCTATATAAAACTAATGCTTTGTTGTCGCTCACTCAATGTTTATAAAATACTTTTTGAAAATCAGAATAATTTAATTAACTTTAAAGAACCGTCACGGTGTTTAAAATTAATGTTTATTTTTTACTATTGATTTATAGCTTAAGTTAATTTTGACTCTCGTGCAAAATTATTAATTTAATTTAAAAACTGAGACTGAAAACTGGTTTAAAATTGAGTTCACAAATCAATTACTGAATCTAAACCTGCTTCCTATTTCACATCCCAGTCTTACTAAATTACCTAGACATAGTTATAAATAAAGACATCATAATTATATAATAAACCATCAACATAAGTATAAACAACGATATGAGCAGTGACTGGAATTAAACAAACAATGGTAAATAAAGATAAGAACATGAATGATAAATGAAACTGGAATTGAATTGCAAAAACAGGAATCGGAAATAAAGTCTACTTGAATGCTAAAAACAAATTGAATGCAGGAAAGTAAAGCGTGTGAAATAATGATTGATCGGTCTTGTATTTATAGGCTGAGAGGAAGATATTTTTCTCCTTCAAAATCACTAATCCGTTGTGATGCGTTGAGATTTCTGCGTGTGATTCGGAACTGATAAGATCATGGCGTCCGTTTTGGAAGGAGGTGGCGAGCGCCACATGTTTATTATGTGCCTATGAAATAGCATGGCGGGCAGCACATGTTTGTGAATTGGGCTGCTACTTTGTGGCTTTCTGGCCCATTTGGACTTTGTTTGTTTTGGCCTTCACCTCCCTTTTTACTTTTTGATCCGATCCAATTCTTTATCTGCATTTATTTTGTAACTTATAAATTATTTGATAGCTTCCGGACATACCTGAAATACATAAAAATAATAGTAATAATACTACGAAAAATGCAAACAAATAGTAAAATACTAAGCTAATTTTATTAAATAAATAGTGCATTTTTCGGTGTTATCAGACTCCTGCATAACATATGCGATGTCCCAAACAACTGAGTGAAATTCATGGGGACAAAACATATTTAACTCTATGCATACATATAGATACATACATACATACATACATACATACATACATACATATAAAATTTGAAAATTTTGGTGTGGCCATGGCCACACTAGGCCTTAACATAGATCCATCACTATATATATATATATATATATGGGGGCTGCTAACTTAGACCCAGTTGGGTCTAAGTTAGCAAGGTGCACCTTTTCAGTTGGACAAAAATACCCATTTTTTTAATTTTTGAAAGAATAGAGCAACACGGGCATTTCTGTAATTTACCCAACAGTACACGCGCCCCCACCTTCTTTTCCCACCCCTAGGACACGTGGCAGCGTGTGATTGCACAAAATCCGCGCGCGTGCATCACACGCGCCGACAGGCGCGCGTGGCTGCAGCCCACACGCGGAGAGAGAAACTTTTTAAAAAAGAAAGGCCACGTGTCAGCATATGATTGGCTGCGTTAATTTTTTTTTCATTTAATACTTTAAACTCAATTATTTCATTGTAAATTAATTTTTTATTTTTTTATTTTTATACCAAAATTCATATTTTTTTTTTGTCTACAAATAGAGACTTGGTTCGTTTGATTTGGACACAGAAAAAAAAAACCCAATTTTTCACTACCTAAATCTCATTTTTCACTACCTTACATCAACTCACTTAAACCATTCTACTAGGAAAATGGTTTCAGAGTACAAATCTCTGAAACCATTCTACATGCTAAATGGTTTCAGAAGCAAATAACTAATAATCAATTTACTGAAACCATTCTACCAGCAAAATGGTTTCAGATTACAACTCTCTGAAACCATTGTACCAGATAAATGGTTTCAGAAGCAAAAACAATTAATAAATTACTCACTGAAACCATTCTACCAGTAAAATGGTTTCAGAATACAACTATGTGCAACCATTCTACAAGCTAAATGGTTTCAGAAGCAAATGGCTAATAATCAACTTACTGAAACCATTCTACCAGCAAAATGGTTTCAGATTACAACTCTCTGAAACCATTGTACCAGATAAATGGTTTCAGAAGCAAACACAATTAATAAATTACTCACTGAAACCATTCTACCAGTAAAATGGTTTCAGAATACAACTATGTGCAACCATTCTACAAGCTAAATGGTTTCAGAAGCAAATAACTAATAATCAACTTACTGAAACCATTCTACCAGCAAAATGGTTTCAGATTACAACTCTCTGAAACCATTGTACCAGATAAATGGTTTCAGAAGCAAACACAATTAATAAATTACTCATTGAAACCATTCTACCAGTAAAATAGTTTCAGAATACAACTATGTGCAACCATTCTACCAGTAAAATGGTTTCAGAAGCAAACATTAGTTTTTAATTACCGTTTTATCTCATTTAATTAACTAAAAATAGTTTCAGGTCTCCAAAAATTTCATAAAATATACCAAAAGTTCCAGAATATTATCTACTATTTTCCTGGTATAATGGTTTCAGTGAGTTGGTTGAGTGGTGCGTGTTAAATTACAACACACAAGTAACGTATTTAGTAGACAAAAAATGAGATTAAGGTAGTGAAAAATTGCGTTTTTTTTTTCGGTGTCCAAATCAAACGAACCAAGTCTCTATTTGTAGACAAAAAAAAAATTATGAATTTTGGTATAAAAATAAAAAAATAAAAAATTAATTTACAACGAAATAATTGAGTTCAAAGTATTAAATGAACAAAAATCACGCTCAGCCAACCATTGAGTGACACGTGTCCTACTTTAAAAAAGCAAATTTTTCTCTCTCCAGGTTGTAATCCAGTGTGGCGCAGGCGCTGGAATCTGATGGATCAGGATGATCTGGGCTGTCTGATTGATCAGACAGTCTTGATGAGATCAGATCTTGGCTGTCTGGGCTGTCTGATGGAAATCAACGGTCTGTAACCATGGTCCTTCGGTACGCGCGCGACACTGGATCCGCGTCTATTAATGGTTTCAGAAGGTGGGGCGCGTGTACTGTTGGTGTAAAATTACAGAAATGCCCCTGTTGCTCTATTCTTTCAAAAATTAAAAGAATGGGTATTTTGGTCCAATTGAAAAGGTGCACCTTGCTAACTTAGACCTAACTAGGGTCTAAGTTAGAAAACCCCATATATATATATATATATATATATATATATATATATATATATATATATATATATATATATATATATATATATATATATATATATGGGGTTTTCTAACTTAGACCCTAGTTAGGTCTAAGTTAGCAAGGTGCACCTTTTCAATTGGACCAAAATACCCATTCTTTTTAATTAATTAACCAAAATATCCATTAATAGACGCGGATCCAGTGTCGCGCGCGTACCGAAGGACCATGGTTACAGACCGTTGATTTCCATCAGAAAGCCAAGATCTGATCTCATCAAGACTGTCTGATCAATCCGATAGCCCAGATCATCCTGATCCATCAGATTCCAGCACGTGCGCCACACTGGATTACACCCTGGAGAGAGAAAAATTTGCTTTTTAAAAGTAGGACACGTGTCACACAATGGTTGGCTGGACGTGATTTTTGTTCATTTAATACTTTGAACTCAATTATTTCGTTGTAAATTAATTTTTTTTTTTTATACCAAAATTCATAATTTTTTTTTCTACAAATAGAGACTTGGTTCGTTTGATTTGGACACCGAAAAAAAAATGCAATTTTTCACTACCTTAATCTCATTTTTTGTCTACTAAATACGTTACTTGTGTGTTGTAATTTAACACGCACCACTCAACCAACTCACTGAAACCATTATACCAGGAAAATAGTAGATAATATTCTGGAACTTTTGGTATATTTTATGAAATTTTTGGAGACCTGAAACTATTTTTAGTTAATTAAATGAGATAAAACGGTAATTAAAAACTAATGTTTGCTTCTGAAACCATTTTACTGGTAGAATTGTTGCACATAGTTGTATTCTGAAACCATTTTACTGGTAGAATGGTTTCAATGAGTAATTTATTAATTGTGTTTGCTTCTGAAACCATTTATCTGGTACAATGGTTTCAGAGAGTTGTAATCTGAAACCATTTTGCTGGTAGAATGGTTTCAGTAAGTTGATTATTAGTTATTTGCTTCTGAAACCATTTAGCTTGTAGAATGGTTGCACATAGTTGTACTCTGAAACTATTTTACTGGTAGAATGGTTTCAGTGAGTAATTTATTAATTGTGTTTGCTTCTGAAACCATTTTGCTGGTAGAATGGTTTCAGTAAGTTGATTCTTAGTTATTTGCTTCTGAAACCATTTAGCTGGTAGAATGGTTTCAGAGATTTGTACTCTGAAACCATTTTCCTGGTAGAATGGTTTCAGTGAGTTGATGTAAGGTAGTGAAAAATGAGATTAAGGTAGTGAAAAATTGAGTTTTTTTTTTCTGTGTCCAAATCAAACGAACCAAGTCTCTATTTGTAGAGAAAAAAAAATTATGAATTTTGGTATAAAAAAAAAATAAAAAATTAATTTACAACGAAATAATTGAGTTCAAAGTATTAAATGGAAAAAAATCACGCCCAGCCAATCAGGCAGCGACACGTGTCCTGCTTTTAAAAAGTAGATTCTTCTCTCCAGTGTGTAATCCAGTGTGGTGCACGCGCTGGAATCTGATGGATTCGGATGATCTGGGCTGTCTGATTGATTAGACAGTCTTGATGAGATCCGATCTTGGCTGTCTGATGGAAATCAACGGCCTGTAACCATGGTCCTG